>NC_048587.1:10658639-10981973 GCF_013265735.2 Oncorhynchus mykiss | reverse complement strand
GAATAAAGTCACTCTCTCCAGAATAAAGTATTTCTTTAATAGGCTACAGCAGGATATTCTTCTCAGCCATAATCGCACTGACATGCGACTGCTGGGATTAGCTGGTACACAAGTGTATGGAATACATATTAGGAACTCTCATTCTTCACCCCTCGCCATGTCAAGTATCAACCCTGCACTAGTCAAGTGTCACTCCTTCTCCTCAATCTTCCTCGCCCCTGCATTAGTCAAGCCTCACTTCTCCTTCTCACCCTTGCACTCATTTGTTCACAATGAGCTTTTACATTGGCCAAAAAAATATGCTAAGAGCTGACAACACATGGAGGTATAATATTTGGAAAATGTAGCTGGCAATTAAGAAATACCATAATTTGCTATGATTAAATTGATTTCCATTACAAAGTTACTAGCTATGGATGTCGTAGGCACTCCACTGGCTGCATTGGTCCACATGGGAAAATTTAAATGTGGTACGGAAGCAATCTTTCACCATTCAGTCAAGCCTGAATTCAAGCAATAAGACAGTTTACATTATTTTGTATTAGAACTCCCAATGTTGTGAATTATATATATTCATGTCATAGTCACCAATCAACTCCCATTACTCTTAAGTTACTTCAACCAGTGAATGCTAGTGATGTTTAGCTATGCAAGCTATTCTACCAGTCTGTCTTAAAGTAAAACAATATCACCGATGTATGTTGTATTGGACATTTCAAACATTCCCAGCTAATGAGAAAACAGTCATGGTATTTAATTGAAGAGAATGAAGAAGATTTAACAAGGAAACCTTGAGGCTAATTTGTATGTGCGCCAACGGCAGATTGAGGGATCTTTACACCCCTACCCCAGTAGAGGGGCGTGGCCACTGAAACGTAATTCCGTGAGGGACTATGTAAACACAACCTATTACAATCTTAGAATTGTGGTACACCACCATAGCTTAATACAGCTAAATAACATGGATTGGTTTAATCAAATAATTTCATGCCCATTTCAAACATATTTCCTAAATGTAAGCAAATTAATTGGGTATTACTAATTGATCCTGCTATGTAACTAGACCTACCCAATCTAGTTTTTGTGGCTAGCTATCCTGTAAATAAGTTCATAGCTAGCTAGCAAGTGAAGGACTCTAGTTTGTGTATGTAAACATAATTTCCCTAAGCTATTCTTGCTAGTACCTTTTGAAATTAATATATCACCATGATGCTAAATGATCATTCCTAGCTGGCTGTTTAAATGTACATGTATTTCGGCCAATAGTCATGGTCATTGTAGTTTTAAAAGAATGTGGTGTAATGCTAGGGTGAAAACTGACTGATGCACAGATGAGAGCGATGAGGCAGTATTATACCTGACAAATGCAGGGGTGAGGATTGAGAAGGTGGGGTGATGCTTAACTAGTGCAGGGCTGATACTTGACTAGGGGAAGAAACGTGTAGGCGCAACAACGGCTCAGCCGCGAAGTGGTAAGCCACACAAGCTCACCGAACTGGATTGCTGAAGCACATAGTGCGTAAAAATCGTATGTCCTCAGTTGCAACACACTACAAACTGCCTCTGGAAGCAACGTCTGCACAAGAACTGTTCGTTGGGAGCTTAATGAAATGGGTTTCCATGGCCGAGCAGCGACACACAAGCCTAAGATCACCATGCCAAGTGTCGGCTGGAGTGGTGTAAAGCTCGCCGCCATTGGACTCTGGAGCAGTGGAAACATGTTCTCTGGAGTGATGAATCACACTTCATCATCTGGCAGTCCAACGGACAAATCTGGGTTTTGCGGATGCCAGGAGAAAGCTACCCGCACGAGTGCATAATGTCAACTGTAAAGTTTGGTGGAAGAGGAATAATGGTGTGGGGCTGTATTTCATGGTATGAGCTAGGCCCCCTAGTTCCAGTGAAGTGAAGTCTTAACGCAACAGCAAACAATGGTATTCTAGAAGATTCTGTGCAACTTTGTTGTAACAGTTTGGGGAAGGCCCTTTCCTGTTTCAGCATGACAATACCCCATTGCACAAAACGATGTCCGTAAAGAAAATGTTTGTCGAGATTGGTGTGGAAGAACTTGACTGGCCTGCACAGAGCCCTGACCTCAACCCCATTGAATACCTTTGGGATGAATTGGAACACCAACTGCGAGCCAGGCCTAACCACCCAACATCAGTGCCCAAACCTCTCTGTTTGTGGCTGAATGGAAGCAAGTCCCCACAGAAATGTTCCTACATCTAGTGGAAAGCCTTCCCAGCAAAGTGGGGACTAACTCCATATTAATGCCCATGATTTTAAAATGAGATGTTTGACGAGCAGGTGTCCACATACTTTTGGTCATGTATTCTGTATAATATTGTTGATTTCACTTTGCAATAGGCTCTCTCATCCAAGTCGGTTTGGTTCCTCCTTCTGAAAGACCCAATCTGCGCCACAAGGTCCTAATACTTATAATAATATTATGTGCTAAAAGAGTAAGGATTTCCTTGTTTCTAAAGCCAATTCCAAATGATAATTTCACCGAATGATATATATATATATATATATATATAAACCCTGGATTGCTGATGCTACGGTGTTGATATATATATATATATATATAAACCCTGGATTGCTGATGCTAAGGTGTTGGCTATTGAGAGGCTTTGAAGCTACCTGTCGGCCATACTGGCCCTCCCCAGTAGGATCAGTCTTCCATAGGAATGAATGGGATTCTACAGTGTTTCAATTAAATGTTTCAAGGACAAAATTACATGTATTTAAACATTTTAAACATTGTAGTGGGGACAGTAACATTAGTAATAAAAAAAGACACCGTAAGGAAAATTGTAATGCTTTTATGTTTAGCTTACATAATATAACTAACATGTATTAAATATATTTCTATAGGTTCCAAATTATATATTTTTTCCCCAATGGTGGGTGAGTTCCAAGATGGAGGCACGGTTGCTTCAACACCCCCTGTCAGTCATGTTGTGTGTATATATAAATCATTGGTTTCACCAGGTCATCTAACTCAGGCATTTCAACGGTGCACAGCAACAGGGAGGCATGCAATTAACCAAATCCCCTCTTTAATCTTGAAATATAACTGCCACTTTATTCTCAATGTTTACTTTTTTCTCGAACTGAAATTCCGAGTTCTAAATATTTGACTTATTTATCAACTTTGATATTTTCTCTATGCAAAAATACTTATGTTAGTACAAAACATTTTTTTTTCACTCTTCGCTTATCCCTAATACTCGTCCGTAGTATTTTATACAAAGGAATGTCATTAAATTATTCTTCTCCTTAGCTATCGGCCGGACATTGATCCCACGGTACTTCCGAAGTATCTTTGAAGGGGGCGCCACTGAGCTGTTCTACACATTGAAACACCCTAAAGAGTCATTCCACAGTAACTTTGTGTCTCTAGACTGTGACCAGTGCACCATGGTTACACAAAACGGCAAGCCCATGTTCACACAGGTACGTAAAATACACTTTCTCGTCCATTTGAACATACAGACCTTTGTACACATTCCATTCTCCATTTGCAAGCACACATTTAACTCTCAATTGCAAATATACATTGTGTTCTGCATTTCCAAATCCTCAAATGTCCCATCGACAGTTCCACAACTCAACAAATCCAAACACTAGTTTCAGCCCCCCCCCACACACAAACAATGCTTTATTTTTTTCCTCTCTCATCCTTTGTGTTTGACCTTTAACTTCTCTCCCCTCTAGGTGTGTGTGGAGGGTCGTTTATACCTGGAGTTCATGTTTGACGACATGATGAGGATCAAGACATGGCACTTTAGCATCAGACAACACAGAGAGGTCCTGCCTCGTAGCATACTAGCTATGCACGTGAGTCACACTTTAAATACTTTATTTGAATCCACAAATCACATTACAATCCAAAAACGATTCATTTACATTTCAATGATCATTCACAATTAAAAGGTCACAGAAACAGTTATTGATTGATTGCCGGTGTTACTGACCACCATTCAGTCATTGCTTCCCTGCTCTCCTCCCCCTCTTCCAAGGTGCAGGACCCTCAGATGCTGGACCAGCTGGCCAAAAACATCACAAGATGTGGTCTGTCCAACTCCACACTCAACTACCTTAGGGTAAGTCACCCCCAGTTAGTGCTTGAAGTAGAATGAAAAAGGAGGTTGTACTCACTTTAATTTGACCATACCGGGAAGTACCAATACCTGAAGTATTGGCAGTCTGACTGTCAATGTCTTTCTCTTTCCTCTAGCTGTGTGTGATCTTGGAGCCGATGCAGGAGTTGATGTCCAGACACAAGACCTACAGTCTGAGTCCCAGAGACTGTCTCAAGACCTGTCTCTTCCAAAAGTGGCAACGCATGGTGGCCCCACCAGGTAAACACAGTCATCACACTCTCTGTATACAGACAACACACTTTTATATGGTGAACCAAACTTGGGTGATGAGTAACCTGATCAAGACACACACACTGCAGATCTCAGTAACACCTCTCCCCCTCTCTTTATACTCAGCTGAGCCGGCCAGACAAGCGCCCAATAAGCGGAGGAAAAGGAAGATGTCTGGTGGAAGCAACATGAGCGCTGGAGGAGGAAACAACAACAGCAGCAAGAAGAAGAGTCCTGCTAACAACTTCCCCCTCTCCACACAGGTACCTGTAAGCATCCCATCTACATGACCTTGTGGGGAGCGGGGAACGATAGGGGTTTGGAAGTGGGGTGGGGATAGAGTGGACGGGTGGGGTTGGGACAGGTAACATGGGGGAGTGTGGGGCCAGGAAAGATGGGGATGGGGGCTGGTATGATAAGGATATGAGTTCAAGGCAGGGTTGTTTGGGATAGGGGAATGCAGGATAGGGGTTGAGAGGAGGAAGGGTAGAGGTGGGGCTTTTAGTCTTAAAATCAGAGTGTGGAAAGTCGGCTACAGGTATTGGGGGATAGTGCAAGTGTATATTATGCTTATTATACCAAAGACTCCCTGTCTGACGTGAGCCAGTGCTGGGCAGTACCTGGTCCTCTGGGGCCGCACTCTCATTCAGTAGGTAGACATTACCCCTTACCGCTGGCCCAGGATCAGATACAATATCATCCCTCTAACTATTAAAGTTAGGAGTGGAGATATGCCAATCTGATCCTATATTGTGGTTAGGGATAGCGTCTACCTGGAGCGGGTGAGACATGCCGCTCAATCTGTTTTATCGTCCTACAACCTTAAAAGCCGCATCTACCTGAGCCTATCAAAACATAGAATTCACAGGCAGCTGAGCAGTTATTGATTGAGTGAGCCAATGAGACCCGAGGTGGAATGAAAACCCCCATGATGCAGCACTCAAGGATTAGGGCTGCCCACCGCTGACCAACAGGGAAGGGCGATATTACCCAAATCCCTGGAACAGAGGCCGGCATTGGGCCTGTTGTAGATGTTGTTGAGTATTTGGGCTGGGTGCCTGAAACCCAGAGTTATGTCTGATTTGTAAGTGGGGTGAGCATGGATGGACAGTCACTGAAACATGAATTATCCTTATTTTCAGAGGTCCCAAAAAGCTTTACTTTAAAATGTCCATATAATTTTAGGCCTTCAAGGACCTAAAGGATATGTAAAATATTAATCATAAAAACACTTTATATCCCATAAGTCTCATCTAGCCCAAAACTCACCATTACGAGTAACAACGGTAGTCCCAGCCCCATCCATCCCACCATTTTCTAAGTCCTTTGGGAGCGTCCATGCTCGGTTCTCCCCCATGGTTGTGGGGATAATGTTCCGGCCCTTGCTGTCCCTCTCTAGGACGTGATGATGGTGGGCGAGCCCACTCTGATGGGAGGGGAGTTTGGAGACGAGGATGAGCGTCTGATCACACGGCTGGAGAATGGCCAGTTCGACACGGCCAATGGAGGGGGGGGCCTGGAGGACGAGGACAGTTTCGGCAGCTCCCCTGCCCTGGGGGGTGCGAACTCACCCTGGAACAACAACAAGACCCCCAACAGCCAGGACAGCAAGAACAACGACTCTCAGTCCTCACAGTAGAGCCACAACCATAAACCCTAACTCAACACCCAGATACGCAACTCATTTACCTGCAGAATGAATCGCTACTCACGCTCTCTCTCTCGCACATGCTCAGTGATATTCAACCCCGGCCCTCTTCTCCTGGCTCCCCTCGCTTATCAGCGCTAGGCCTGACTCTGCTCTTTTAGTGTCTGTGCTTACCGGTCAGAGTGTTTGAGTCAGAGCTGGATTCTGCCTTTTATGATCAGTGCTAGCCGTCACGGCCATATTGGCGGGTTCTTGTTCCAACCTCGGGTCTCTGGGTGTGTTGCCTTGACAACGTACCTCTGTTTCTGTTGTGCTCACCTCACAGGGAAGGAATACCTAGCTTTATTTATTAGCTCTTAGATTTAGCAGAATAAAAAGTATTGTGTGCACTACAGCATAAATCCAACGTTCAGTTTTTAAAAACGAAATTATTTGTTTTGTAGGACCTGGTTGGAACAAAAACCTGTACACTGCCGGAGCTTGAGGACCGGAGTTGAGAACCACTACGCTAAACCTTAAACACACAACACACACACACAAGCAACACATACACACATGCAAATCTCATACACACACAAGGGTACTGGAGAGCGGTCCTACTTCCCCACCTGGACCAGAGCGCCTGGCCATACAGAAGTGGGTTTCAATGTTCTATGTTTTTAATTTGATTTCAATTTTTTATTTTTATATCAATTTCTAAAAATGAAACAGACAAGCAAAAACAAAGTAAAAAAACACCCCTGAATATTCTTTGCACTTTTTTTCCACTAACTTCAATCTATTTTTCTTATGAATTGATGGAGTTTTGTTCTTTTTTATTATGGCTTATATGAAGAAATTGTAAAGATTCAGAAACCTGTGACTGGAGAGGAGAATCAACGGTATATAACTGTATAATTATTACTGTTAGATCATTTGTATTATTGTGATTGATTACTACTTCTATGTAATATTGTGTTGTCTATGTCTGAATCAGTAGCCTGTCAGTGTCCGATATGGTTATAACGAAGCCCAGTGTTTCTGATCTGAAGGGAAAGGCCACCTCTTTAGTGTTCAAGGTTGTGCCTTTAATGGCACCTATTCCCCATGTAGTGAACTATTTTTGACAAGGACCTATAGGGCTATGGGCAAAAGTAGTGCACTTAGAGGATAGGGTTGCATCCCAAGTGGCACCCTATCCTCTGTCTACTTATCTGCTCAGTACCTTGCGTCCACACCTCAGACAATGTTTGTTTCTCTCCGATTTGCTACTTGAAACATTTGAAGACAATTTTGACAAGGCATTGTAAGATTTAAGATAAACATTTTGTGTTGTTTTCCCCAAACATTTTATCACAATTTTTGAAAGCTACAGACCAAGAATTTACTTTGCAAGACCTTTTTGAACATCAATCCCCAACATACTATTGGTTTGTATTAAGAATAATTTTGTGGGCTTCCCCCCCCCACCTCATGTTTTATGTGTCTTTGTGCTTGTATATTTAAAGGTAGTTTCTGTATAATTGTAATTCTATGTATTCTGCCTTAGGGTGTTGATCTAATCTCTCTAAAGTAAAGATACAAAAATACAATCATTTTTGAACCGTTTGGAAAATACATTCAATGAGCTTGACTGAATTTGGGTTCAACATACAATTGATAGATTTTTTTTATGTCAATGGAGCCTGTCTGGCTTAAATTCACAAGCTCATGTACAATATCCATGTCTTTGCCTCCAATGTCAGATGTTGGTGGGCTGCTCTGGCTTTGTCATCTAAATTATACTTTACCTTGTCAATAACCCACACCAATGTCACTTTATCAACATTCAGATGCATGAGAAGAGTAAAAAAAAGGGCAATAATTTCAAATGGTGTAGCATATGTTTCTCATAGTTATCTTCACATGATTTTCAGTCAAGTCAATACAGTGATGAATGAATCCTCTGTTTTCTCTGTGCATAGTTGGTGTAGATACTAAGTTTCACCACAAGGGGTCTCTCCTGAGCTCCATGACAAGTTGAGCAGCCCCCCAAGTCCATAGGATCAACCCTCTCAAGCTCTCTAAATCCACCCAGACTTAACTGTATAATGTTTGACTCTCCAATCATGTTTTCTAACATCCCTATCTTCTGGTCCAGCACTTCTGCAGTGACTGAATAGAAAACTGAGGGCACGCCTCAAATCACACTCTTTTCCCTAAATAGGGCATCACCGCCTGTGGTGTACTTAACTCAGCAAAAAAAGACATGTCCTCTCACTGTCAACTGTGTTTATTTTCAGCAAACTTAACATGTGTAAATATTTGTATGAACATAAGATTCAACAACTGAGACACAAACTGAACAAGTTCCACAGACATGTGACTAACAGAAATTGAATAATGTGTCCCTGAACAAAGGGGGCGCAAAATCAAATGTAAGTCAGTATCTGGTGTGGCCAGCAGCTGCATTAAGTACTGCAGTGCATCTCCTCCTCATGGACTGCACCAGATTCGCCAGTTCTTGCTGTGAGATGTTACCCCATTCTTCCACCAAGGCACCTGCAAGTTCCTGGACATTTCTGGGGAGAATGGCCCTTGCCCTCACCCTCCGATCCAATAGGTCCCAGACGTGCTCAATGGGATTCAGATCTGGGTTCTTCGCTAGCCATGGCAGAACACTGACATTCTGGTCTTGCAGGAAATCACGCACAGAACGAGCAGTATGGCTGGTGGCATTGTTATGCTGGAGGGTCATGTCAGGATGAGCCTGCAGGAAAGGTACCACATGAGGGAGGAGGATGTCTTCCCTTTAACGCACAGCAATGACAACAAGCTCAGTCCGATGATGTTGTGACACACCGCCCCAGACCATGACGGACCCTCCACCTCCAAATCGATCCCGCTTCAGAGTACAGGCCTCTGTGTAACGCTCATTCCTTCGACGATAAACGCAAATCCGACCATCACCCCTGGTGAGACAAAACCGCAACTCGTCAGTGAAGAACACTTTTTGCCAGTCCTGTCTGGTCCAGCGGCGGTGGGTTTGTGCCCATAGTTGACATTGTTGCCTGTGATGTCTGGTGAGGACCTGCCTTACAACAGGCCTACAAGCCCTCAGTCCAGCCTCTCTCAGCCTATTGTGGACAGTCTGAGCACTGATAGAGGGATTGTGCGTTCCTGGTGTAACTCGGGCAGTTGTTGCCATCCTGTACCTGTCCCGCAGGTGTGATGTTTGGATGTACCGATCCTGTGCTGGTGTTGTTACACGTGGTCTGCCAGTGCGATGATGATCAGCTGTCCGTCCTGTTTCCCTGTAGCGCTGTCTTAGGCGTCTCACAGTACGAACATTGCAATTTATTGCCCTGTCCACATCTGCAGTCCTCATGCCTCCTTGAAGCATGCCTAAGACATGTTCACACAGATGAGCAGGGACCCTGGGCATCTTTCTTTTGGTGTTTTTCAGAGTCAGTAGAAAGGCCCCTTTAGTGTCCTTAGTTTTCATAACTGTGACCTTAATTGCCTACCGTCTGTAAGCTGTTAGTGTCTTAACGACCGTTCCACAGGTGCACATGTTCATTAATTGTTTATGGTTCATTGAACAAGCATAGGACACAGTGTTTAAACCCTTTACAATGAAGATCTGTCTAGTTATTTTGGTTTTTATGAATTATCTTTGAAAGACAGGGTCCTGAAAAATGTATGTTTCTTTATTTGCTGAGTTTATATAAGGAGTAGGGTGTGATTTGAGTCAGTGGTGTGAAGTACCCATACCTGTTCCCGTTAGCGGCTCATGTCATAGGGCTGTGTTGATATACAGTATATTATATTTTGCCTTGTTTCTGCCATTGATTTGTGTTAGGGTATCAATAAAGAATAATTTTCACTTAAGCGCAGTTGACTCCGGCGCTTCACTTGTTCTGTCTGTTATTAGGGGCAAATACTAACTTCCGCTTAAGTCACACATTGATGTCAATAGGAAGTTAGGATTTGCCCCAGATTTACCTGCTGGCTTTGGGTGGCAGAATATGTGTTTTTAATAGTAGGCTGAAGCCTCTGAAGCTAGACGGACAGACAGGGTAAATTGTTCTCCATGTTAGCACGGAAATCTCAAGACTAGAATGCAATTTCCGTTCTAAAATATCACCTCTGTACCAGAAGACCGTTGATCCATTTTGGTGTTGTAGCAGATGTGATGTGGGAGATGACTAGGCTTGATAATGACTGATATTTCCATGGATGGGTGTAAGAATACTGGCTGATTCTCTCCTAGGCCAAGTGTATGATTCCCATTATGCTGAAACAGACTGCATAGCATTAGCAAGCCTTTGGGCTGTACGTTTAGTGCAGATGAAAAAATATTAGGAATATAAAGCAGACGTTATCGTTTACATTTCACCTAAAGGCAGTCTTGGGAGGCTCTAGCTGAAATGTCAAAACGTCTCATTCATACTCTTGTACTCTTATCTTTATCCATTTTATATTGAATGTCCAAAACATTAGAAACACCTTCCTAATAATTGAGTTGCACCCCATTTTGCCCCCAGAACAGCCTCAGATCGTCAGGGCATGGACTCGACAAGGTGTCGAAAGTTTTCCACAGAGATGTCGACTCCAATGCTTCCCACAGTTGTGCCAAGTTGGCTGGAAGTCCTTTGGGTGGTGGACCATTCTTGATACATATGGGAAACCCAGCAGCGTTGCTGTTCTTGAAACACTCAAACCCAACAGCATTGCAGTTCTTGACAAAACCGGTGAACCTGGCACCTACTATCATACCCCGTTCAAAGGCACTTTTTCTTGCCCATTCACCCTCTGAATGGCACATATACAATCTTTCGCAAGGCTTAAAAATCCTTATTTAACCTGTCTCCTCCCCTTCATCTACACTGATTGGTTTTCACAGGTGACATCAATAAAGGATCATAGCTTTCACTTGGTCAGTCTGTCATGGAAAGCGCAGGTGTTCCTAATGTTTTGTACACACTGTACATCACCTGTGTTCATGCTTTTCCTCTGGTATGATGCAGACCAGACAGTGACAGTGCTGCCATCTTTCTTAGGAACAAGCCAACCCAGAGATCAGCCACGTCATACCACATTGCATGCAATGAAACTCCTAGACATTGATCTGTCAGTTTTGGTTTTAAACCCCTAATGGTTCATGTTTGGATTGGGGAAAAATGCACAGATCCTGGATCTGTTCCTATGGGCAACTTTCACTTGTTCTGAATCCCAAACTTTTAAGATCCACATGAGTGCTTAAGGGGGAGGGTGGGGGAATTTAGCACAGGTGAAAGTTGCCATTGGGCAAGGGGATTGTTTCTGGACAGGGCCTGTGTGTTTTTTGGGCGGTAGGGTCAGTTCAGCAGCAGCGGCGGATGGGAGATTCTGTAAATGGGCTATCAGGGTCGGCTCAGGTAGAGCGATAGACTGATTAACAGACGACATGGGTGGTGAACTTCAAGACGCAGGATACTGTTGGAGCTAGAAACACAAGCATTTCGCTACACCTACAATAACATTGCTAAACACGCATGTGACCAATAAGATTTGGTTTAGAGATGGAGGAGAGTTGGAGGTTGTGGCTCACATCAAGAGGATAGGTCAGTGTTTATCTTTGCCAGGAAGTAGTAAGCTACTCTGCTATTAAGACTTATTTAAAATACAGCTTAAATTAAAACTAGACTAACAGCTAACCATCTATCTGAGGGAACATCCCAGGGATGTGTAGGAGAAACAGTCTGAGATAAACATTTCAGCTCTCTGGTAAGCTCCATTCTGTTTTCTACAGTAAAATGCCTTTTATACACCTGAGTTTAAACAGGAACATTTGAATTATGGAAAGTATTTTTCTCTTGTGCTATGCAAATGTACAGTACCACCTCTCTCTGGCCAGATGACAAAAGATAACATGTTCACTTTGGATTGCAGTGTGACATAGAATATGTCACACGTAATGTAGACTGGACTGAATATACATTTGTTTTGAAGAAATTATCTAGCATTTCTACTTGGTATGACAGAAGTGACCAACCGAATGTCTGTATTTGATGCAGCCTCCATCTTGATGGTAAGCGTGTCCTGTCATCTGGGTCACATATCCTCAGGTAAGGATGCTCTATAAATGACACTAAACACGCATCACTCCTGTTCAAACAAAACTATCATGTTCTGTTTTAAAACATTATTTTATTGCCCCTGACCTATTGGTTATATGGTGGTTATAAACTCTTATATTCCAGTAGGGGCCTGTTATTTTGACGCTGATGGCTTTTATGTGATCAGTATATATTTTTTTGACATTCCAAGCCAACCTAAAATGGGGACACGCACATCAATATTACCACCAAAGGGAACCGAAGGCTCTTCGTGATGAACCACCGTTGAATGAATGGGTAAAAATAACTCATGAAAAAGCATTAATTCATTAGATAACTATTTAAAGTAGGCATTCAAGCATAAGTCATAAGCATGTATAACATTTATAATGGCATTAATTATCTTTTTTTAGGGTGTGTCTCATTCACCAGCTCAACCCAATTGAACATTTATGGGAGTTTCTGGATTGGTGCCTGAGACAGCTTTTCCACCACCATCAACAAAACCCCAAATTATGGAATTTATTGTGGAAGAATGGTGTCGCATCCCCTCAAAAGAGTTCTAGACACTTATAGAATTTATGCCAAGGCGCATAGAAGCTGCTCGGAGGGCTTGTGGTGGCCCAACGCCCTAATAACACACTGTGTTGGTGTTTCCTTTGTTTAGCCTTTCACTGCTAAAAAGCAAACACCCGCCAGCTCTCTCCCTCCCGACTGTCTCTCTCATCCAGTTAAGACCCTCCCGTTCTCCCTCCCCAATCCCTTCTTCCATCCCTCTATTGTCAGTATTTCACAGAGAGGCAGTCAAATTAATAGCAGCAATAGTAGACCCTATCAGGTTTCTCAAGGAAGGGACTAACACACTCCCTCACACATCTGTGCTGTGTAGAGCGGAGACACACCTGCAAACACATACACTAGTGGAACCAGGGTAGAGACCGGACACACACACACACACCTGTGCTTTGCAGATTGGTGACACACCTGTCCAGGAGGAGGACACACTCAAACTCACCTGGAATATACACTCCACTCTCCTGCTTCACCTCTTTCCTGTCTCGACTGAAGGAGCAACAGGTAAAGTACTGTTTAATGTCCCCCCCCCCCCCCCCCCATTTTTCCTCTCACCTCTCCGATATCTTTCTCCTCTATGGCCTCCAACACACTCTACCTTCTTTCCTCTTCTCTCACACTCTTCTCCTGACTCTCTCCCCCCGTCTCTCTCTCACTCTCTTGTTATGTCTCCTCTACTCCTCCACACACGTCCAGAGCCTGTTTACACTGTGGGAAGTGAGTGAGTGCTTTTTAGTCTGTACTTAATTATATTTTTCTTTCTTTCTCCGTTGTCCTAGTATTTGCCTTTCAGAGGCACATGAGTAAATAAATATAACATACTGAATCTTATTGGACAATCAAATTGCATGTAACATTGCAATACTTTGTTTGAGTTTATGCAATCCTAGTAAAAGCTTTTCTTTACTTTATATAGAGAATACCGGTATTTTTATTTCATTTTTATTGAACCTTTAACTATTCTGTCACACAGTCTTAGTAAGCAGATCAGTGCCTGGTTTCCCCCTCCCATATTTCACCTCTGTCTGTCTGGTTAAAACTAAACAAACTGTAGTGATGCAGGTAGCTGTTTATGATGAACTGTTATGCAGTAGTGAGTGTTGATAGTCTGTTTATAGAAAAACAGACTGTGTGGTGTTGCGTTATGGAAAGTTTTTCTTGTTTTTGGTGATCTGTCTCGTGTCTTTTTTTATTGATATCGGAACAGCAAATGTGAAATGACTAGATTCAAGTAATTGATAATGATAGCTGTGTTGGTGGTTGATTGATCAAAGCTCAAGTGTGTAAAGAGGTTGATAACCTTCAGTGGTATAGCCTAAGACAGAACTATGCTCTCTAGAAGGATGCTGTGCCAATGTTTATAGATAAACAGGGAAGTATGATGCCAATGTGTGTCGCACAACATGAACAAAGGTAGGACGCGTTTATCAGAAGTTGATCACCAGCACCCCTTACCCGTGGGCACAAAAGCAAAGAAAGTAAAAAAAATATGAAAATAGCACTGAGTGTACAAAACATTCTCCCTTTTGCCCTCAGAACAGCCTCAATTTGTCTTGGCATGGACTCTACAAGGTGACGAAAGCATTCCACAGGGACCCATATTGACTTCCCACAGTTGTGCTAAGTTTGCAGGATATTGGGTGGTGGACCATTGTTGATACACATGGGAAACTGTTGAGATTTTTTTTTAAACAGCTTTGCAGTTCTTGACAAAACCGGTGCACCTGGAACCTACTACCATACCCTGTTCAAAGGCACTTCAATCTTTTGTCTTGCCCATTCACCCTCTGAATGGCACACATACACAATCCATGTCTCAATTGTCTCGAGGCTTAAAAATCATTTAACCTGTCTCCTCCCCTTCATCTACACTGACTGAAGTGGCTCAATAAGGGATCATAGCTTTCACCTGGTCAGTCTGTCATGGAAAGAGCAGTATTTTATACATTCAGTATATATATACAGTGCCTTGCGAAAGTATTCGGCCCCCTTGAACTTTGCGACCTTTTGCCACATTTCAGGCTTCAAACATAAAGATATAAAACTGTATTTTTTTGTGAAGAATCAACAACAAGTGGGACACAATCATGAAGTGGAACAACATTTATTGGATATTTCAAACTTTTTTAACAAATCAAAAACTGAAAAATTGGGCGTGCAAAATTATTCAGCCCCTTTACTTTCAGTGCAGCAAACTCTCTCCAGAAGTTCAGTGAGGATCTCTGAATGATCCAATGTTGATCTAAATGACTAATGATGATACATACAATCCACCTGTGTGTAATCAAGTCTCCGTATAAATGCACCTGCACTGTGATAGTCTCAGAGGTCCGTTAAAACCGCAGAGAGCATCATGAAGAACAAGGAACACACCAGGCAGGTCCGAGATACTGTTGTGAAGAAGTTTAAAGCCGGATTTGGATACAAAATGATTTCCCAAGCTTTAAACATCCCAAGGAGCACTGTGCAAGCGATAATATTGAAATGGAAGGAGTATCAGACCACTGCAAATCTACCAAGACCTGGCCGTCCCTCTAAACTTTCAGCTCATACAAGGAGAAGACTGATCAGAGATGCAGCCAAGAGGCCCATGATCACTCTGGATGAACTGCAGAGATCTACAGCTGAGGTGGGAGACTCTGTCCATAGGACAACAATCAGTCGTATATTGCACAAGTCTGGCCTTTATGGAAGAGTGGCAAGAAGAAAGCCATTTCTTAAAGATATCCATAAAAAGTGTCGTTTAAAGTTTGCCACAAGCCACCTGGGAGACACACCAAACATGTGGAAGAAGGTGCTCTGGTCAGATGAAACCAAAATTGAACTTTTTGGCAACAATGCAAAACGTTATGTTTGGCGTAAAAGCGACACAGCTGAACACACCATCCCCA
This sequence comes from Oncorhynchus mykiss, assembly GCF_013265735.2. Classification (NCBI taxonomy): domain Eukaryota; kingdom Metazoa; phylum Chordata; class Actinopteri; order Salmoniformes; family Salmonidae; genus Oncorhynchus; species Oncorhynchus mykiss. The sequence goes on along the minus strand of NC_048587.1, from coordinate 10,966,420 downwards.
CTGTCAAACATGGTGGTGGCAGCATCATGGTTTGGGCCTGCTTTTCTTCAGCAGGGACAGGGAAGATGATTAAAATTGATGGGAAGATGGATGGAGCCAAATACAGGACCATTCTGGAAGAAAACCTGATGGAGTCTGCAAAAGACCTGAGACTGGGACGGAGATTTGTCTTCCAACAAGACAATGATCCAAAACATAAAGCAAAATCTACAATGGAATGGTTCAAAAAATAAACATATCCAGGTGTTAGAATGGCCAAGTCAAAGTCCAGACCTGAATCCAATCGAGAATCTGTGGAAAGAACTGAAAACTGCTGTTCACAAATGCTCTCCATCCAACCTCACTGAGCTCGAGCTGTTTTGCAAGGAGGAATGGGAAAAAAATTCAGTCTCTCGATGTGCAAAACTGATAGAGACATACCCCAAGCGACTTACAGCTGTAATCGCAGCAAAAGGTGGCGCTACAAAGTATTAACTTAAGAGGGCTGAATCATTTTGCACGCCCAATTTTTCAGTTTTTGATTTGTTAAAAAAGTTTGAAATATCCAATAAATGTCGTTTCACTTCATGATTGTGTCCCACTTGTTGTTGATTCTTCACAAAAAAATACAGTTTTATATCTTTATGTTCGAAGCCTGAAATGTGGCAAAAGGTCGCAAAGTTCAAGGGGGCCGAATACTTTCGCAAAGGCACTGTATATATAAAATCCGTGGAGGCTGGGAGACTCACGGTATAGGCGCGGAACGCACGGAGACCACAAAGTGTGCTTCAAAAATCATCAAAGACTAATTATTTTAACCTAATGCATTTAATAAAAACATTTATAGTACAATATTATGGGGAATGAGAGGGCTACTTACAGTGTTGGAAAGGGATCACAGCAGGGAAGGTGTGAGACATGAGTTAAGGTGTTCAGAGGCTTCACCAGTGCAGGACAGGATTTTACTGCAAAGACAACCAATAACACAAGACACTACACAGTTAGACAAAAGAGCTAAGAATGAGTTAGTCAAAGCAAGGAGTAAAATTATTGATGTGTAATAATGTGATTGATTCTACATATAGTAATGAGAGAAAATTGATATGGGTACTCACAGTGCTTTGAAGGGAAACATTCAATGTGCCAGTGGATGAGCGGGCACATCAGACGTCGTGCTTCAGTTCATGTCAGAAGAAAGTTGACAATGGTATTGGAGTGGAGTAGTCACCCCTTTATCAGGGAACATGAGGGGACCTATCTGCTATTTGTATTTACAGCTACATTCCTTTACAGCTGCGCCATCGTAGGTTTGAACAACGAGTTTCTCTATGAAGTTAAACTCAGAATTCATAAAGTCAAACAGACTGCGCATCTTGCCCACTTGGCACAAAGTAGCCCAAGAAACGTTCCTGAATAAAACCCTGATCATCCACATACCTGAGAATAACTGACAACTGCAAGCAGACTGGTGGAACCATAGGTCGCAGAACGGTGGGGCAATTTTTACCCCCTGGGGCCTGGGGTTTCTCCTTATATGTTAACCAAACTAGGAAAACTATGGACCCTATAAGGTATGATCAGTTGGAAAAATGGCACTTCGTGTTATTTAATCCAAGTTTATCATTTTAAAAGGCTAATTGATCATTAGAAAACCCTTTTGCAATTATGTTAGCACAGCTGAAAACTGTTGTGCTGATTTAAAGAAGCAATTACAACTGGCCCTCTTTAGACTAGTTGAGTATCTGGAGCATCAGCCTTTGTGGGTTCGATTACAGGCTCAAAATGGCCACAAACAAACGACTTTCTTCTGAAACTCGTCAGTTTATTCTTGATCTGAGAAATGAAGGCCATTCCATGTGAGAAATTGCCAAGAACCTGAAGCTCTGGTACAATGCTTTGTGGTACAATGCTTTGTACTACTCCCTTCACAGAACAGCGCAAACTGGCTCTAACCAGAATAGAAAGAGGAGTGGGAGGCCCCGGTGCACAACTGAGCAAGAGGACAAGTACATTAGAGTGTCTAGTTCGAGAAACAGACGCCTCACAAGTCCTCAACTGGCAGCTTCATTAAATAGTACCCGCAAAACACCAGTGTCAACGTCAACAGTGAAGGCGACTCTGGGATGCTGGCCTTCTAGGCAGAGTTGCAAAGAAAAAGCCACATCTCAGACTGGCCAATAAAAAGAAAAGATGGGCAAAAGAACACAGACAATGGACAGAGTAACTCTGCCTAGAAGGCCAGCATCCCGGAGTCGCCTCTTCACTGTTAACGTTGCACCATGAATTGTCACTGTTGATAATTCTAATGTTATAACTTCTAATAGTAGCTGTATCCACTGGCAAATTGGGAGAGAGAGTGAGGTGAATGCCATCTAAGAGCCAACATATTTTTCTTGCTGCAGTGCTGCCTGGCAGCAGTAATAGTCTCTGATTAATTGAGAGATTCAAGGAACTATCATTGTTAACATAGTAGATGCAAAGCATTGAATATTTACATTTCTGCACTTTGAAATTAATTTAGTAACTTTGTCCCAGAAGCATTTAACTGCAGGGCACTCCCACATCATATGACGGAATGTGCCTACATGATTTATTGGACACAGTAAACATTTGGGAGTTGGGGACAATTTCATCATAAAACGTTTCCTTTGTGTTATACAGTTTGAACAAACTTAATGTATAAATTGATAGTTTGGATTACGGGATAACAAGGTCATAATTTTCCATATTTTGTTCCAATTAAAGGGTTATTCAGATTCACTTAGAACTGTGGACCATACTTTTTTAATGGCTAGCTCAGAATATAAGCTTTCCATAAGTTGTTTAGATATTACAGAGATCAGTCCTGTTGGGAGCCCAGATAATTTATTTATAAATCCCATCATTGGATGGTAGTTGGGCTTCCCAAGGGACTCCATAGGCCAACATTGCTGACCTAAGTTGTAAATATAGAAAAAAGGAGTTAACTGGTAATGTGTATGTCTTTCAAATCTTTGAATGTTCTCAAACCATTACTTCCATGAAATTGGCAAGGGTACGGATTCCACATTTGGACCATTGGGGGAATGCAAAAAGACACCCTCCAGATTGCAAGACATTATTGTGAAATATTGGAGTGTGGGTATGCCATTTCGATTCCCAGAGATTGTGTGAGCAATAATAGGACCAAAGTGTAGTTTAAATTTTTTAAGGGACATATCAGTGAAGACCATCACTTCCAGGGCTATAGGAAACACCATATTTATCTCTATGGGAAATGGTGCCGGAGGGGATGGCTGCTGTTTTATGGGCTCTATGGGCTTTTTACATTCTTTGTAACTTATTTTGTACATAATGTTGCTGCTACCGTCTCTTATTACCGAAAAGAGCTTCTGGATATCAGAACAGCGATTACTCATCTTGAACTGGACGAATAATTTTTCTTTAACGAGCTGGATGAGAGGCCCTCATCCCCATCATTAGCAGGAGAAAGAGACGGGGGTATCGCGGAAGGAGATCAGCGTGCTTTGCGAGGATCCCGCAAAGAGACGGCTAATCTGCCTTTGCCATCGGTGCTATTGGCCAACGCACAATCGCTGGATAATAAAGTGGACAAACTACAAGCACGTATATCCTAACAACGGGACATTAAAAATGGTAATATCTTATGTTTCACCGAGTCATGGCTGAACGACGACATGAATAACGTACAGCTAGCGGGTTATACACTGTATCGGCAGGATAGAACAGCAGCCTCTGGTAAGGCAAGGGGTGGAGGTCTATGCATATTTGTAAACAACAGCTGGTGCACGAAATCTAAGGAAGTCTCAAGGTTTTGCTCGCCTGAGATAGAGTATCTTCCAAGAGAGTTTTCATCTAAATTCTTCGTAGCTGTCTATTTACCACCACAAACTGATGCTGGCACTAAGATCGCACTCAATGAGCTGTATACGGCCAAAAGTAAACAGAAAAACGCTCATCTAGAGGCTGCGTTCTTAGTGGCCGGGGACTTTAATGCAGGGAAACTTTAATCCCCTTTACCTCATATCTACCATTATGTTAAATGTGAAAATAGTAGGAAATTAACTCTAGACCACCTTTACTCCATACACAGAGACACGTACAAAGCTCTCCCTTGCCCTCCATTTGGCAAATCTGACCATAATTCTACCCTCCTGATTCCTGCTTACAAGCAAAAATTGAAATCAGGAAGCACCAGTGACTCAGTCAATAAAAAAGTGATCAGATGAAGCAGATGCTAAGCTACAGGACCGATTTGCTAGCACAGACTGGAATATGTTCTGGGATTCCTCCGATGGCACTGAGGAGTACATCACATCAGTCACTGGCTTCATCAATAAGTGCATCGATGACATTGTTCCTACAGTGACTGTACGTACATACCCCAACCAGAAGACATGGATTACAGGCAACATTTGCACTGAGCTAAAGGGTAGAGCTGCCACTTTCAAGGTGCGGGACTCTAACCCGAAAGCTTATAAGAAATCCTGCTATGCCCTCCGATGAATCATCACACTGGCAAAGTGTCAATACAGGACTAAGTTCGAATAGTATGACACCGGCTCCGACGCTCGGCAGATGTGGCAGGGCTTGCAAACTATTACAGACTACAAAGGGAAGCACAGCTGAGAGCAGCCCAGTGACACGAGCCTACCAGACAAGCTATATTACTTCTATGCTCGCTTTGAGGCAAGTTAACACTGAAATATGCATGAGAGCAGCTGTTCCGGATGATTGTGTGATCACGCTCTCCACAGTCAATGTGAGTAAGACCTTTAAACAGATCAACATTCACAAGGCTGTGGCTAGTGATATATTTTACATCAATTCCCATTATTAAAGTGGCTGGAGTTGAGTCAGTGTGTTGGCAGCAGCCACTCAATGTTAGTGGTGGCTGTTTAATAGTCTGATGGCTGTGAGATAGAAGCTGTTTTTCAGTCTCTCGATCCCAGCTTTGATGCACCTGTACTGACCTCGCCTTCTGGATGATAGCGGGGTGAACAGGCAGTGGCTCGGGTGGTTGTTGTCCTTGATGATCTTTATGGCCTTCCTGTGACATCGGGTGGTGTAGGTGTCCTGGAGGGCAGGTAGTTTGTCCCCGGTGATGCGTTGTGCAGACCTCACTACCCTCTGGAGAGCCTAGTTTGGAGGGTACTATGGTATTAAATACTGAGCTGTAGTCGATGAACAGCATTCTCACATAGGTATTCCTCTTGTCCAGATGGGTTAGGGAAGTGTGCAGTGTGGTTGAGATTGCATCGTCTGTGGACCTATTTGGGCGGTAAGCAAATTGAAGTGGGTCTAGGGTGTCAGGTAGGGTGGAGGTGATATGGTCCTTGACTAGTCTCTCAAAGCACTTCATGATGACGGACGTGAGTGCTACGGGGCGGTAGTCGTTTGGCTCAGTTACCTTAGCTTTCTTGGGAACAGGAACAATGGTGGCCCTCTTGAAGCATGTGGGAACAGCAGACTGGGATAGGGATTGATTGAATATGTCCGTAAACACACCAGCCAGCTGCATGCTCCGAGGGCGCGGCTGGGGATGCCGTCTGGGCCTGCAGCCTTGCGAGGGTTAACACGTTTAAATGTTTTACTCACCTCGGCTGCAGTGAAGGAGAGTCCGCATGTTTTGGTTGCGGGCCGTGTCAGTGGCACTGTATTGTCCTCAAAGCGGGCAAAAAAGTTATTTAGTCTGCCTGGGAGCAAGGCATCCTGGTCCGTGACTGGGCTGGTTTTCTTTTTGTAATCCGTGATTGACTGTAGACCCTGCCACATACCTCTTGTGTCTGAGCCGTTGAATTGCGATTCTACTTTGTCTCTATATTGACGCTTAGCTTGTTTGATTGCCTTGCGGAGGGAATAGCTACACTGTTTGTATTCGGTCATGTTTCCGGTCACCTTGCCCTGATTAAAAGCAGTGGTTCGTGCTTTCAGTTTCACGCGAATGCTGCCATCAATCCACGGTTTCTGGTTTGGGAATGTTTTAATCGTTGCTATGGGAACGACATCTTCAACGCACGTTCTAATGAACTCGCTCACCGAATCAGCGTATTCGTCAATGTTGTTGTTTGACGCAAATACGAAACATATCCCAGTCCACGTGATGGAAGCAGTCTTGGAGTGTGGAATCAGATTGGTCGGACCAGCGTTGAACAGACCTCAGCGTGGGAGCTTCTTGTTTTAGTTTCTGTCTGTAGGCAGGGAGCAACAAAATTGAGTCGTGGTCAGCTTTTCCGAAAGGAGAGCGGGGGAGGGCCTTATATGCGTCGCGGAAGTTAGAATAGCAATGATCCAAGGTTTTGCCAGCCCTGGTTGCGCAATCGAAATGCTGATACAATTTAGGGAGTCTTGTTTTCAGATTAGCCTTGTTAAAATCCCCAGCTACAATGAATGCAGCCTCAGGATATGTGGATCCCAGTTTGCAAAGAGTCAAATAAAGTTTGTTCAGAGCCATCGATGTGTCTGCTTGGGGGGGAATATATACGGCTGTGATTATAATCGAAGAGAATTTTCTTGGTAGATAATGCGGTCGACATTTGATTGTGAGGAATTCTAAATCAGGTGAACAGAAGGACTTGAGTTCCTGTATGTTGTTGTGACCACACCACGTCTCGTTAACCATAAAGCATACGCCCCCGCCCCTCTTCTTACCAGAAAGATGTTTGTAATACCAACATGTTTCAAGCAGACCCCCATAGTCCCTGTGCCCAACAACACTTAGGTAACCTGCCTAAATGACTACCGGCCCGTAGCACTCACGTCTGTAGCCATGAGAAGTGCTTTGAAAGGCTGGTCATGACTCACCTCAACACCATTATCCAAGAAACTCTAGACCGACTCCAATTTGCATCCTGCCCCAACAGATCCACAGATGATGCAATCTTTATTGCACTCAACATTGCACCCCCCCCCCCCCCCCCCCCCCCAATCTGCCACGCGTGCTTAGTCCCCTACTGTACTCCCTGTTCACCCATGACTGCATGGCCAAGCACCACTCCAGCACCATCATTAAGTTTGGAGACAACATAATGGTGGTAGGCCTGATCACTGACAATGATGAGACAGCCTATAGGGAGGAGGTTAGGCACCTGGCAATGTGGTGCCAGGACAACAACCTCTGTGATCAAGACAAAGGAGATTATCGTGGACTACAGGAAAAGGAGGACCGAGCATGCCCCCATTCTTATCGACGGGGTTGTAGTGGAGCAGGTTGAGAGCGTCAAGTTCCTTGGTGTCAACATCATCAACAAACTTTTTTTTCCTTTTTTTTCACACCTTTAGTTAAATAGGCATCCACTTTAGAAGAGAGCAATGCGAGTGATTCATTTACCCGTTTTAATTGCAAATCGAGGGCAGAGATAATCTCCTTACAAACAATCTATCGGATAGTAGCGGCCAGCTCTTTCTGTTGTCTGGTGAAAGCCGCCATGTTCCCACAGGTGAATTGTGGATGGACAGATTATGCTATCTGATGGAGCGAAACCTGCTATTTTTTTAAAATTATTAAACAATGAACGTCCTACACCTTAATATGGGGTTAACAATTTACATTTTTATAAAACAATAGTTTTGCAACAGAAAGACACAATATCGCATATCAATGCATGTCACCAGAACTAGAAACCTGCTTCACTTGTGGTCACATTTATGGTTTCCCTCAATGCTATTTTTCTTACAATTACATTATGTATGTATTTACTTTCCAGGGCCTGCACCTTTTTACATTCTCTTTACTTCTGTGTTTATCTCCGTATTTGTGTGTTTCCACTCCCACCCCAGTGTCTCTGCTTTGTGTTTGCAGGCCCATCAATACAGAGATAGTGCCACTCTACATTCTCCAGCCTTACCCTAGCCCACCTTCCAGCCCTATCTCTAGTTGCAGTGATGGGAGCAAGTAGGAGTGTTTGGAGGTTGGGGGGCTGCGCCGGGGTGGTGTTGGCCTGGATCGGGGCTCTGTTGCTGGGGTCCAGCTTGGCCCTGCCTCTCCCTGCCACCTGTCCTAAGGGAGTCTCTCCCTTGAACCTGATCCAAACACAGTACCAGTCAATCCCAGGAGCAGACGCAGGCTTCATGTCCGGGGTCGTCCAGTCCTTCCTCCACACCATCCAGCCCAACCCCTTCCCCAAAGGTCAGTCTCGGTGCATCCATGTGGTCAAAAGTAGTGTACTATATAAAGGGAATAGGGTGCCATAGTAAAAAAAAAACTGTAGCATAATCGGACAACGCTGCTTTTCTACAGCAGTGCTTTAATCATATTGAGCTCATTCTGACCTAGCCAGGTGTGTGTAGCCACTATGTAAATATCTAGGCTTTCACCCATTTGCAGAGGGTTTCTGCATAGAGCATCTTTAAGTAGTGAGTGGACAATATTCCACTGTAGTCCAGAATCTTTGTCACCTTTGTTACCCATCCTAAATGACTATTACTTCAGAGCTGGCTCAGTTTATTTGTGACTGCTTCCTTGTTAGAGCTAGTAGTGATTCTGATGGACAAACAACAGTGAAGGCCCCTTAGGTACACAGAGACGCACGCACGCACGCACACACACACACACACACACACACACAGTGTGTGTTAATTAGCCATTGACCTTTGCTCAGGTAAATCTCATCCTAGATCAGAGAGCTCTCGATTTGCTGAGCAGATTGCAATGCACAGATTGGATAGTGATAGTCTCTTTTGATCATGGCTTTTATCCAATCAGGATTGGAGGATGTTGTTGAAGCAACCCTTGTTTGCTCATGTTTTGGTTTAATGTTTGGATAATGACACTAGTATTTGTGTTATGACAAGAAATGGGTGGTTTACAGAAGATAGCCCTATTTGGTAAAAGGCCAAGTCCATATTATGGCAAGAACAGCTCAAATAAGCAAAGAGAAATGACATTCCATCATTATTTTAAGACATGAAGGTCAGTCAATCCGGAACATTTCAAGAACTTTGAAAGTTTCTTCAAGTGCAGTCGCAAAAACCACCAAGCGCTATGATGAAACTGGCTCTCATGAGGACCGCCACAGGAAAGGAAGACCCAGAGTTACCTCTGCGGCAGAGGATACATTCATTAAAGTTACCAGCCTCAGAATTGCAGCCCAAATAAATGCTTCATAGAGTTCAAGTAACAGACACATCTCAACATCAACTGTTCAGAGGACACTGCATGAATCAGGCTTCATGGTTGAACTGCTGCGAAGAAACCACTACTAAAGGATGCCAATAAGAAGAAGAGACTTGTGTGTGCCAAGAAACACAAGCAATGGACATTAGACTGGTAGAAATCTGTCCTTTGGTCTGATGAGTCCAAATTTGAGATTTTTGATTCCAACCGCCATGTCTTTGTGAGATGCAGAGTAGGTGAACGGATGATCTCCGTATGTGTAGTTCCCACCGTGAAGCATGGAGGAGGAGGTGTGATGGTGTGGGGGTGCTTTGCTGGTGACACTGTCTGTGATTTGTTTAGAATTCAAAGCACACTTAACCAGCATGGTAACCACAACATTCTGCAGCGATACACCATCCCATCTGGTTTGCGCTTAGTGGGACGATAATTTGTTTTTCAACAGGACAATGACCCAACACACCTCCAGGCTGTGTAAGGGCTATTTGACCAAGAAAGAGAGTGATGGAGTGCTGCTTCAGATGACCTGGCCTCCACAATCACCTGACCGCAACCCAATTGAGATGGTTTGGGATGAGTTGGAACGCAGAGTGAAGGAAAAGCAGCCAACAAGTGCTCAGCATAGGTGGGAACTCCTTCAAGACTGTTGGAAAAGCATTTCAGGTGAAGCTGGTTGAGAGAATGCCAAGAGTGTGCAAAGCTGTCATCAAGGCAAAGGGTGGCTACTTTTAAGAATCTAAAATCTAAAATATATTTTGGTTTGTTTAACAATTTTTTTGGTTACTACATGATGTGTTATTTCATAGTTTTGTGATGTCTTCACTGTTATTCTACAATTTAGAAAAATAGTCAAACTAAACTTTTGACTGGTACTGTATATCTGGGTCCAGGATAAAGTGACTAATGGGGCAATTGAAATTGGCGTGGGAGCAACATTTTGGGGGTTCTTGCATTGGAATTATATTGAATCCTGCTTATATCACGCTATACTACAATAAACCTAAAGTTCAAATGCCCAGACTCCAAGATAATGGAGTGCTTTTGAAGTGACAGTCAGGTTGTCACGAAATCTCCGCTGCGCTATATCAGAACAATGGACAGTGCCTTGTGCCGTACACACTAAAGTAAGGCTGTTTTGGTAAAGAAGACAGGCTACAAGATAGATAGGCTGTTTGTAATAGCTGTCTTACCAAAATAATGGAAAAGAAACGGTGAAAGTAGTAGCCTAGTTATTCATGCATGCAAACAAAAATACTGAATAGCAGTTTGACTTAGAATAGGCCTAGTAGGCCTAGTAAAACAAAATGTCAGATCGATAAAGGCATGACACAATCTATATTTAGGCTAGTTACATTAACAGTAAACAAATGCAGTAAACAAAATGCGAATGGAGATCCAAATAACCAAAACAGCCTACAACCTACTACAGTGGAATGCAGCCATGCACAGTTGTCTTCCCAAATAAATAGGGCTATAATGGCCCGCTTCAAACCTAGAATATAATGCCGCTCGCTCATGAGTTCAGTAACACGTTGTGATACGGCAAAACACACTTCTGTGAATCAAATTCGACACACGTAATCAAGTAAGCAATGGCCAGACTACCATAAACAGGTTTCCAATATACACAGTTCCATGTACCACGAAAACCAATTGGCTACCAAGAAAACCCCAATAGAATGTCTAGTTATTTGATTAAACATAGCTATACCCTGGGACATCATTTTGGATATTGCGTTGGAATTATATTGAATTCTGCTTATATCACGCTACAATGAACATTAAAGTTAAAATGCTTTTGACCAATAAGTAACAGGTTGGCGCAAAATCTCCGCTGCGCTCTATCAGCACCATGGACAGTACCCTACACACCAAAGAACGATTTGTATTAAAACTAACCAGCTAGATTTGGTCTTACCTTTTCAGAACAGTTGCTGCCTCCTTGATGCTCTCTGGATCTTCCTGAGTAATCGGTCATTCCATTCTCCCCGAAATCTTCTTGAAAGATCCCCCTCAAATACCAGTTGGCGTAGTTGAGCTTTTCTCGGGTGTATCATGCTTCTTCTGTGCTGACGGAACACATTTGTCAAAATGGAAAATGAGTTCTCGCATGTAGCTTCATCAGTGACAATCTCACTCATGAGCCCTATGATTTCATTTTGAAAATCGCGTGATGTTTATGTGACATTGTGGGGTATGGTGCTATACACCATGACAAGTTCTATTGTCTATTCAGAGAGTATATTCCATCATGGACAGAAAATGTATACTGCCCCTCTCTCCTCTTGACTCTGTCGCGTCCAATACCCCCTCAGTGGTCGCTGGTTTGAAACAAGACACTCAATAATGTCCACAGTCGCCGAAACACATACATGTGATTTCTTAACACGTGTTGACATCACAGTACTCACAATGCAGTGCATTTCAAAAGCTCTTTGTTTGATGCGTGCCCAGCGAATCCTTTGGTACTATCAATAGCATGCTTCCAGTTAGAATACCCGACCTGGGTGAAGGCCTTGTTTGCTTTAGCATTGGACACATAACTTTCGACATGGGAAACAAAATGTTGCATCTGCAATACCCGAGTAATTCCAGCCACTCTCCTCATGTGAACCAGTTGTTATTAAACGTTATTGAACGTTTTAAAATAGAAAACCTTAGGCTATGGTAGGATTCTAGGCTAACCTGGGCTTGCTCCTCTGTTCCAAGGAACAGTCGGCGGTGGAGGGGGCTGTGGAGACATTATCCTGGCGGCATTTGTGGAAGAGAGGGAAGCCTCTGCACTCGGAGCTAGCTGGAGCTCGCTAACATCATCGCTGCTGGGCTTGGCAGCGGCCTCGGTGGTTCGATACTGCTGCTCATCGCTCTCCATTGGCTTTATTTGGGTACTTTGGCGCAGCCAATTTATGACACCCATCGTGGCAGTGGCAGATTAGCTGGTTCGAGCTAGCTAAATAGGCGAAGGCTAAGAACACCAACGCTTTTTACAGCTGGATAAGAAGCTAAATAAATTCTGTAGTGGTGTGGTGTGTGAGACATAGTTGAGTGAAGCTGCTTCAATGGTAAACTTCACCCCGCCCTTATAAATCAAATATTACAGGCGGAGCCGTATCACTTTATTCCCTTAGCCTACCACAGATGAAGCGTTTTTTACAGCTTTTATTGAAACCCAAAGGGATCATACATAACCTGCCCCAGTGGCTTTCCATAGACCCCCTACACACCGCAGCGCACTCTGTCCATTGTGCTGATACTGTCCATTGTGCTGACACAGTGCAGGGAGATACAGATTTTTCACCAACCTGTCAGTCAATCATTTGGAACTTTTTTGCTATTTCTTTTTTATATAGGGACATAAAACAAAAACTGAGTGGGCTAAGCTCCCTAGTGGAGCCGGGTACACCCTCCTCCCTCTCTCTGTCATTCTCTCTCTGTCATTCTCTCTCTGTCACCCTCCCTTTCTCTCTATGGCTGAATGCCTGGGTATCAGGATTCAGAAGTGGATTACTATTCTGTTCACTAAGTAACGTACATGACAGTGTACCAGTTGGGGCTTTAACACGTCTCATGGCACGCCAGCTGGGTATCTGCTTTCAGGAGATGAATAAAGAAATGGAGAGAGACTATGAGAAAGTGGAATTTCCTCTTTCCCACCTAGATGATAGAACTCCTCTGAAGTTTCTCTTCACAATGCCAGCTGGTGTTGTGTGAATAATAACCGGCTATAAGTGCAGGGTTCGACAAGACAGTGGAGTAGGAACATTGTGGTAGTCTCAGTTCTCACATCCCTGGTATGGTTACTAATGGTTTCCTGATCCTGAACCTAGGTTACATCTAAAGAACAGTAGGTTTGATTTCTGCAAGTAAATGAAATAATGATAGAGTAATTGTATTGTGAAGGTGTGAGATCTCACTGTTGTCAGAGAGAATGAGGGAGAGAGGGTGATGAAGAAACTGAGGGCGAGGGAATGAGAGAGATACCTAGTCAGTTGTACAACTGAATGCATTCAACTGAAATGTGTCTCTGCATTTAACCCAACCCCTCTGAATCAGTGAGCGGGACTACCTTCATCGACATCCTCGTCTTCGGCGTGCTGCCTTGCTCAGGGGCAGAACGGCAGATTTTTACCTTGTCAGCTCTGGATTTCAATCCAGCAACCTTTCGGTTACTGGCCCAATGCTCTAACCACTAGGCTACCTGCGAGAGAAAGAGAGATCGAAAGGGTTGATGTAAAATGTGACTCCTGATCTCCATACAGCCTTTGACAGTGTTTCTTTGACAGATCCTCTCACATGAACAAGCCAGATGATGTTTATATGTTGAACATATTTTTGTGGTGATATCTAGTCATTATTGGTTGAATGTTGGCTGATGTTTAAAAAAAATATATTAATTGAATCTTTTATTTTATCAGGGAGTCATACTGGGACCAAGGTCTATTTTACAGATGGGCCCTGAATTACATAAATTAAAGAAAAAACACACATCAAAATATAAATACAGAATGCAAGCAGAAAGAAAAACATGGTCATAAAAAACAAACACATCCAGATCCTCCTCCTTTCTTTCTCTCCCTCTCCATTCTTCTCTCTTAGATCTGCTGGTTAAATTAGTGGAGAAAAGTGGCAATATATACAATGACAAGAAAACCATCAAAGAGGTAAGAAAATATGGATGCGTGCATGTGTGTGTGTGTGTGTGTCAACTTGGTCGCTAAATCCAGAGAAACTACGGACCATGTAAAAAAAACTGTTAGTCTCTAAATCCGTCTTGAAGGACCACGTAAAAACGGTTGGCTGGTATGCCCTCACCCGCTATATACTTACATCTGATTAGTTTGGTTCTGCCCTCTAAATCAAATCAAATCAAATCAAATTTCATGTGTCACATACACATGGTTAGCAGATGTGAATGCGAGTGTAGCGAAATGCTTGTGCTTCTAGTTCCGACAATGCAGTAATAACCAACGAGCTTGATGACGAGTTTTGAGGGTACTATGGTGTTAAATGCTGAGCTGTTGTCGATGAACACCATTCTCACATAGGTATTCCTCTTGTCCAGATGGGTTAGGGCAGTGTGGTTGCGATTGCGTCGTCTGTGGACCTATTGGGGCGGTAAGCAAATTGGAGTGGGTCTAGGGTGTCAGGTATGGTGGAGGTGATATGGTCCTTGACTAGTCTCTCAAAGCACTTCATGATGACGGAAGTGAGTGCTACAGGGCAGTAGTCGTTTAGCTCAGTTACCATAGCATTCTTGAGAACAGGAACAATGTTGGCCCTCTTGAAGCATGTGGGAACAGCAGACTGGGATAAGGATTGATTGAATATGTCCGTAAACACACCAGTCAGCTGGTCTGCACATGCTCTGAGGACGCGGATGGGGATGCCGTGTGGGCCTGCAGCCTTGCGAGGGTTGACACGTTTAAATGTTTTACTCACGTCGGCTGCAGTGAAGGAGAGTACGCAGGTTTTGGTGGCGGTCTGTGTCAGTGGCACTGTATTGTCCTCAAAGCGAGCAAAGAAGTTTTTTAGTCTGTCTGGGAGCAAGACATCCTTGTCCGCGACGGGGCTGGTTTTCTTTTTGTAATCTGTAATTGACTGTAGACCCTGCCTCATACCTCTCTCTGAGCCGTTGAATTTCGACTCTACTTTGTCTCTATACTGATGCTTAGCTTGTTTGATTGCCTTGTGGAGGGAATAGCACTGTTTGTATTCGGTCATGTTTCAGGTCACCTTGCCCTGGTTAAAAGCAGTGGTTCACACTTTCAGCTTCGCGCGAATGCAGCTATCAATCCACGGCTTCTGGTTTGGGAATGTTTTAATAGCTGCTGTGGGTACGACATGGCTGATGCACTTGCTAATAAACTCGTTCACCGAATCAGCTTATTCATCAATGTTGTTGTTTGACGCAACGCGGAACATATCCCAATCCACGTGATCGGAGCAATCTTGAAGCGTGGAATCAGATTGGTCGGACCAGCGTTGAACAGACCTGAGCGTGGGAGATTCCTGTTTTAGTCTCTGTCTATAGGCAGGGAGCAACAAAATGGAGTCGTGGTCAGCTTTTCTGAAGGAGGGCGGGGGAGGGCCGTATATGCGTCGGGGAAGTTAGAATAACAATGATCCAGGGTTTTACCAGCCCTGGTAGCACAATCAATATGCTGATAAAATTTAGGGAGTCTTGTTTTCAGATTAGCCTTGTTAAAATCCCCAGCTACAATGAATGCAGCCTCAGGATATGTGGTTTCCAGTTTACATAGAGTCAAATAAAGTTAGTTCAGGGCCATCGATGTGTCTGCTTGGGGGGGAATATATGCGGCTGTGATTATAATCGAAGACAATTTTCTTGGTAGATAATGCAATCGACATTTGATTGTGAGGAATTCTAAGTCAGGTGAACAGAAGGACTTGAGTTCCTGTATGTTGTTATGATCACACCACGTCTCGTTAATCATAAGGCATACCCCCCGCCCCTCTTCTTACCAGAAAGATGCTTGTTTCTGTCGGCGCAATGTGTGAAGAAACCAGCTGGCTGTACCGACTCCGATAGTGTGTCTCGAGTGAGCCATGTTTCCGTGAAGCAAAGAACGTTACAGTCTCTTATGTCTCTCTGGAACCCTTGCTCTGATGTCATCAACCTTGTTGTCAAGAGACTGGACATTGGCGAGTAGTATGCTCGGGAGCGGTGCGCGATGTGCCCGTCTCCGGAGCCTGACCAGGAGACCGCTTCGTCTGCCCCTTTTACGGCGTCGTTGTTTTGGTTCGCCGTCTGGGATCCGATCCATTGTCCTGGGTGGTGGGAAAAACACAGGATCCGCTTCGGGAAAGTCGTATTCCTGGTCGTAATGATGGTGAGTTGACGATGCTCTTATATCCAGTAGTTCCTCCCGACTGTATGTAATAAAACCTAAGATTACCTGGGGTACCAATGTATAGTGCTGTCCGGTTAGAACATGATGTTGAGGTCCATCACTGTACTCTTGATAGTCACCACCACACACACACAGACACAGCTGTTTCCATTTGAGGATGTTTATATGATTTTAGTAACCCGAAGGACTTGGAATGTTATTGTTGTGTTCTATAAGACAAAGATATGTAAACAGTATTAGGTCATGTTTATAACTATGCAATATACACACATGTACATGAATAAATGGCAAATGGCATTACCCTTACATGTCTATAAAGGGCTATAAACACAGCATCAATATACATTTAAACATTCACCTCTTGGAGAGAGAGAGAAACAAATTACTTGGATTTACAGAGTCCAGATTTATGGCACTCTCTCTCTTCAGCCTTGTATGAGAATCTGCCAGGCTGACACCTGATCTGGCCTGGCACCACAGGGTTGTAAATTACTCTGTGCATGAGGAAGCTCCAAGAACGGTCTGGGATGACTCGAGAAGCTTGCCCATGGCAGCTCAATAAAACACCTTAATAAAGGCCACTATGGAAAATGCTGTGTTAGCATGTGCATGCAAAAGAATATGCTTACCAATACAACAATTAAACCACTTCTGCAAAAGTACTTGTGCAACCAATGCAATAATAACACTTATGGCAGTACAGAATAATACTACATATGATAAACAATACGTAAAGCAGCATTGGCAACTCTAACATTAAATAATACTAACAGCCACACAGTAGATCATATGTCTGAAACGTATCAAAGTAACAAAGTAATTAGTGGTAATGACCTATTATTATACAGCATGTAAAAACCACAATTAGAACACCCCTGCAACTTACATTTCGATGCACCCACAACATTCCTGTTACTGTCGACAATAAAAAGTCCTCAGAAACATGCGTCTTCTCCCTTCGGACAACGATAACACTCTGACCTGGGCGGTTGCAGTGTCTAGATGCGCATTTCCAAGTGCTCTGATTGGTTGGG
This sequence comes from Oncorhynchus mykiss, assembly GCF_013265735.2. NCBI lineage: Eukaryota > Metazoa > Chordata > Actinopteri > Salmoniformes > Salmonidae > Oncorhynchus > Oncorhynchus mykiss. Next base: position 10,949,420 of record NC_048587.1, on the reverse strand, counting down.
AATGGAAGGGCTATAATGGGTGAGGGATATCTTAGGTAGCCTGAGCAGCCAAACTAACGGGACTTAAGAGAAACTGATTGGACCTTGAGGGGAAGTTAGGTAGAGAAGAGAGGAGCAGGACAACATTTTTTTTACAGTGTGTGTGTGTGTCAAGTTAAGCTCTGTGTACTAGCCACAGACACTCCCCCCTAAGTTACCCTTTAGGCAGTAACCTGGGAGAACTTTATGTAAGGCACCCTACTAATTGTGTGTATGTGTGTGTATATCTGTGTGTTAACCTGTGTGTGTGTGTATGTATGAATCTCCTCAGATCCTTCTCTATGAAGTTGGTTTCCTAGTGTGTGCTGCTATAGGGATCGTGTACATTATCCTTATGCCCCTGGTGGGGTTCTGCCTGGCCTGCTGTCGCTGCTGTGGACACTGTGGAGGACACATGTACCAGGAACAGACTAAAGCTGTCCACTGTCACAGGAGAGGATTATACTGGGCTACACTACTCACAACACTAGTCATACTGTAAGTGTGTGCCACCCTGAAAAAAACAGCATAGACCAGCATAAGTGGTGGTTTTGCTGGTGACCAGCTGTGTTTTCGAAGTGCCTTCGTTGTCCTTTCATGGTTCATTCGCTGTGTTTTCATGTTGACCAGTCTTCGCAGTGTTTTGCTGGTGACCAAATTATCACCTAGGGCCCCCAAAATGCTAGGGCCGGCTCTGACTGCATGTGTGGGTATACAGTGGGGCAAAAAAGTATTTAGTCAGCCACCAATTGTGCAAGTTCTCACCCTTAATAAGATGAGAGAGGCCTGTAATTTTCATCATAGGTACACTTCAACTATGACAGACAAAATGAGAAAAGAAAATCCAGAAAATCACATTCTAGGATTTTTAAAGAATCTATTTGCAAATTATGGTGGAAAATAAGTATTTGGTCACTTACAAACAAGCAAGATTTCTGGCTCTCACAGACCTGTAACTTCTTCTTTAAGAGGCTCCTCTGTCCTCCACTCGTTACCTGTATTAATGGCACCTGTTTGAACTTGTTATCAGTATAAAATATACCTGTCCACAACCTCAAACAGTCACACTCCAAACTCCACTATGGCCAAGACCAAAGAGCTGTCAAAGGACACCAGAAACAAAATTGTAGACCTGCACCAGGCTGGGAAGACTGAATCTGCAATAGGTAAGCAGCTTGGTTTGAAGAAATCAACTGTGGGAGCAATTATTGGGGCTCCACGCAAGAGGCGGGTGGACAAACAAAACCCACGCAAGAAGATCTCACCCCGTGGGGTCAAAATGATCCCAAGAACAGTGAGCAAAAATCCCAGAACCACACGGGGGGACCTAGTGAATGACCTGCACAGAGCTGGGACCAAAGTAACAAAGCCTACCATCAGTAACACACTACGCCGCCAGGGACTCAAATCCTGCAGTGCCAGACGTGTCCCCCTGCTTAAGCCAGTACATGTCCAGGCCCGCCTGAAGTTTGCTAGAGAGCATTTGGATGATCCAGAAGAAGATTGGGAGAATGTCATATGGTCAGATGAAACCAAAATATAACTTTTTGGTAAAAACTCAACTCGTCGTGTTTGGAGGACAAAGAATGCTGAGTTGCATCCAAAGAACACCATACCTACTGTGAAGCATGGGGGTGGAAACATCATGCTTTGGGGCTGTTTTTCTGCAAAGGTACCAGGACGACTGATCCGTGTAAAAGAAAGAATGAATGGGGCCATGTATTGTGAGATTTTGAGTGAAAACCTCTTTCCATCAGCAAGAGCATTGAAGATGAAACGTGGCTGGGCCTTTCAGCATGACAATGATCCCAAACACACCGCCCGGGCAACGAAGGAGTGGCTTCGTAAGAAGCATTTCAAGGTCCTGGAGTGGCCTAGCCAGTCTCCAGATCTCAACCCCATAGAAAATCTTTGGAGGGAGTTGAAAGTCCGTGTTGCCCAGCAACAGCCCCAAAACATCACTGCTCTAGAGGAGATCTGCATGGAGGAATGGGACAAAATACCAGCAACAGTGTGTGAAAACCTTGTGAAGACTTTCCAGAAAACGTTTGACCTCTGTCATTGCCAACAAAGGGTATATAACAAAGTATTGAGATAAACTTTTGTTATTGACCAAATACTTATTTTCCACCATAATTTGCAAATACATTTATAAAAATGTGATTTTCTGGATTTTTTTTCTCATTTTGTATGTCATAGTTGAAGTGTACCTATGATGAATATTGCAGGCCTCTCTCATCTTTTTAAGTGGGAGAACTTGCACAATTGGTGGCTGAATAAATACTTTTTTGCCCCACTGTACATGTGTGTAAGCAGACCCGCAAGCCACTGCAGTCCTTCATGATGAGTTCAGATTTTCTGTGGCCCCTACCCACATCAAAGTTGCCCATCCCTGAGCTAGACCATGCTGGACCACCATACACCAGCTTGATCACCAGTATACCAGCATCGCCATCATAAACTAATATCACCATCATAGCTACATTATTGAGGAACATTTGACTTACTATGACTGTAATGTGTGGTTGTTCCACCTAGCTTTCTTAAGATGAATAGCCCTTACACCTCCAGACTGTGTAAGGGCTATTTGACCAAGAAGGAGAGTGATGGAGTGCTGCATTAGATGACCTGGCCTCCACAATCACCCGACCTCAACCCAATTGAGATGGTTTGGGATGAGTTGGACCGCAGAGTGAAGGAAAAGCAGCCAACAAATGCACAGCAAATGTGGGAACTCCTTCAAGACTGTTGGAAAAGCATTCCAGGTGAAGCTGGTTGAGAGAATGCAAAGAGTGTGCAAAACTGTCATCAAGGCAAAGGGTGGCTACTTTGAAGAATCAAAATAATTTTTTGTTGATTTGTTTAACACTTTTTTGGTTAATGGCATGATTCCATATGTGTTATTTCATAGTTTTGATGTCTTCACTATTATTCTACAATGTAGAAAATAGTCAAAATAAAGATAATTATTTTTTGACTGGTACTGTATAAGGCAGGGTATTTTTAGGGTATTTTCATATGTATCTGTTTTACCATTTAAAAATGAAAGCACTTTATGTATCTAGACCCCCCCCCCATTTGAAGAAATCCTAAGTATTTTGACAAATTCAATTATTGTGTAACATAGGGAACAGTTTAGTATTTGGTCCTACATTCTTTGCACACAATGACTAAACCAAGCGTATGACTCTACACAGTTATTGGATTCCTTTGTGGTTTGTTTTGGTTGAGTTTTCGATGTCTTGTGTGCCATTTTAGAGTCACTTTTATTGTAAGCAAGAATAGAAGGTTCATGTGTTCTACATTCTTGTGGATGCGACCCTGATTATGGATAGTCATAGATGGATCGTGAATATTGATCAGTGATAAGGTTACAGAGGAACAAAGCTCATATCCTCCAAAAATCCAAACCTCCCATGTTATTGGTAATGGGGTGAGGTTAGCATGTTTTGTTGTAGCCTCTGTAGCTCTCTCACTCATTAACGTTTTTTCTTAATTATGGCATTATCATGATTCATTTACAAACATCTTATCCACTAAATTAGAAAGAAAATGACTCCAGTCATCATTCACCATTCAGATACTATTGGGCAAAACATAACCCAAAACAAACTACAAATGCATTCAATGAGTTTGTAGAGTCAGAAGTTTGATGTAGTTGTTGCGTGCAAGGAATATGGGACCAAATACTAAACTTTTGACTACTTTAATATCCTATAAGTAAATGTGTCCAAACTTCTTCACATGGGAGAACTAGATACATGAAGTGCTTTCATTTCTAAACGGCAAAACAGTTATGTATGAAAATACTCACAAATAAAAGGTACATTCTGTATTGTTGCTTAATGTTAAACATTTTATCTGAAATCCAAAATGCTGGAGTATAGAGCCAAATAATAATTTTTAGCTTCACTGTCCAAATATATGTAGAGGGGAGTGTATTTGGATATGAAGTGAAACAAACTAACTTTTCTGTGTGTTTGTGTGCGTGCATGTGTGTGTGTGTGTGTGTGTGTAGTGCAGGGAACATCTGCATGTTCTTCACTAACCAGTTACTGAAAGTGAGTGTTGAGGACAGCTCTGTAGAACTCAACAATAACCTGGACAACCTTCAAACCTACCTCACCTCTGTCCCTAAGGTAAGTGTGTGTTGTCGTGGAAATTTCCTTAATTACCAAATGATGAGAGAGCAAATTACACACCAGTCAGAGTTATGCTTAATCTTCACCTTTAATAATAATTAAGCTTTTGCAATAGCATTTTGACTTTCAACATTTCAGTATCTCTAATGGTCTAATGGTCAACATAATGGCAACTGAGATCTTTTATAGCAAAGATCCACCCCCCTAGTCGACATGACAAACCACACGTCTTAGGAACTTACACAAAGAAAGACTTTACTTCAGAGAGGAGTATCCCATAGCCAGACAGCATTGGCTATAAATTATCGTTCAGTTTGGTCTCCTAAACAAAGCTCTGGTACCAAGACATCACCTCACCCAATGGTATATATCAATTGTCATTTTAGACACTCCCATCCCAAATACAACCCATCCTGGACAAGCTCACGGAGAGGAGAGTGAGCCTCTAAGTCAAGATAAGGGCAACCTCAGAGGGAACATAGATTGGTTCCAGACACTGCCATCCTCCTCTCCCTGATGGGAAAAGTAGGGAGTGACTGGCACACAGACATTGTGGAGCCAAGAGATAATTGGTTCCCCCTCAATCATCCCTTCACATGGTTTAAAATATACGTTTACACATGACGACATGCTTGATCTCTCCCCTCTCTGTGGCCCAAGTAACTGAACCCTGACAGAGAACAGATAACTGCAAACGGCCACCACTATAGTACAACAATATACATTCTAAATGACAAGTATCTCACAAGCATATTATGAAAATAAAACATCTTATCTATGTTACCCAACTAATTCTGATTCATCCCCAACAGTGTGTGTGAGAGAGAACGTTCCTATTATTTTCAGAAGGGAAAACCAAAATAATAAATGAAGTAGAAGTAAGACCAGTTTATTTTTTGGGTTTATAAAACAATAGATATAGCTAAAAGTAGCAACTGGATATTTTTGAATGGGTACACACATTTATTAAAAACATTCCATATTCTCTTCTGTTAAGTATCCTGTAATAAATTACTTGGATGGCATGTCACTTATCTTCTGTTGACACACAACCACCTATAGATCAGTTACTGACCTAAAGCTTCTATTCAGAGTTAGTACATAAACCACTCCACCTACCATAAATCTCCGCCTAGAGAATAGCTACACACACACACACACACACACACACACACACACACACACACACACACACACACACACACACACACACACACACACACACACACACACACACACACAGACACACACACACACACACACACACACACACATTGCGCGGCAGGTAGCCTAGTGGTTAGGGCATTGGGCCAGTAACCGAAAGGTTGCTAGAATGAATCCCCGAGCTGACAAGGTAAAAATCTGTCATTCTGCCCCTGAACAAGGTAGTTAACGCACTGTTCCTAGGCCGTCATTGTAAATAAGAATTTGTTCTTAACTGACTTGCCTAGTTAAATAAAGGTGAAAAAACATTTGTCTCTCCTGTCCAGCCTGCACTGTGATCACTTGTATCTGATACAACAGAGGGAGAGAGGAGTTGGGTGAGAAAGGCAGGGAGGATAGAGAGGGAAAGGGAAAGGGGGATACTTAGTCAGTTGTACAACTGAATACATTCAACTGAAATGTGTCTTCCGCATTTAACCCAACCTATCTGAATCGGAGAGACTCAGAGAAAGGGGAAGAGAGGATGGAGAGAGGAAAAAAGGGGAGGGAGAGAGGGATAAGGTAATGGTCGGGCAGGGTTGTGTGGTAAATCGGTAGTGGCTTTGATGTGTCTGTGCATAGTTTCAGTGTGTTTTAAATGTGTTTGAGGAAGTCTTGCAAGTTTATGTCATCTCTCCTGTGTCTAAGTGTGTTTGTCTCCTGTGTCTCATCAGCAAATTGACAGTGTGCTGATAGAGGGCAATAAGACAGTGGATGAGGTTACCAGAAGCCTCAATGGTAAGTATTGTACCTGAGCTTTGAGAACAGGGTTCACGAACAGGCAAAAAACCCAGCTCCAAGTGATTTTAAATTTGGAAATCTGTTCTGAAGTAATCCCAAGCATCATAGAGAGACATGATTGTATATAGTCGTGGCCAAAAGTTTTGAGAATGACACAAATATAAATTTTCACAAAGTTTGCTGCTTCAGTGTCTTTAGGTATTTTTGTCAGATGTTACTATGGAATACTGAAGTATATTTACAAGCATTTCATAAGTTTCAAAGGATTTTATTGACAATTGAATGAAGTTGATGCAAAGAGTCAATATTTGCAGTGTTGACCCTTCTTTTCAAGACCTCTGCAATCCGCACTGGCATGCTGTCAATTAACTTCTGGCAGCCCATTCTTGCACAATCAATGCTTGGAGTTTGTCAGAATTTGTGGGGTTTTGTTTGTCCACCCTCCTCTTGAGGATTGACCACAATCTCTCAATGGGATTAAGGTCTTGGGGAGTTTCCTGGCCATGGACCCAAAATATCAATGTTTTGTTCCCCGAGCCACTTAGTTATCACTTTTGCCTTATGGCAAGGAGCTCCATCATACTGGAAAAGGCATTGTTCATCACCAAACTGTTCCTGGATGGTTGGGAGAAGTTGCTCTCGGAGGATGTGTTGGTACCATTCTTTATTCATGGCTGTGTTCTTATGCAAAATTGTGAGTGAGCCCACTCCCTTGGCTGAGAAGCAACCCCACACATGAATGAATGGTCTCAGGATGCTTTAGAGTTGGCATGACACAGGACTGATGGTTGCGCTCACCTTGTCTTCTCCAGACAAGCTTTTTTCCAGATGCCCCAAACAATCGGAAAGGCGATTCATCAGAGAAAATGACTTTACCCCAGTCCTCAGCAGTCCAATCCCTGTACCTTTTGCAGAATATCAGTCTGTCCCTGATGTTTTTCCTGATGTTTTTCTTTGCTGCCCTTCTTGACACCAGGCCATCCTCCAAAAGTCTTCGTCTCACTGTGCGTGCAGATGCACTCTGCCTACTGCCATTCCTGAGCAAGCTCTGTACTGGTGGTGCCCCAATCCCGCAGCTGAATCAACTTTAGGAGACGGTCCTGGCGTTTTCTGGACTTTCTTGGGCGCCCTGAAGCCGCCTTCACAACAATTGAACCGCTCTCCTTGAAGTTCTTGATGATCTGATAAATGGTTGATTTAGGTGCAATCTTACTGGCAGCAATATCCTTGCCTGGGAAGCCCTTTTTGTGCAAAGCAATAATGATGACATGTGTTTCCTTGCAGGTAACCATAGTTTACAGAGGAAGAACAATGATTCCAATCACCACCCTCCTTTTGAAGCTTCCAGTCTGTTATTTGAACTCAATCAGCATGACAGAGTGATCTCCAGCCTTGTCCTCGTCAACACTCACACCTGTGTTAACGAGAGAATCACTGACATGATGTCAGCTGGTCCTTTTGTGGCAGGGCTGAAATTAAGTGGAAAGGTTTTTTGGGGATTCAGTTAATTTGCATGGCAAAGAGGGACTTTGCAATTAATTGTAATTCATCTGATCACTCTTCATAACATTCTGGAGTATATGCAAATTGCCATCATACAAACTGAGGCAGCAGACTTTGTGAAATGTATACTTGTGTCATTCTCAAAACTTTTGGCCATGACTGTACACATGCAAGCAAGGTTTGATAAATATTATATGTTTGGGCTTCTTGTGGTCAATTTGCAGTCTACAAATGATTTGTAATTATGTTCCGGCCCCCCGATCATCGGCTCAAGAAAAAATTCTCCCACAGCTGAATCTAGTTCCAAGTTCTAGATATTCACATAATGTGTGCAAAAGTTCTTCAAAGTAGAAACGCACTGAAACAATTATGTTGACCATTGTCTTGACCCAGAAGAGACTGCCATCCACCATTTGAGAAACACTGGTCAACAATTACATACATCTCTACCTTCTCTCTCTCGTCTCTCCCCTAGACATAGGTCCTCTGCTGGGCAGAGAGATCCAGAGAAGTCTAGAGGGCCCCATGAACCCTGCCCTGAAGTCTGTCGGAGATATAGCCAAAGGTACAACTCCATCCTGTGTGTGTGTATTCCTCTTCTGAAATAGTTTCATTTGAATTCTCTACATGAATGGTTTATTAATAAAGAGCTTTCAAAAGTCAAACATCTTCTGACATTTTAATCTGTGTGTATGTTGCATTTGTATCCTAGTGGTGAACCGTACCAGTGTCCTGCTGGTGGGGTTGAACTCTACTCTAACCCAGCTCCAGTCTGATGTGACTGTGGTCCAGGCGAATGTTTCCTCTGTCAGAGACCGCATCAACAGCACACTGAGAGACCCTGACTGTCATGGGTGTTCTGCCTATCAGTCAGAGCTAGAGAAACTAACATTTGACACCACTATCACTGTGAGTGCAATCGTGTTGCGTCGCCTCTCCTCTCTTTTCTCTTTGCTCTCCTCCCTTTTTTCTTCCCTCCTTCTCATCTTTCCACCACCGAATGCAAATTCCTCGGTAGCTCTGATATCCCAGTTATCCCCCTGTACACACTGGTGTGTATTTTCATCTTACTGGTTTGTCCTTGATGAGGAACGATTCAGGCCTTTTGGACGATGTGTGCTGGTCTTGCAGCAGAAGTTAATGGGGTGGATATGACACAGGCAAATTAGTTATGTGGAAATGGTTCACGCTGTTGTCTTATGACATCAGGTCTCAGGGTGTTCCTCCTCCTCCCACTCTACTGTTGCTGACGCACGCTGAGTCTGTTTGTGGGTTAACCCTCTCCCCTCCTCTTCCCCCTTTCTCAAACAAGCTACCACAAATAGAGGCTCGGGTTTCAGGAAAATTACAGTTCATAATGTATATATATATATATATACACACACAGGCCCACACACAGTATGAGGAACACAAGATAAGTTCCTTATCGAGAACAAACCAGTAGCACGGAGAACAAACATGGTGTATGTTACTCTGATATAATTGTGGAAAACAAAGCAGTATTTCATTCACCCCCTATCACTGTTCTACTTTTATAACAAGCATAAGGAAGGCAATACATGCCAAAGTAACAACGGGAATTTGTCATTTGAGTGGGTGGTTCTGGTTTTGCTGCACCCTGCTGCCAAAGAATAAGAATGACACACTGCAGAGAAGTCATGAGCTGTTTGTAACCTCAAGTTTATGTGTGTGTTTGTGTATGTTCCATAGATCCCCAGTCTGAATGAGCTGCAGTGGGTTGTTGATGACGTCACCAAGACTAATCTCAACTCAAAAGTGAAAGAGGTAATTCTGTCTGGACTAAATAGGCACACTAAATACCCCCCCCCCCCCCACATACAGTATATGTGTGTGTGTGTAATATATATATGAGAGAGAGAGAGAGCAGTCAAAATGGATTAGTGAAGTGTAACTGACATTCCACAGCATGTTCCTGTTTGTGTGGGAGGAATTGAGATCCACTCTTGTTCCAACATTTTTCATCCATTGACTTCTATGCGTCATTTCTGCAGTAGTTACAGAGGACGTTTCTGACCATGTGTGTTTCAGGGAGAATACTTATTTGCCAGTATTCCCCAGAGAGTGACCAACGACACCAGGGACATGGTACAGAGTGAGTATTTACCTTCACGGTCACTACTAACTGTTATAGGATTAGGACTAGTTTAGTTAAACTACTTGCTGTTATCGGTCATTATTATTCACAGTGACACTAACAAGAGTCTGATGTCTACTAGCCTTATAGCCACATCTTATGCTTTAACCTAAATACCTTTAAAACTGACCTTGGATCAGTGTCTAGAGATATTATTCATCCTTCTCCTTCAGATGTGAAGCAGCAGCTTGAAGTCATCAAGAGACGGATCTCTTCGGTGAAGGGATACATCCCTGTCTCTGCCCTCAGCAACATCTCACACACACTGGGAGAGGCTCAGAGATACATCGACATGTACTCACCACAGGCAGAGTGGGTAGAGATGATCAGGTAATGAGTGCACACACATAGGCACGCGCACACACTGACAGGGCTGAACAGATAAGGTAATTATCCCTCTGTGTTTTTGTCTCTCTATAGGTGGGGTGTGGGTATTATCCTGAGCTGTGTCGTTCTCCTGGTTGTAGTGTGTAACCTTCTGGGTCTGTTTTGGGGTCTGGTGGGACTGAGCCCTCAAGACGACCCGACAGAACGATCCAGCACCGCCGACTGCGCAGGAACCTTCCTAATGGCGTAAGTACTGTCACTATGTCTGTTTGCGTGTGTGGGTGGGTATGAGGATGGGCATAAGGGACATTTGGTAAAATAATTATCTCAACGTATTTGTCTGTGTGTATAGGGGTGCAGGGCTAAGTTTCCTGTTCTCCTGGCTCTTCATGCTGGTGGTGTTTATACTGTTTATACTGGGAGGGAATGTCTACACACTGGTCTGCCAGCCCTGGCGCAGTGGACAGCTACTACAGGTAAGAACACACACTCTCATACATGCACGATTAATGAATTGACTCACTGATTGATTGATTGTGTCTTCCCTCTCCACAGTTTGTTGACACTCCGGGCCTGATACCTGGATTCCATTTAAGAGAGATACTGGGCCTGAAGAGCAACCTGTCTTTCATTGAAGTATACAAGTATGAAGCAACTTTATAAAGGGTTATGTAAATTAAAGATATTCTTTCTGGTTTTCTAAAGTATTATTATAAGTCACTCTGGATAAGAGTGCTTGCTAAATGTAACTTTGTTTTTCTTCTGCTCTTATGCAATGTAAGGATTAATGGTACACAGGTCAGCTGTTTGTTCACCGGCACCCACCCGCAATAGTTTAAATTTTTCACCTTTATTTAACTAGGCAAGTCAGTTAAGAACAAATTCTTATTTACAATGATGGCCTACACTGGCCAAACCTAGACGACGCTGGGTCAATTGTGCGCCGCCCTATGGGACTCCCAATCACGTCCGGTTGTGATATACAGCATGAATTCGAACCAGGGTGCCTGTAGTGACGCCTCAAGCACTGAGGTGCAGTGTTTTAGACCGCTGCGCCACTCGGGCTAATAACCCACTCGCAACCGCCTGACAATTACCGACATTTTGGTAGGCTATTTGTTAGTCAACTTGTCCATCAGTGGAGGCTGCTGAGGGGAGGACGGCTCATAATAATGGAATCATTGGAATGGTATCAAACCCATTCACTCCATTCCGGCCATTATTATTAGCTGTCCTCCCCTAAGCAGCCTCCACTGTTGTGTAAAATTAAATAAATGCAGCTTTACTTCTGTCATTATATGTTGCCCTCGAAGACTAAATAAACACTTGCTCACCAGAATAATGTAATAAATCGATAGAATGAATGCTTCAATATAGTTGACATCGGTAAAGTGTTTTCTATCATCTCTGAATCTTTCGCGGAGCAAAGATGTTTAGGGACCGGGTAGAAAATGCAATAACTCAACAACAAAAAACTAGAAAGTTTTTCTGTGCAAAATTTCCAAAAGACATAAGTTTGACCGGCTGTGAAAATGACCCAATCTGTTTCTGATAAGATTTCATTTTGGGCTTGGATGCATATTTTATGTGGTTGATAAAGATTGCACCTACAAATGGTAGGTATCTAACTGCGCATTCGCATTCTCTCAGGATGCTGAAATAAATCAATCATATTTCCCCACTCCTGTACACGAGTCAAAATTCTGCCTACATTTGGTGTACAATTTTACTGCAAGAAAGGCTTAATTCTGCAGGAGTTCATATTAAGGCTATATGAGAGGTTATAAACCTACAGTTGGTGTCCAGAATTCAGTTTCCATTTAACCCATCTGAACAGTAGGCTACAGTTCCTTTGATGTGCCATCGGCCTATTTGAAGTCCCCGTCTTGTGACTGTCGAATTTGTATCGCGCCTCACAATCATCACACATCTATCTATCTGCTATCATTCTCTTTTTCCCCTTCCCAAACATTAGTTATCTGGCACTCCCTTCTCTTTATTTTCAACTCCTTTTTTGCCTCCATGATCGACTTGAACATGAACTTTTTCTGCCCGTTTCCAAAAGCATTTGGCGTGTTGGCATGTTGGCGGTTGGCGTGTTGGCTAGGTCCTAAAGCTTAGGCATTATGCACTAATGCCAGATGGCCTAAAATATTGAAAGAAAAACGTCAATGTAGCCTATAGATATAAATTGCACAAGGTGAATGATACATTTATGGATATTTAAGGTATTATTTTCTCTTCATTTAACCCACCCGCCCTTCATCCACACAATATTTCATGACCCTAAACCCGCCACACCACGGATATAACCGCTGGGGCTGCGGGTTATTAGTCAACCTCCACATCACTAGTAAGGATGTATTGTTGTGCGTGTGTTTGTAGTGAATGTGAACAGAACAGGCCTCTATGGACAACCCTCCACCTGTATGAGCTCATAGACCTCAATGATCTACTCAACGTGTCCAAAGTAAGACTGTCACGCTACGGTTTCTACTCTTATCACATGTGGTTTTTACTTTTTCTATCACCATACACTGTCTACTGATGATTACTGGGAATCACTTTATATGGGTGATTAATTCCCAAATCATGTCTTATGTTTCCACTTCCAAAGTGGTGTAAACGTCCATATTTCAAACCATCTGCTATACTAGCACAATGTTTCCGCTACTCCTTTTAATTATGAGTCCACCTCTCGCCTCCCAGTACAAAGAAGAGATTCGGCAACACTTTGACAGTAATGAGATCAAACTGCCTACCATCACCCTGCTCACACCTGAGACACGCAAACAGCTACACAGCTTCTCTGACATGGTCCATGATGTTGACATAAGCTCTGTCACACAGCAGGTACAAAGTGTGTGTGTATGTACAGTACATGTAGATGTGCTTGTGCATTTATGTGTGACCTTTGGCCTCTAATAGTTTGGAACGTGTTCAATTGGAGTGTATATTAGGACAACATGTAGCGTCACCTCAGTATGGTTACAAAGACTTATCATAACTATTTCTATGTCTGTTTCAGATCAACGTTATTTCCAGCATTAATCTGACAGAAATAGCAGGCATGTTAGACCAACTTGCTACTGTTCAAGTGAGTAATAAAACATGTAACATTGTTACAAACATATTCCCTCCCTCTGAGCACTCTCAGGCTCTTCCCTCAATGATACGATGTGAACATCAGTGTGTGTACTAGTCATTTAGATGTTTGTATAAAGACAGTAATGTGATGCACGTCTCTCAACAGATTAATACAGGTGTTCAATATCAGCTGACACAGGAGGCTGAAGGCCTGAGAGGGATCCAGTCAGGCATTGTCACTACCATCATCCCACAACTGGTACGTCTGACTGGCCTGGTGCTATCTGTTTCTGCTCTGGACAACGTCAGCAAATGTCACGTGTGTGTTTGTACTAAATATACAGCTATCTGAGTGTCTGGATTATCGATGACTATTTTATAAATCCTTAAAGAGGTCATTATCCAGAGCAGAGTCCTAGATATTGTAAATAGATATATTACCTGTCTGACTTTTGTGTTTCAGACTCAGTTGAACTCCAACATATTTGCCCTCAGTGTCATAGCATCAGAGATCAAAGTAAGTAATGCTGCAGAATGTTCAGAAAGCATGAGCTGCAAGGGTTCTTTCCTTAAACAATGAAAACATGTAGCTATGCAATGCATGCTCATCCCTCTCTTTCTCCCTCCCTACCTCTTTCTTCTTTAGGGCACAGTAGGAGATGTGTTAAATAAAGTGGGAACAGCTCAAGACTTCCTCAACACCAACACTACACAGATAGTCAAGGCCGTGAGTAACCACACACATGCACTTTCAAACGCATGCACAAACACAAGCATATCTAGTCACAAAAAAAATCCTTTACAACCAGATGAAATACCAAATGACATCATATGCCAAGTTTTTCTCATTTGGGTTTCTTTCCTAGAAAGATGAACCATTTCATTTGGTTCATGACCTCAGGTGTTCTGTACAGGAAAGAAGGAGAGATGGTAGCACCACAGCCATTACTCACATCTTAGCCCACAGTCACACGGCCCACTTCACATAGTTATAGAGAATTCCACCTGATTTTCTGCTGCAAAGCTCCACTGATTCTCATGACTTCTGAGTCAATAGAGAATGTATGGAATTTACACTTGTTTTTCTTTCTTTTTCTCAGGCGAGTAGGGAGTTCCTAGACTGTCAGATGGGGTACTTCACGATGTATGCTGACTGGGCTAACCTCACGGTGGGTTCACTTAGCATTCTACTACTACTGTATCACTGCATTGTTGTATCTTGTGTGTGTGTGGTTTAATTTTAGGTTCCTATGTTTGTGTGTGTGTAGTTTAGCCTCAGCCTTATGTGTGGTTGTGGTTGATGTAAAAAGGGCTTTATAAAATACATTTGATGAAATTTGATTGTGTGAGTGTGTGTGTGTGCGTGCGTGTGTGTGGGTATGTAGATCACTCAACAGATTGGTCTCTGTGGCCCAGTGGCAGAAGCTGTGGACTCAGCGAAGGTTGTAGTCTGCTCAAATATGATGGAGTCTCTGGTGAGAAAATGATTTCATGCATGCACCCACGCACAGAAAATGATACACTGCGCTAATCTAATATTGTTTATTGACCTACATCTGTGTTTGTGTCCAGAATGGGTTCTGGTTCAGTCTGGGCTGGTGTATGATCTTCCTGGTCCCCAGCATCATCTTCTCCATCAAACTGGCCAAGTTCTACAGGAGGATGAAGCACAGCGATGTCTACGAGTGAGTAGCAAACACATTTACACACATACATCAGATGATTGTACTTAGGTACTGGGCGGGAAATACTCATTCAGAAATAAGACCAGGGCCTGTATATACAGTACCAGTCAAAAGTTTGGACATACCTATTCAAGAATTTGTCTTTAGTTTGATTATTTTCTGCATTGTAGAATAATGAACTATGAAATAACTCATACGGAATCATGTAGTTAGCAAAAAAGTGTTAAATAATCAAAGTAGCCACCCTTTGCCTTGATAACAACTTTGCACACTCTTGGCATTCTCTCAATCAGCTTCACCTGAAATGCTTTTCCAACAGTCTTGAAGGAGTTCCCACATATGCTGTGCACTTGTTGGCTGCTTTTCCTTCATTCTGCAGTCAAACTCTTCCCAAACCATCTCAATTGGGTTGAGGTCGGGTGATTGTGTAGGCCAGGTCATCTGATGCAGCACTCATCATTATCCTTCTTGGTCAAATAGCCCTTACACAGCCTAGAGTTGAAAAACAAATGATCGTCCCACTAAAGTGCAAACCAGATGGGATGGCGTATCGCTGCAGAATGCTGTGGTAGCCATGCTGGTTAAGTGTGCTTTGAATTCGAAATAAATCACTGACAGTGTCACCAGCAAAGCACCATCACACCTCCTCCTCCGTGCTTCATGGTGGGAACCACACATGTGGAGATCATCCGTTCAGCTACTCTGCATCTCACAAAGACACTGGGTTGGAACAAAAAAATCTCAAATTTGGACTCATCAGACCAAAGGACAGATTTCCACTGGTCTAATGTCCATTGCTCGTATTTCCTGGCCCAAGTAAGTCTATTCTTCTTATTGGTGACCTTTAGTAGTGGTTTCTTTGCAGCAATTTGTCCATGACGGCCTGATTCCCGCAGTCTTCTCTGAACAGTTGATGCTGAGATGTGTCTGTTACTTGAACTCTGAAGCATTTATTTGAACTGCAATTTCTGAGGCTGGTAACTCTAATGTTTTATTTGATTTATTTGACCTTTGTTTAACCAGGTGGGCAAGTTGAGAACAAGTTCTCATTTACAACTGCGACCTGGCCAAGATAAAGCAAAGCAGTTCGACACATGCAACAACACAGAGTTACACATGGAGTAAAACAAACATACAGTCAATAATACAGTAGAAAACAAGTCTATATACAATGTGAGCAAATGAGGTGAGAAGGGAGGTAAAGGCAATAAAAAGGCCACAGTGGTGAAGTAAATACAATATAGCAATTAAAAACACTGGAATGGTAGATTTGCAGTAGGTGAATGTGCGAAGCAGAAATACTTGGGTGCAAGTATAAATAAATACAGTAGGGGATGAGGTAATTGTTTGGGCTATTTATAGATGGGCTATGGAGAGGTGCAATGATCTATGAGCTGCTCTGACAGCTGGTGCTTAAAGCTGGTGAGGGAGATAAGTGAACTAGTGAGATAATGAACTTATCCTCTGCAGCAGAGGCAGTCCTCATGTGAGCCAGTTTCATCATAGTGCATGATGGTTTTTGTGACTGCACTGAAGAAACTTTCAAAGTTCTTGAAATATTCCGGATTGACTGACCTTCATGTCTTAAAGTAATGATGGACTGTCATTTCTCTTTTTTTTATTTTAGCTGTAATATATAGCATAATATGGACTTGGTATTTTACCAAATAGGGCTATCATCTGTATACCACCCCTACCTTGTCACAACACAACTGATTGGCTCAAACGCATTAAGAAGGAAAGAAAATCCACAAATTAACTTTTACAAGGCACATCTGTTAATTGAAATGCATTCCAGGTGACTACCTCATGAAGCTGGTTGAGAGAATGCCAAGAGTGTGCAAAGGTGCCATAAAGGCAAAAGGTGGCTACTTTGAAGGATCTCAAATAGAAAATATATTTTGATTTAACACTTTTTTTTGCTTACTACATGATTCCATGTGTTATTTCATAGTTTTGATGTCTTCACTATTATTCTACAATGTACAAAACATTAAAAATAAATTAAAACCCTTGAATAAGTAGGTGTGCCCAAACTTTTGACTGGTACTGTACATACCAGAGTTCAAGTGCTGATCTAGCGTCAGGTCCCCTACCCGCCCATAATAAGATGATTATCTTGTTATTCGTTATGATCTAAAAGGCTAAACGGATCCTATGTCAGCACTCCTACTCTATTACTTTTTGTGAACACGTGCCTAGGACACTATGACTCTGATTGAAACGTTGTTGTAATGAAGCTGGTATGGGAACAACATACAATCTCTCTTTCTGTCTTGTCTCATCTCTCTCCTCACAGAAACCACACAGCCAAGAACATCCTCCCCCGAGCCCAAGTCAAACCCTACTGAGCTGGGGGAAAGAGAGGACTGGCAAGGGTTGTTACTGCTCTCAGGGAATAGAACCAGGGCTCTGCCACCCCACCCTGACAGAGGGACATGAATGGGTCGAACGCTACATGTACCACCTGAATAATGATATGATATATTATATCATAATATATATGATATATCAAATAGGGTAGGTACAAGTTGCCGGCTTCAACATAACGTCTATAATCATGTCATTGTGTTGTTTGTCTCCAATGTCATTGACTTTTTACAATTTTTAATATATATATTTTCTTCTAAGGAATGATATTGATTGAAATATTTGATTCTGCAATGATACAATTTTGAACCAGACAATGAGTAGGATATGTGTTACAAAGCACTTTAGTAGGTCTGTTTATATAGGAAAATGATTTCTGACATGCATTGTGCAAACTACTGTGATTAAAGATTTACTATTGATAGAGACTACTGTTTGTGTTAGCTAATTCTTTCTCAAATATATTACTGATATAGTACCTTGTAGTATAATATGTTTCTGATAGGATAGCACCAGCAGCAGTGGCCAATAGAAACGTGTTCTGCATGTGATTGATTGCTGTTTACAGGATGCAGTCTAAAAATGGTGCAAATCAATCAATGCGTTTAGGATTACAGCACAGATCCACCTGATTCAGTGAACACAACCTCTCAGCATCACGATGGGGGAAGTAGGGGAGCAAAGGGAAGTGTGGGTATCAGGTTGAATTTGACCTCAATGACCGATATGAAGTGTTCTGCGGTTTTCTAGCCTCTGGGATCAGCCTCCTTCCCACTCTCTCCCTCCGCAGCAGGATTATCTGAGAAGAGATAGTGAGTCCCCATTGTCTTCAGCCAGGTGGTGTCACTCCAGAGGATCCTCGATCAACAGTGCAGATGAAAATCTAGCGTAAGACAATAAGCGGGGCCCTCCACCACCCTTTTCCACCCCCCCCCCCTCCCCCCACTCCACTCCAAGGTTAATGATAATTCAACCGACATGATGATATCCTTCTCACACACCCCTGGGGAACCTGCCTGTCTGCTGTGAAACAAAAGAGACGCACGCATGCACACACACAGTTCCATAGCCATGACAATAAGGAGTGGCATTGTTTAGTAGACAGGGTAAGGAAGGACATTTTCACACACACACACACAACAGGCTGTACTCCCACCGCATACACGCACATTAATCCTTCGACTGGTCCACACACTAAGCTGTGTGCAGCTCTAAAGAGATTTAGGCCTAGATTCAATCAGATCAAGCGTTAACCGGCGATTGCAGACATGCGCATAGCGGATGTTTTGCCGGTGTGAACACATTCCAGTGTTCAAACTTTTAAACAAGGCTGCATGGGATTTATCTTAATGCTACGGCATGCAGCTAATGGCAATGTCAGTTTTTTTAGGTATAATGCTGGGAGCCACTTGTGGATTTGACAGCTCCCACCTCAGACACTATCCACTAAGTTGGCTAAAGCAGATCTGATTGAATTGAGCCCATGGTCATAGCTGGGCTATGGCCATATTGAGCTTAAAACCCAAAGCTATGGGAGCAGTGGGTCATCATGTGTCCTCAATGTAACTAGTAAATGTAGTGTTTTCTCTGTTTCTTTGACTATAATGGGTTTAAACATAGCAAGATAGGAGTTAGCCAGGTCTGCTTGTGCTATGACAAACATATGGGACCAGGCTAGTTTAAACAAAAGGTAACAATCACAATGTTTTTGTATCTAAGAGTGAGTTGGCAATGTCAGGGGCCTAACAACCCAGAACAACATGTGGGAGCCATGCCTTATGGTGAGGATGAGAAACTATTCACAGAACAGAAACACAGGTAAAAACAAGGGCATTTCTCAGTGACATACATATTGGGCACATTCGGCTCAGGCCTGCATAGAATATCAGCTCTTTACCACATCACTATGATGTAATGATCTCGTAAACTGTACAGTCTTGCACATAATATGGCTATCTGGAACGCACCCAATTACACTCAACAAGTTAGCCTGGGTACCTGCCTGTTTCTGATGTTAGCAATACTACATTGTTGCCTTAGCAGGACAACGGCCAGTTAGCTAAATTAGAAAATACAACACAATACTATCAAACCGTATATTCCAAAATAGCAAACACCAAACAGAGACCATGTAGAAGTTTTAACTTGGGTTTAATAACACACGCATTTTGCATTCAAACATTTGATATCTGTGTGGCTGAAAGTGAAACACTGCAGAAGGCTAAAGTACTGTACATGGAACAGTCATCACAGCTGACTGGAAGAGACACAATTTGATAACGGGCAATAAAAACGGGGAACTCCACCTGTCAAAGTGGGGCAAAGGCAAATAAACAAAGACTTCCGTTTCTGAGCACATTCACCTGTCTGGATTGAATAGCAGGATGCTAGGCGATGGTGTTTTGATGTGATTTTCTTGTTATGCTAAGGCTTTATACATCCATCCATTCTCACATACTGCAGGGGTGTCAAATTGGTGGCTGCAATCCTACTGGTTTTAGTTTCACTTATTGATCACTAATTGGCCAGAGAGAGTATACAGTCTGATTAAAAGTAATAAAAAAACTGCCATTGCGGCCCTCCAAGGACTGTAGATGTGCACCCGACATACTAGGATAGTCTCGTCAGTTATCATATGCACAGTGAAACATCAAACTAACAGAATGTCATCACAAGTCACAGCATCTCATACCCGGCATCCCAATTAGCAACCCTTTTCACTGGAGTGCACTCCTCCGCAGATTTAAAAGCATAGGGCTGGTGTTAGTATGGGTTATTATGGGTTATTACATCCCATGCTCTGTTTGATGACATCCTGTTTGATCTACGTGGGGGATTTTCCTTGAATCACTTCAAGGAAATGGGTGGAGAATTCCAGCACAGAGGAAGTCATCTTTGTCTCTCGGAGCAGGCGACCAGTTTTAACTGGCCGAGTCACATGATCAGGCTAAACAAATTACCCCATGTCACTCACTCACACACACACACACACAACATCCATGCTTCTGATGGCTGTATCTATAACAGTGGTGGTGACTGCATTAGAGCAGATATGTGACACTAGGTTGTGAATGAGGAGCAGCAGCTGCCTGAAGGAACTCAGTCATTCCAGTAGCATTCTGGAGTGTCACTGACTGTGTGCCTTAGCAGGCCGTATTTTTGTGAGCGCAGTGTTCAGTCAGTTTTAACCAGGTTAGGCTTCGCCAACTTCACAGAATATATCTGGATAGGACTACAGAAACAAATTATATTCTTTAGAGGTGGTTCCACAGCTCTGTTAGCCTGAGTCCAAGATTTGTCTGTACTGTCATTCCAACTCACATGTCATTGGCAAGACAGCACAAACATATCTGGGACTCAGACTACTGCACTGTGCAAAACATTTAAAGAATCAGTTTGATTCTAAATCTAAATGCTAAAGAACACTTTCTATAAAATAAAAAATGTAGGCACTTTAAAACAAGCTTCGTTTACAAGGTTTGATCTCCAGACTTTAACATTTTACTCAGACATGTCAAGTAAACGATAGTAGGATGTTCTGTAATACTGACAATGGGGAAGAAACACATACAGCATGTAGAGTATGAACTCCTCTGTGTGTGTCAATCATGGAGCAGAAAACAGAGAGAGGAGGAGAACGAGAGCAGAGGTGAAATGGAGACGGGGAATGTTAACAGGAGAAAGAGCGAATTCCAACAGTGGATAGACAGAGAGAGAGAAAATGTTAGGAGAAACAGACAAGAGGGTCTAACATCCATAACGACATTACAGTCACTTGGCCCATGCAGGGAGACGTGACCTGGTGCAGAGTGCCGTGTGTGAGATGTGCTTTGGTTTGGGCCTACCCCACCCCTACTAAGGACATAACAGCGTTACCCCAAATGAAATTACAGGAGCTCGGAAGACAGTGAATCACCTCTGCTCTACAGGGCAGTTTGGTAGGAATGTGCTGGGTGGAACTGGAGAAAGAGAGACTGGAGTGGACAGAGGAGAGACTGAAGAGAGGGTTGAGAAGATAATGAAAAGAGAAAGAGAGAATGCAACAAGGGTTTAAAGAAGTAGAAAGATAGAAATATTAATCTACCCCTGAAAGAAAATGTACACTTTTCAACTGAACATTTTCCTCCAAAAGCAGCTGTATATCTCTTAAAGAACGTGTTTCACTATACAACTTTTCCACTGCTGCTGGAAAAGGTGTCATTATATCAATGTTATTTTCAAACAGACACGTTCAGTAAAATAGTTCATGTTTGAGCGTGACGGCTGACTGACTTTATGAGGAACATACACTAAACCCAGAAGTCACGTCCCAGAGATGAAACCTTTACCCCCTAGAGCCAAGGGTTCAAAATATTCTAAACAAATAAACATTCAACACAGAGGTTTGTGGGTCAGGGTCCGATAACTGTATCACTATGGGCTGACAAAGGGCTTTCGATTCTTAGTAGGTTTAAAGTACAGTAAACCACCTGGGATATTATGACACACAGAGTTGGCGAAAGCAAAAAAAAGATCCAGGTTGTGTACAGTAGGCACGAATTAGAAAATAACATTTTGAAGCACAAGAGGCACTACCTGAACATGACCAGTGAGAATGTTCATTGTAGCTTTTTAAACATTTTCTGTTGGAAAACATGTTCTGTCTTGTGCCTGCTGAACAAGACCCACAACAATGAATGAATATTGAGCAAGTTGATAAAATAAAATAAAAAAAAGAGGACAGTTAATGGAGTTCTACCATATTACATACAAGAATGGTAGCTCTGCAACATGCACACTTAATAATCTGTTCATAATATCAATACATACTGTATATTAGTCTATTAATGTTCTTTCCATTAAGGCTGAGTTTATCGAATGCAAGGCAACTCTTAGCTAGCATTCTAATCTGTGTGCATTCCTGATCACACAATGACACTTAAATAACACCACATATATACACATTTTAAAATACAAAATGAAAATCAAAGAGAGGTATGTACAATGGTAATATTTAGTAGTCATTTAATAACTTGGAATAACTTTAAGGCAATATTTTGTTCGGAAAGTAAACTGTCAGCTATGGTTACTCATCTGCTTATGATTGACAACGGAAAAGAAACCTCAAATGAAGCTTGCCTAAAAGAGGACATTTTGTTTTGTTGACTGATTTTGTTGTTCAGGCACAGTCCTTGCTTCAGTGTAGAAGAAACAATCTCAATCTAACAACCCACCACTACCTATACCAATCAACTGAAATCTCAATAATGGTATCAATATTTTTTTTGTTATTTTTATTCTGTTAAAATGTTTTCGTAGCCAACACTGCACATCAAGTAGAGTAACATGAAGATATCGCCGCAGCCAAAGAGCACTTTTCCCTACAGAGCAGAAATAGACCGTGTGTGTGTTTTGAGTATGGCAGGATTGACAGGTTGTGGGAGTGTCAGACAAGGGTTATGGGGTGAGAGACCAGTGTGCGTGTGTGCGTCTCAGTCGGGGTTCGGAGTGGAGGTCACCCTGCCCCCGTGGACAGTCCTGTGTTTAGATGGGTCGTGTTGATCCAAGATGGCCGCCATGTTGCTGATGATATCATTGTGCTGCAGATCTAAGCCTATGCTAGGCTCGGTGGTGGACCTAGGCAGTCCTTTAGCCTGACGAGGGGGCGTGGGAGGGGGGAACGAGGGCGACTGGAGGATGTCAGCATATCGCTGGTTGGGCCTGGTCTCTCTCTGTAGAACC
Organism: Oncorhynchus mykiss; assembly: GCF_013265735.2. Lineage (NCBI taxonomy): Eukaryota > Metazoa > Chordata > Actinopteri > Salmoniformes > Salmonidae > Oncorhynchus > Oncorhynchus mykiss. The sequence continues at coordinate 10,926,468 of NC_048587.1, read as the reverse complement.
TTACTGAGCAACGGCTTCAACAACCCAAAGGTCAACTGGCTGGACTGGGGGTCAGCAAAGGGAGAGGAGGGGGGGATATTTGAGGAGGGGGAGAAGGATGTAGATAAGGAAGATGATGAGGGTATATTTTTCAGCACAATGTTAAGTATGGCCGTGACCGTAAGATCTTCAGGACACAGAGCCCAGAGGAGGTCTAGGTATGGATCCAGGTCTCGATGCTGGGCCACCTCACACAGTAAGGTAGTAAATATCTCTTTGTTCAGTAAGGGACTCTGCCTGCAGAACCGCTGTGCCACTTGGGTTACCCTCTCCCACTGTCGTCTCCCCATCAAGATCCTCAGAGCCTGGAGGACAGCGTTTGGCCTACCACTCACCAAAAGGAGATCCACCTCCAAGTCCTGGTTTTGTTCATAATCTGGGTATTGTTTCAGGTCTGATCCGGGGTCAGGTAGAGGCAGAGCTGAAAGGGCGCGTTTATACAGGGGGAGGCTCTCTCCATTCTCTGCAAATCCCCTACCTCCAGAGTAGCTCCAGGTGGAGCCACCAAGGCCTAGACCCATCCCCAAGCCTGCAGAGGTCTGCTGCTGCTGGGCCAGCTCCAGGAACCTGGGCAGCCAGCTGGGCTGGAAGCAGAAGACGGAGTGGCACAGGAGCTCGAAGACAGGCAGGGCCGAGTTAGCGGCAGGTGGGCTGGAGTTGGAGCTAAGGCTGGGGCTAAGTTTAAAACTAGAGCCAGTGCTGGGGCAAGGTTTGGGTGGCTTGTGTTTAGACTGGCTGTTGCCATTGGTGTAGGGCAGATTTGCGGTGACAGTGGGGGCCTGTACAGGGCTGAGGACAGTCTTCCAGACCTCCGGGGGCACTTTAGAGGAGAGCGAGCCCTCTCCGTTGCAGCGTAGCTGCAGAGCGCTCTGTGTGGCCCTCCAGGCCTGACCGGGGAACAGGCTGAAGATGGAGTTGAGGTAGAGTAGAGAGTCTCGGTCGAGCTCTGACGACAAGAGGAGTCTCCCCACCTCCTGCTGCACTAGACTCTCACACACATCCTCCACCTCCCTCTCCTTCACCAATCCCCCCTTCACCTCCTCTAGGGAGACCAGCCCCTTCAGTTCAGCCTCCAGGGACCCGAGCAGCTTCTCCTGTCCTCTCCTGCCTCCTCCCTGGGGTAACTCCACTCCCCTCTCCCCCCTGCTCTGGAGGTAGTCTCCGACGATGTTTGCCAGAGTGATAGGAGCCTGGAACATCCCTCCTCTCTTTAACTTCTCCACAGTGAGCCGAGTGCTGCTGAGACTTCTCTGTTGGTAATACTTACAGGCTTCCTCGAACACAGCCTCTACCAGTAGAGCTGCAGGGCTGATGCTCTCTCCAGTACCCAGGGACGGGGTCTTCTGCTTTGGGTCAGAGTCGTGGCCCCAGGGGTCGCCGTCCCGGAGCGTCACTACAAATAGGCCGGTTTCTAACAGCAGGTGTGGTGCCTGCCTCTCGGTCCTGTTCACGTAGAGTAGCCCCTCTCTCTTCAGGGCTATTTTCTCCAGCTCCACACCACACGTAGTGTCAATCAGGTAGAGGGTCCGTCCGATGGTCAGAGCCAGGGTGTCCTGGTACACGTTCAGGCTGTTATGGGCACTGCTGCTGGCTAGGCAGTTGTCAGCTAGTTTGTAGATCTGTCGTAACACCCCATCCTTCTGTAGTAGACTGACCCAACCTGTGCTGAGCAGCAGTAACAGGCCTCCACTGCCAGTGGGGGAGTAGCCATATATATCAGGGGGGCTAAGGGCTGATAGGTATCCCGTGCAGTCTGTTATCAACCTTCTAAAGTCAGATTCTTTAGTAGAAGGTGAGTCTTTTCGGAGGAGATTACCTTTACAGGTGCTGCTCACTCTGAATGTGTCATACCGGGGGGACCACATGAGAAAGAATTTGGAGAGGGACATGGTGGATTTGTCTTTCAAATCAGGTAGTAGGTAAACATTCTCACCTGAGCTGATGACGTTGTAGCGGGGGTTGTTGTGCAGAGCAATTTTCATGCCCCCTAAACTGACAGCCATTTCCTCCACCTCATAGGTTCGTTTGCAGATGCAGTACCTGAACTTGTGGGTCTCATTGACAAGTAATGAACTCTCTGACGGTGGCCGCTCCTCACACCAGACGATGTAGTTCTGACTGGCCGACACAGAGATTACTTTAGCCCGGGGGCTGTTGCAAAGGTCCGCGGTGTGCAGGGGATGCCACCCCCCTTTGAGTTCCAGAAATTTCCAAAACTCTGCTTTTCCATTCTCGAATATGACAGCTAACAGCGCAACACCGCCGTCTCTGTTTTTGTCGTCAAAATATACAATATCCACAATGGGCACAGCCCGAGTCATCCCCAAATCTAGGTGCTTTTGGCTCTGGATCTGCTGCGGTCTCTGATATTTGTCAAAAGTCATGAGACCAACCTTGGGTTTGCGGAGAATGACGTGAATGTGGCGTCCATCTGGGCTCACGCGCACATCTGATAGATTGTTTTTGCAACTTCTGTTATTCGAATACGTCTGTCTTAGATACTCGTTTAAATCTGTACCTCTAGTAAAGTCCACGAAATCTGTCACTTGTTCCAACATTCGTTGCATCATGTCTACAGAGCAGAGAAGGTATTCGATGCGGCGCTAACGCTAGCACAAATCTCAACTCAGACTGCGGATGTTGCTAGCTGGAACCCGTCAGCGGTTAAATCAACCGTTTTTTCGTAAACTTTAGTAATCCCACTTCCGTCGATGAAAACCTCTCTTACTATGTAACTAACTGTCGACATTTCAAAACAGTTGAAATCTTATGCGTAAAAGTAGTTAGCTAGCTAACAAGCTAGTCATCGGGATGCTTAGCTACCTCCTGACATCACGAGTTTATTAATTTCCGGATACAAATATTTTTTTCCTGAAAGGGGAGGAGTGGAGAGGGAAATACGTAACATCAAAGACTGCATCACAGAACGTTGAACTGTGTAGGTTGTTCCATCTTCAGCATGTGAAAACAGCAGTACAACTAAATAAACGTAAATTGGTGGTATACAACACTTCTAAAAATGACTCCTAAAATATGCATTCGAAAAACATTCATAAAATTGTGATTATTAAGTGACTGAATGACGAAATCGTTGAAGTTGACTATCTTTTGTTCTTAAAAAGTATTTTATGAAGCATTGAAATGGCAAGCTGTCTTTCAAATGGCGCGTTCGTCTGCCCAGGCGTTGGTAACACATGCTAGATGTTACAGTGCATTTCCACATAACATGTTGGGGTGATAAAACAACGGAGCCCCATTCATTTTGAATTGAGGGAAGTCAGTGAAGTGGGCGGAGGGACAGTTGGGCGATGTGAGGGAGCCTGAACATGGTAGGATCAACGTTTGGGACAGCTGAATGTTTTGGTAATACTCCAAGACATTGTGGCACTGTCGACCAATCGAAGGTCACTATAGCTTCCAGCCCCTACTGTAATGGCTGTTGATACCCTAGCCTGCTTGCTAGCACACACATGAGGACGAAGCTACTGCGGCTATCCAAATTATCATGTTATGTGGAAATGGGGCATCACCGCTCATTTACACTATTACAAGCGGCACTCGCATAACCGCGCTAGCCTCACCTTCATGTGGGTGCTAACAAGGTAGCAAGCAAGCTAGGTAGTGCTATGCATCGTCAGCCAATCCAGTAGGGGTTGGAAGTTATGGTGAGCTTCGATTGATCACTTGCATTCAGACTATGTGAGCGGAACGGAGCGGGAGCAGAGCGAAGAGGAGCACACAGGTGTAAAATCAAGGTGACTTACAAAGATGAGGAGGACCAAGCGCAAAAGAGGGAGTGCGGTGATATAGTGTCCACAATTAAAGAATCGTTGTGGAATCTGAAAAGACACATATCCCAAAAGCATGATGTTGTAAGTGCCCATACAGAATGTTAGGAGGTGGGTTGCTAGCTAAGTATGTCACTGTAGAAAAGTGTTTTTAAACCAAAAATCTGATCTCTTAAAAGTTTAATTAATTTTCGTTCTATTATCTATGCAATAGGCTATCATTTTTTGGGGGGCCCAATAGGCCTGACATATGTCTCCTGACCCCTCCTGTCTCAGCCTCCAGTATTTATGCTGCAGTAGTTTATGTGTCCGGGGGCTAGGGTCAGTCTGTGTGAATTTAAGTATGCTCTCTCGAATTCTCTCTTTCTCTCTTTCTTTCTCTCTCTCTCTCGGAGGACCTGAGCTCTAGGACCATGCCTCAGGACTACCTGGCGTGATGACTCCTTGCCTTCCCCAGTCCACCTGGCCGTGCTGCTGCTCCAGTTTCAACTGTTCTGCCTGCGGCTGTTCACCGGAGGTGCTACCTGTCCCAGACCTGCTGTTTTCAACTCTCTAGAGACGGCAGGAGCGGTAGAGATACTCTTAATGATCGGCTATGAAAAGCCAACTGACATTTACTCCTGAGGTGCTGACTTGTTGCACCCTCGACAACTACTGTGATTATTATTATTTGACCATGCTGGTCATTTATGAACATTTGAACATCTTGGCCATGTTCTGTTATAATCTCCACCCGGCACAGCCAGAAGAGGACTGGCCACCCCTCATAGCCTGTTTCCTCTCTAGGTTTCTTTCTAGGTTTTGGCCTTTCTAGGGAGTTTTTCCTAGCCACCGTGCTTCTACACCTGCATTGCTTGCTGTTTGCGGTTTTAGGCTGGGTTTCTGTACAGCACTTTGAGCTATCAGCTGATGTAAGAAGGGCTATATAAATACATTTGATTTGAAATTTGATTTGACATATTACCTCTTTCAACGAGCTTTCCATTTTGATAGGGTTATTTTAAAAACCTTTAGGCCTACCTTCAGAATTTTTTTAAAACAACTCAACATTCCGTCCAGCCTGGCAAGAGTGTCCCGAAGGGTGTATAGCATCCTCAGTTGCTCTGCAGGCACGGAGAGGGTCTATTCTCCGCTGCTGGCATTCTTTCCAGGCACCATCGCGTGAGCCTGAAGCCACAGACTCTGGCCAAACTCGTGTTTCTAAAAGTGAATTCAAAGACACTGTAGACTGAGCCTAATAAGGCATTTTTAGTTACATTTGTATATAATTCTAAGTAAGTCACAGCCTATATGCACAATGTATAGGCTATAATGATTTAATACAACAAAATATTGTAAGGATCTCTACAGGATCAGTGTCCCACCCTCGGGACGGTTGAGCTAACGTGCTAATGGGATTTGCATGACGTTGTAAGTAACAAGAACATTTCCCAAGACATAGACATGTCTTATATGGACAGAAAGCGTAAATTCTTGTTAATCTAACTGCACTCTCCAATTTACAGTAGTGATTAATGAAAACATAAAATGCTATTGTTTGCGGAGAGTGCACTTGTACTTGAAAATGTATATATTGACCAATTAGGCACATTTGGGCAGACTTGATACAACATTTTGAACAGAAATGCAATGGTTCATTGGATCAGTCTAAAACTTTGCACTAGTGTCCAAAATCTAAATTGTGCCTAGAGTCCTAAGTCAGATAATGGCCTTTCTCTTGCATTTCAAAGATGATGGAACAAAAAAATAATGTTTTCTTTGTATTATCTTTTACCAGATCTAATGTGTTATATTCTCCTACATTCATTTCATGTTTCCACAAACTTCAAAGTGTTTCCTTTCAAATGGTATCAATAATATACATATCCTTGCTTCAGGTTCTGAGCTACAGGCAGTTTGTTTTGGGTATGTCATTTTAGGCGAAAATTGAAAAAAAAGGGTCCGATCCTTAAGATGTAATGCTGAGCACTTACTGTTCCTGACAGACTTGTAAATACTTCACATTGTATTTCTTTGTAGGCTATAGCCTTGAAATAATAAAAATAATATGCTAATAATGTAGCCTAAATAATTCATTTTCGTTCCTTCTTGACCTATTTAGAGTGTTATTGTGTTGTTTACTATTACATGTAGCCTATTGGAAATGATGAGCTCTTCTTACAGTAAACTTTTCATATTGTTTATTAAAATACTTTTCATTCAAATCATACTGTTTGATTTCAATACTTAAAAACCAAATGGTAGGTCCACGTATTCCCAAAAATAGATGGTTGTTGGCTAAATGGTGATTTTAGCGAAAGGCCCGAATTTGAATAGTCCTTTTTTTCCCTGTGAGTAAGTAGCGTTTTTTAGCGGAGCGTTGAATGTGGAGCGCAGGAGCAGTGCAGGAGCAGTGCGAAAGCACCGCTCCATGATCGATGATTGGGATTTTCGACCACTCAACTCTGCTCACATACTCTGTTCGTGTAGCGATATCGCAGAGGATTTGCATAAAGTTCAGCTTTACCAAACTTTAGTCCTGCCCTGTTCAGCTCCCTTGCGAATGCTCGCATTGCTCAACGGTCCCCCATCCACTCTTCTCTCTCTTTCTTTTCATTGAAATAATTGCTTCAGATTTTTCTCTGCGCTGCTGTTTACTATAGTGCAATTTAACTTTTTACAACACCTGGATAGGTATTTTAAGTATCAGCTAACCAAATATTATGTTATAGCAATCTATCAGTTGAAGAGACAGTCGATGATGTTGCATGCAACCATTGCTTGATGCATGCAAAGTCTGAGCAGGGGAACACAACCAAAAAGAGCTGTGGGTCAGTGAGATTGTTTCTTTTGTAATTACAGTGAACAATATTCCATAACATATTTGTCCATATTATCAGGCAGGTGGTATTTAGCTATAAGCATTATCACCTGATGTAGTCCACCTGATGCAGCATAGTGGCTATAAATTAATAGACTGAGGGTTACCCATCTGAAATTATTACATTTGGCTAATGATTAGCTAGATCACAAACTCTAAAGTCTAAACACCAGGCTATCTCGTTGCTAGTTACAGCAACATATAGCTTAATAAAACGGGTCCGGAGAGGATGGCTGCCGTTTCATGGGCTCTTAACCAACCGTGATATTTCTTATTTTTTTTTCGCATTGTTTGTAACTTATTTTGTACATAATTTTGCTGCTACCGTCTCTTATGACCGAAAAGAGCCTCTGGACATCAGAACAGCGATTACTCACCTTGAACTGGATGAAGAATTTCTCTTTAATGAGTCGGACGAGAGGGATTTACTCCAGACACCCGAACAGGCCTTCATTCCCTTCATGCGCAGGAGAAAAAGACGGAAGAGGTATCACGGAAAGAGTTTGAGGTGCTTTGTGAGGTTCTGCCGAAGAGTGGCTAATCTGCCTTTGCCATCCATACTACTGGCCAACGTACAATCGCTGGATAATAAATTGGACGAACTAAAAGCACGTATATCCTACCAACGGGATATTAAAAACTGTAATATCTTATGTTTCTCCGAGTCGTGGCTGAACAACGACATGAATAACATACAGCTGGTGGATTGTACACTGTATCGGCAGGATATAACAGCAGCCTATGGTAAGACAAAGGGTGGCGGTCTATGTATGTATGTAAACAACAGCTGGTGCATGATAACTAAGGAAGTCTCGAGGTTTTGCTCGCCTGAGGTAGAGTATGTCATGATAAGCTGTGGACCATACTATCTACCGAGAGAGTTTTCATCTGTATTTTTCGTAGCTGTCTACATCCCACCACAGACCAATTCTGGCACTAAGACTGCACTCAATGAGCTGTATGCCGCCATAAGCAAACAGGAAAACGCTCATCCAGAGGTGGCGCTCGTAGTGGCCGGGGACTTTAATGCAGGGAAACTTAAATCCGGTTTACCTAATTTCTATCAGCATGTTAAATGTGCAACCAGAGGGAAAATAAGACCACATTTACTCCACACACAGAGACGCGTACAAAGCTCTCTCTCGCCCTCCATTTGGAAAATCTGACCATAATTCTATCCTCCTGATTCCTGCTTATACTCAAAATTAAAGCAAGAAGGACCAGTGACTTGGTCAATTAAAAAGTGGTCAGATGAAGCAGATGCTAAATTACAGGACTGTTTTGCTAGCACAGACTGGTATATGTTCCGGGATTCTTCAGATGGCATTGAGGAGTACACCACATCAGTCGCTGGCTTCATCAATAAGTGCATTGAGGACGACGTTGTCCCCACAGGAACTGTATGTACATACCCCAATCAGAAGACATGGATTACAGGCAACATCCTCACTGAGCTAAAGGCTGGAGCTGCCACTTTCAAGGTGCGGGACTCTAACCCGGAAGCTTATAAGAAAACTCGCTATGCCTTCCGACGAAACATCAAACAGGAAAAGCGCCAATACAGGACTAAGATCGAATCGTACTACACCGGCTCCGATGTTCGTCCGATGTGGCAGGGCTTGCAAACGATTACAGATTACAAAGGGAAGCACAGCTGAGAGCAGCCCAGTGACACGAGCCTACCGTATGAGCTAAATTACTTCTATTCTCGCTTCGAGGCAAGTAACACTTCAACATGCATGAGAGCACCAGCTGATCCCAAACGACTGTGTGATCACGCTCTCCGCAGCCAATGAGAGTAAGACTTTTAAACAGGTCAACGTTCCCAAGGCCGCAGGGCCAGACGTATTACATGAATCTGTGCTCCGAGCATGCACTGACCAACTGGCAAGTGTCTTCACTGACATTTTCAACCTCTCCCTGTCTGAGTCTGTAGTTCCAACATGTTTCAAGCAGACCAACAGTGTCCCTGTGCCCAAGAACACTAAGGTAACCTGCCTCAATGACTACCGACCTGTAGCACTCACGTCTGTAGTCATGATGTGCTTTGAAAGGCTGGTCATGGCTCACATCTAAGCCGTTATCCCAGAAACCCTAGACAATTTGCATACCGCACCAACAGATCCACAGATGATGCAATCTCTATTGCATTCCACACTGCCCTTTCCCACGTGGACAAAAGGAACACCTGTGTTAGAATGCCATTCGTTGACTACAGCTCAGCATTCAACACCATAGTGCCCTCAAAGCTCATCACTAAGCTAAGGACCGTGGGACACCTCCCTCTGCAACTGGATCCTGGACTTCCTGATGGGCAGCCCCCAGGTGGTAAGGGTAGGTAACAACACATCCGCCATGCTGATCCTCAACACAGGGGCCCCTCAGGGGTGCATGCTCAGTCCCCTCCAGTACTCCTTGTTCACTCATGATTGCACGGCCAGGCACGACTCCAACACCATCATTAAGTTTGCCGATGACAGTGGTAGGCCTGATCACCAACAACGACAAGACAGCATATAGGGAGGAGGTCAGAGACCTGGCTGTGTGGTTCCAGGACAACAACCCCTCCCTCAATGTGATCAAGACCGAGGAGATGATTGTGGACTACAGGAAAAGGAGGACCGAGCACGCCCCCATTCTCATCGACAGGGCTGTAGTGGATCAGGTTGAGTTCTTCAAGTTCCTTGGTGTCCACATCACCAACAAACTAACATGGTCTAAGCACACCAAGACAGTCGTGAAGAGGGCACGACAAAACCTATTCCCCCTCAGGAGACTCAAAAGATTTGGCATGGGTCCTCAGATCTTCAAAAGGTTCTACAGCTGCATTCTGATGGGTTGCCTGGTATGGCAACTGCTCTGCTTCTGACCGCAAGGCACCACAGAGGGTGGTGCGTACGGCCCATTACATTACTGGGGCCAAGCTTCCTGTCATCCAGGACCTCTTTACCAGGCGGTGTCAGAGTAAGACCCTAAAAATGGTCAAAGACTCCAGCCACCCTAGTCATAGACTGTTCTCTCTGCTACCGCACGTCAAGTGGTACCGGAGTGCCAAGTCTAGGTCCAAGAGGCTTCTTAACAGCTTCTACCCCCAATCCATAAGACTCCTGAACATCTAATCAAATGTCTACCCAGACTACTTGCACCCCCCCCCCACCACCCCTCTTCTACGCTGCTGCTACTCTCTGTTATTATCTATGCATATGTCACTTTAAAATCTCTACCCACATGTATATACTACCTCAATTACCTCAACTAACCGGTGTCCCCGCACATTGACTCTGTACCGGTACCCCCTGTATATAGCCTCGCTATTGTTATTTTACAGCTGCTCTTTAATTATTTGTCACTTTTATTTCTTATATTTTTATGTATTATCTCTTTAAACTGCATTGTTGGTCAAGGGCTTGTAAGTAAGCATTTCACTGTATGGTCTACACCTTTTGTATTCGGAGCATATGACAAATAAAATTTGATTTGAATATTTTGCATGTCCCCCGAAAAACCTTCCACTGGCAAACCAAGGATCATGTACTGTGAATATTATTATATTTAACCTTTATTTAACTAGGCAAGTCATATAATGTAGGCCTACCTGTTATACACCTGACCCTTTTTACATTTAGCCCTGGTCTTCCCAATGCATTCAACACCATTGGCTCTCCCTGACACACATAAACTATGCTGCTGCTAAAAACACTGGTTCAAAAATGTTGCATTTGACTAATTCCTAAGGCTTGAGAAATAGGCTAAGTGTAACCTAGTAATACTAGAAAGCTAAGTGATCCTCCTCTTTTAACAATGGCCATCAAAACTACTTTCAAAGGTATGTTTTCCTGCAACTGCAATAAGAATTCTGGAGTCTACAATGACTGGGCGTGCATATTTCTCTCCCTTTGCTGCATGAGCAATTTGAATGTTCCTCCAGAGGAATATTATTTTCTTGCATAGAATGCGACAGGCTGAACAAGTGAACAGGTAAACTTTTCTACTATGGGGTTGTCTGATGTAGCTGTTGCTTACTCGTGTTGTTGGCTGTGGGAAATTACATGTGGACAACAATTTTTCATTCGATAATTCGAACAGGCTCACGAAAGGGACCAGGTCTCAGCTCGGCTTGGCTCTCATTTGGATCATAGGTGCCAGGTCATGGAGCCGGCGGGACCCGGACCAATTTAACCCACTAGTAATTACCAGTTGGAGGGGTGTTTAAGTGGATTTTTCCCAGTCGTATGTGGTAAATATCACCTTCCCACTAGGTTAAGAATGCAGCATCATTCAATACAGTTTACTTTGTGAGTAAAACATTTTTGGGGAGGATTGCTGATTCTACTGTTGCTGCCTGATGCAGTTCTTTCCAATCAAGTTGTTACACACATGGTTAGATACTTTATTATATATATACTTTTTAAATGTTCAAGATTTTACTTTTGTAGTCAGCTATATCAATAAGATGTAAACTAAATAGTTTATATTACATAGCATGCCTACAGAAATGACCAGGTAGCTTACTAAAACATTACATTGTATAATTCAGCAGTAACAACATATTAATTTTTGTTTGCTTTGCATTTGAGTAACTGAAACAAGGAGCATCACCAGGCATAGGAAGTGGTGATTTTAGCATGTAAATCTTGGTGGGTCAAAATTACCACCACTACACCTGGCTATTAGCGGAGACTTGTCTGGCAGAGAAACAGTTCATTCAGCCTCATTTACTGCCTTTTTAAAAACATAGCTGACACGGCTGACTTGCTTAAAAACCTCTTAAGGATCGTGCCCTTTTTTGCAGTTTTCGCCTAAAATGACATACCCAAATCTAACTGCCTATAGATCAGGACCTGGATCAGGACCCTACCATTTGAAAGGAAACACTTTGAAGGTTGTGGAAATATTAAATTAATGTAGGAGAATATAACATATTAGATCTGGTAAAAGAGAATACAAACCAAAAAACATGCATTTGTTTTATTTATTTTGTTCCATCATCATCATCTGAAATGCAAGAGAAAGGCCATAATGTAATATTGCAGATTAGGCGCAATTTAGATTATGGCCACTAGATGGCAGCAGTGTGTGCACATTTTCAGATTGATACACTGACTTGTTGCGGGATGGGTGTGGAGCCAGACAAAGCAGGGGTTCTAACTGTAGAACCCAGTTCCTACATTTGAATAGGGTTGCACAATTTGGGGAATATTCAGAGGTGGAAACTTTCCGTGAGAATTAACAGGAATATATTGGAATTAACGGAAATATTTGCAAATTAATATTAATACCATTTAAATGTAGATGTTTTTTTGCATTGGATATATTTACAATATCATATGGAGACAGAAACATAAACCTTTTACCTTATCATAAGTAGACAATTGCAAATTATTAAATCCTTTCAATAGAAATGTTCAAAAACTATTTAGTTACCAATTTAACTTTAATTAAATCAGTTGACTCTTCACATGGGATGATTTCACTGAACAACAAAAGAAAGGGAATATTGAATGATCCCCAATGATCCATTGCATCTCCCAAAAACATTTCAAAATACATCTGTAAAATGATAGTCTAGAAACTAAAGCTTTGGTTGTCTTCCTCTCAGGCTTCCATGTCTTCTCCCTGGACCTCCTCAATGTCCACCTCTTGAACATCAGACTTTAAGGCCTCATCTTTACTGTCACTTTCCAACCTTGTTTAGGATGGCTGGTTGTCAGTCTCAAATTTGCCCTGATGGCCACTAATTTTTCAACCCTTGTATTGGTCAGCCTGTTGCGTGCTTTGGTGTTTGTGTTCCAAAACAAGGACCAGTTGTGCTCTCAGGCGGCTGATATTGGCGGGATTTGGAGGAAGATGGAAGCAACATGGGAAAGAGCCTCAGATCCACAAAGTCACTTCCACCAGGTGGCTGATGAGATGTGTTGGCACGGCTGCCATATTGCATCTCCATCCCAAAGGCCTTGCTTGGAAGTCTACTTTGCAAGACTGCCAAGAACATTGCCCTCATCCAGGCCAAGGTGGCAAGACACGGTAGGGATGACACCATAGGCCTGGTTGATCTCTGCACCAGACATGATGCTCTTTCTAGAATACTTGGGGTCCAACATGTACGCTGCGGCGTGTATGGGCTTCAGGCAGAAGTCTTCACGCTTTTTGATGTATTTCAGAATTGCAGTTTCCTCTGCTTGGAGCAACAGTGAAGTGGGGGTTGGCAGTATGTATTTATTCTCTTACATCTGCAAGCAGAGTCTGAACATCAGACAGGATGGCATTGTCTCCCTCAATCTGTGAAATGGCTACTACTCCATGTTTCAGGAGGTCCCGGCTGATTACCACTCTCTCCCAAAATACATCATCCAGGTGGATCCCTTTGATGGGGCTGTCCATATCGGCAGACTGTGTTTTGGGCATTTCTTGGAGAGACTCCTTCCTTATAGGAGACTGTCAAACATGATGACAACACCACCCGAACGGGTGTTTCTGGGCAGCTTCAATGTGGTGCTCTTATTCTCACTTTGCTTGGTGAGGTAGATTGCTGATATAACTTAATGACCCTTCACATACCTAACCATTTCCTTGGCTCTCTTGTAGAGTGTATCCATTGTTTTCAGTCCCATGATGTCCTTGATGAGCAGATTGAATGCACAGCCAATAGGTCTGATGCGAGGGTAGGACTCCTCCACTTTTGACCAAGCAGCCTACATGTTCGCAGCATTGTCTGTCACCAGTGCAAATACCTTCTGTGGTGAAAGGTCATTTATGACTGCCTTCAGCTCATCTGCAATGTAGAGACTGGTGTGTCTGTTGTCCTTTGTGTCTGTGCTCTTGTAGAATACTGGTTGAGGGGTGGAGATTATGTAGTTAATTATTCCTACTCACGAACATTCGACCACCCTTTAGAGATGATTGTAATACAGTCTGCTTTCTCTATGATTTGCTTGGCCTTCACTTGAACTCTGTTGAACTCTGCATCCAGCAAATGAATACTTAAAGCATGTCTGGTTGGAGGGGTGTATGCTGGGCGAAGGACATTCAGAAATCTCTCCCAATACGCATTGCCTGTTAGCATCAGAGGTGAACCAGTTGCATACACAGCTCGAGCAAGACATTTATCAGCATTTCTCTGACTACGTACCTCCATTGAGTCAAAAAAACTTCTGATTCCAGGAGGACCATGAGCTGTTACTGTCAATAAGATGTCTGATTCATCATTTTCACCTCAAATAGAAGCAGAAGGACTTTTGTCAGAGGTTGCTTCTTGTGAGCACTGAGGGAACTTTATGCACTTGGTGAGATGATTCTGCATCTTTGTTGCATTCTTCACATATGATTTGGCACAGTATTTGCAAACGTACACAGATTTTCCTTCTACATTAGCTGCAGTGAAATGTCTCCACACATCAGATAGTGCCCGTGGAATTTTCCTGTAAAGATGAGAAAACAATGAGTAAAAAAAACTCAAATGCAATTCCATGTACAGATAATAGTTAAGCAGTTAGATTAAACAGCTCCTTTGTAAGATACCTGTTTTAAAATGAAACATGTTTGGAAACAGGTGAATTAATACTCCTCAGTTAGCAGGCTCAAGCAAGCTAAAACCCACATGGTAGCAAAAACTAACAAGCAGAAATTGTTAACGAGTTAGAAATTATATAAACACACTTTGCTGTCGGCTACTATTTACTAGTTAACAAAAAATCATGTAAGTCATATAAAATATATTCACCCCACCCAGTATTGTAATCAAAACTTAATGTTAGATCCCTCACTTCTAAGGCAGTTATAGTCAATTAAGTTATCCCTGATCACTGATCATAATCTTGATGTGATTGGCCTGACTGAAACATGGCTTAAGCCTGATGAATTTACTGTGTTAAATGAGGCCTCCCCTCCTGGTTACACTGGTGACCATATAATCAGGAAGATGATGGAGTCCAGGTGAGTCTGATGATGCGCTAGTGCGCGTAACAATGGGGACAGGTGTGCGCCATCATGAGCAGCCTGGTGACCTAGAGCACAGGAGAGGGAGTATACTTGACAGTACCCCCTCCCTGTCGCGCGGCCCCAGCCACAGGACGCCGACCAATGGGACAATCCCGGGGATCACGTCCGGTCCTGACACCCGGACCCGACATACCTTCCACCACAAAAAAACAAAAAAAACATTCCCTGATACTTCCCTTAGGTGAGGCGTTATTCTGTAATGATGTGCGCTGAGAGTCAGGAAGAAAGTACAGGGAGTGAATATTTAATAAATTAACAGAACATAATAAAAACAAGAAACACTAACAACACACAGACATGAAACTGAAACAAAAACAATAACGCCTGGGGAAGGAACCAAAGGGAGGGACATATATATGGAAGGTAATCAGGGAGGTGATGGAGTCCAAGTGAGTCTGACGATGCGCTAGTGCGTGTTACAATGGTGACAGGTGTGCGCCATCATGAGCAGCCTGGTGACCTAGAGCACTGGAGAGGGAGTATACGTGACAATCATCAAAAGCTGTGCTATGAATTCTCAGACAACCCAAAGACTCCTAGATGCCCTTCCAGACTCCCTTCACCTACCCAAGGACGTCAGAGTACAGAAAACGGTTAACCACCTAACTGAGGAACTAAATGTAATCATGCGCAATACCCTAGATGCAGTCGCACCCCTAAAAACCAAAAACATTTGTCATAAGAAACTAGCTCCCTGGTATACAAAAAATACCTGAGTCCTGAAGCAAGCTTCCAGAAAATTGGAACGGAAATGGTGCTCCACCAAACTGGAAGTCTTCTGACTAGCTTGGAAGTACAGTACCATGCAACATCGAAGAGCCCTCACTGCTGCTTGATCATCCTATTTTTCCAACTTAATTGAGGAGAATAGGAACAATCCTAAATTTATTTTTGATACTGTCGCAAAGCTAACTAAAAACGAGCATTCCCCAAGAGAGGATGGCTTTCACTTCAGCAGTGACAAATTCACAAGTTTCTTGGATGAAAAGATCATGATCATTAGAAAGCAAATGACGGACTCCTGTTTAAATCTGCGTATTTCTCACTCAAATATTTTAATCCTATATCTCTTGACACATTCATGAAAATAGTCATGGCCTCTAAACCTTCAAGCTGTATACTGAACCCTATTCTAACTAAACTACTGAAAGAGCTGCTACCTGTGCTTGGCCCTCCTATGTTGAACATAATAAACGGCTCCCTATCCACTGGATGTGTACCAAACTCACTAAAAGTGACAGTAATAAAGCCTCTCTTGAAAAAGCCAAACCTTGACCCAGAAAAAAAAACTTTCAGCCTATATCGAATCTCCCATTCTCCTCAAAAAATGTGTTGCGCAGCAACTCACTGCCTTTCTGAAGACAAACAATGTATGCGAAATGCTTCAGTCTGGTTTTAGACCCCATCATAGCACTGATACTGCACTTGTGAAGGTGGTAAATTACCTTTTAATGGCGTCAGACCAAGGCCCTGCATCTGTCCTCGTGCTCCTAGACCTTAAGTGCTGGTTTTGACACCATCGATCACCACATTCTTTTGGAGAGATTGAAAACCCAAATTGGTCTATATGGACAAGTTCTGGCCTGGTTTAGATCTTATCTTTCGGAAAGATATCAGTTTGTCTCTGTGGATGGTTTGTCCTCTGACAAATCAACTGTAAGTTTTGGTGTTCCTCAAGGTTCCGTTTTAGGACCACTATTGTTTTCACTATATATTTGACCTCTCGGTGATGTCATTCTGAAACATAATGTAAACTTTCACTGCTTTGCGGACAATACACAGCTGTACATTTTAATGAAACATGGTGAAGCCACAAAATTGCCCTCCTTGAAAGCCTGTGTTTCAGACATAAGAAAGTGGATGGCAGCAATTTTTTTTACTTTTAAACTCGGACAAAACAGAGATGCTAGTTCTGGGTCCCAAGAAACAAAGATATCTTCTGTTAGATCTGACAATGAATATTGATGGTTGTACAGTCGTCTCAAATAAAACTGTGAAGGACCTTGGCTTTACTCTGGACCCTAATCTCTCTTTTGACGAACATATCAAGACTATTTCAAGGACAGCTTTTTTCCATCTACATAACATTGCAAAAATCAGAAACTTTCTGTCCAAAAATGATGCAGAAAACTTAATCCATGCCTTTGTCACTTCTAGTTTAGACTACTGCAATGCCCGGATAAAACACAAAATTAACTTCAGTTAGTGCTAAACACGGCTGCTAGAATCTTTACTAGAACCCAAAAATGTGATCATATTACTCCAGTGCTAGCCTCTCTACACTGGCTTACTTTTAAGGCAAGGGCTGATTTCAAGGTTTTACTGCTAACCTACAAAGCATTACATGGGCTTGCTCCTACCTATCTCTTTGATTTGGTCCTGCCGTACATACCTACACATACACTACGGTAACAAGACGCAGGCCTCCTTATTGTCCCTAGAATTTCTAAGCAAACAGCTGGAGGCAGGGCTTTTTCCTACAGAGCTCCATTTTTATGGATTGGTTTGCCTACCCATGTGAGAGATGTAGACTCGGTCTCGCCCTTTAAGTCGTTATTGAAGACTTATCTCTTCAGCAGGTCCTATGATTGAGTGTAGTCTGGCAGAGGAGTGTGAAAGTGAATGGAAAGGCACTGGAGTTATGAACCGCCCTTGCTGTCTCTGCCTGGCCGGTTCCCCTCTCTCCAACTGGATTCTCTGCCTCTAACCCTATTACGGGGGCTGAGTCACTGGCTTATTGGTGCTATTCCATGCCGTCTGTTGGAGGGGTGCGTCACTTGAGTGGGTTGAGTCACTGATGTGACCTTCCTGTCTGGGTTGGCACCCCCTCGGGTTTGTGCCGTGGGGGAGATCTTGATGGGCTATACTCAGCCTTGTCGCAGGGTAGTAGGTTGATGGTTTGAAGATATCCCTCTAGTGGTGTGGGGGCTGTGCTTTGGCAAAGTGGGTGAGGTTATATCCTGCCTGGTTGTTCCTGTCTGGGGGTATCGTCAGGGGAGGCCACAGTGTCTCCCGACCCCTCCTGTCTCAGCCTCCAGTATTTATGCTGCAATGTCGGGGGGCTACTGTTATATCTGGAGTATTTCTCCTGTCTTATCTGGTGTCCTGTGTGAATTTAAGTATGCTCCCTCTAATTCTCTCTCTCTCCCTCTCCTCCAGGAGAACCTGAGCCCTGGGTCCTTGCCTCAGGTCTACCTGGCCTGATGACTCCTTGCTGTCCCCAGTCCACTTGGTCGTGCTGCTGCTCCAGTTTTGTCTGTTCTGCCTGCGGCTATGGAACCCTGACCTGTTCACCAGACGTGCTACCTTTCTGTTTTCGACCTGCTGTTTTCTACTAGCTCTTTCTACCGCCCCTGCTGTTTCTAACTCTGAATGCTCGGCTATGAAAAGCCATTTACTCCTGAGGTGCTGACCTGTTGCACCCTCCACAACCAATGTGATTATTATTAATATTTGACCCTGCAGGTCATCTA
Organism: Oncorhynchus mykiss; assembly: GCF_013265735.2. Taxonomy (NCBI): domain Eukaryota; kingdom Metazoa; phylum Chordata; class Actinopteri; order Salmoniformes; family Salmonidae; genus Oncorhynchus; species Oncorhynchus mykiss. The sequence continues at coordinate 10,908,310 of NC_048587.1, read as the reverse complement.
TGAACATTTGAACATCTTGGCCATGTACTGTTATAGTCTCAATCTGGCACAGCCAGAAGAGGACTGCCCACCCCTCAGAGCCTGGTTCCTCTCTAGGTTTCTTCCTAGGTTCCTGCATTTCTTGGGAGTTTGTCCCTGAAACCCAGGTTAAAGTCCAGAGCAACAATACACAAATGTAATGCTAGCTGAGATAATGCTTTTTAATTGAACTATTGCTCATAGCCTGACAGAGGCTGGTAGTATTCAGAAAAACACAGTACATTTTAGGGCCAGCTATAGTAGATTTCACCACCATTCTTTATCTTATCACCAGACTCTTGTGAAATGCCTATATGATTGCCACAGAGTGACATACAGAAAAGGGCTTCCGTAAACTTTGTATATCTATGGTCAACAGTTGACATTGTCCAACTCTCCTATCACCTCCATGATCTGTAACCATTGTGATGGTTCTTAAAGCGATAACTTAAAGTTTGATTGAGGCTTGCCGATTTCTGACATAGATAGGCTTCGGTCATGTTGCGAGATCATGTTGCGGATCTACAGATCGAACATGTCTGTTTACTAGTTTTTGACTGTGCATTGGGTGTATTCATGCACACAATGCAGTTAATAGCCCTAGCAGACATCTTCAGGACAGGGCAGGTCGATTCAGTGCTATTCTAGTCCCAGCTCGGGATCTTTTCATAGAGAGATAAAGGCCTGATAAGAGTATGGATTTTTCTCTGTGGTTCATATATGAGGGAATGATGGAAGAAATGATTGATGCTCAGTAGTGCTACTGATACCTTTAAGATAACTTTATCTCAGTAGTCCTCATTTCCCTCCCTTCATCTGATTGATTCTACACTGATGTAAGAGAGCTGGAAAGGTGACCCTATTGCTTTCACATCTACTGGGATTTCAAATCAGTGATGACAAAAGGAAAGTTGACGGAAGAGGAGGAGGTTACTGTAGAGAATCCCCAGGAGTATTGGGAGGTTTGTGAGTTGGTAGACTTAATATCTAGGAGGTGGCAGTATTGAGTAATATCCTTCCTCCCCTGTCTCCTCTTTGCAATAGTGGTCCATCTTGGCAAGGGAAGGAATGGCAGGCAATGGGGTTGTTTTACTGAGACAAGAAAGGTGATAGGTCTATACGAGGCTAAAGTTCTCAGGTAGGAAATAAGTTCAGAACAATGACCAATTTCTTCTTTCTACACTACATGACCAAAAGTATGTGGACAACTGCTTGTTGAACATCTCATTTCAAAATCATGGGCATTAATATGGAGTTGGTCCCCCCTTTGCGGCTATAACAACCTCCACTATTCTGGGAAGGCTTTCCACTAGATGTTGGAACAATGCTGCAGGGACTTGTTTCCATTCAGCCACAAGAGCATTAGTGAGGTCGGGCACTGCCGTTGGACAATTAGGTCTGGCTTCCAATTCATCCCAAAGGTGTTCGATGGAGTTGAGGTCAGGGCTCTGTGCAGGGAGTCAAGTTCTTCCCCCTCGATATCAACAAACCATTTCTGTTTGAACCTGGCTTTGTGCACAGGGGTATTGTCATGCTGAAACAGAAAAGGGCCTTCCCCAAACTGTTGCCACAAAGTTGCAAGCATATAATTGTCTAGAATGTAATTGTATGCTGTAGCGTTAAGATTTCCCTTCACTGGAACTAAAGGGCCTATTCCGAACCATGAAAACCAGCTCCAGACCATTATTCCTCCTCCGCCAAACTTCACAGTTGGCACTATGCATTCAGGCAGGTAGCATTGTCCTGGCATCCGCCAAACCCAGATTGGTCCATCGGACTGCCAGATGGTGAAGTGTGATTCATCACTACAAAGAACGCATTTCCACTGCTCCAGAGTCCAATGTTGTCGAGCTTTACACCACTCCAGCCTATGCTCGACATTGTGCATGGTTATCTTAACCTTGTGTGCGGCTGTTTGGTCATGGAAACCCATTTCACAAAGCTCCCGACTAACAGTTATTGTGCTGATGTTGCTTCCAAAGGAAGTTTGTAACTTGGTGGTGAGTGTTGCAACCGAGGACAGAATATTTGTACTCACTTCAGCACTCGGTGGTCCCATTCTGTGAGCTTGTGTGGCCTACAACTTCATGGCTGAGCTGTTGTTGCTCCTAGACTTTTCCACTTCACAATAACAGCACTTACAGTTGACCGGGGATGCTCTAGCAGGGCAGAAATTTGATGAACTGACTTATTGGATAGATGGCATTTTATGACGGTGCCATGTTGAAAGCCACTGAGTTCTTTAGTAAGGCCATTCTACTGCCAATGTTTGTCTATGGAGATTGCATGACTGCATGCTCAATTTTATACACCTGTCAGCAATGGGTGTGACTGAAATAGCCAAATCCACTAATTTAAAGGGGTGTCCACATACTTTGGTTGAAGCGTTACAGATTCCACTCTAGAAATGTAAAGGTAATTTCCGATTGAACCGACATATTTAGTGTTTACCACGAATGCAGTCTCTGCTAAAGTTGGAACATTGCCTTTAAATCTCAATCATGCTGTAAATAAATGTAAATGCCCCAGTGGTGGCAGTTGAGAGGGTATGCTTTTTAGAGACATTATCAAATACCACTGATAAATGTAATGCTGAGGATGATTTATTTCTTGCTCTGGATTTTAACTGCACAGTCAGTGATTTAGATAGAAACCACAAAGAACCTCATATAGCCTCAATGTCTTATTGTAACAAGAACTGTGTGATATTTGGCGGAGCCAACATGGAGGCACGTGACAGTACACATGGGCCCATTTGAGAGAGAACACCATCTCTCTGGCCAGGTTAGATAGGTTTTATTGTTTTGAGCATCAATCTCAGGTCTGTAAATCAAGTGTTATAACCCCAGTGGGATTTTCTGATCATTGTTTAATAACAGAGGTGGTGTTCATTTACGTTGTAAAACCAAAAAGCACATATTTTAATATAACTTTATTGAGTGATGCTCACTTCAGGAAATGTTTTTTTGGGGGGACGGAGAGGTGAAGGTCTCAAAAGGCCGGTTTTGTATCCCTTCAACAGTGGTGGGATACAGGGAAAATCCCGATTCAACAATTCTGTAATCAGTACACAATGAATGTCACCAGAGATATCACCAGATCAATGAACGCCCTAGAGTCTGAAATAGTGGAACTCCTGGCGTTGGTTGAGACCACAGGTGATCGAGGCCTAACTCAGGCCCCCAAGAGAAAAAAAATCTGCATTGGCAGACCTGCTGGGTATCAGAGCACAGGGGGCATTGGTGAGAATACATTTTCAGGGAATCTCTGAAATGGATGCCTCATCCAAATTTTTCTTTGGTTTAGAGAAAAAGAATGGACAAAGAATAATTATTCATTGCCTCAAATCAGCTGTTGGACAAGAGATCACTAGCCGAGTGAAATTAGAAAGAGAGCAGTAGAGTTCCATGCTGACCTCTACAAGTGTGAGTACAAAGAGGATAAAACAGTGACACAGCATTCCTTGATGGGCTCCCACAGGTGGCTGCAGAAACTCAGGTTGAGCTACAGCAACCATTGTCTTTGCAGGAGCTATACACTGCATGGAAAATGGAAAGGCACCAGACATTTATGGGCTTTCCGTTGCCTTTTTAAAGGTCCATGTTGGGAGAGGATTGGGTAGCAGTAGTTAACGATAGTTTGACCGGAGGGTTACTACCGATAAGCTGCAGGATGGCTGTCCTCACCCTACTGCCATAAAAGGGTGACCCTAGGGAGGTGAAGAACTGGAGGCCGGTGGCTTTAATGTGCCTGATTATAAGATCCTGTCCAAGGCTTTGTCCAACAGGCTTAGGGAGGTGATGGGGCAAATCATACATACGAACCAGTCCTACTGTGTTCCCTGCAGGCTGATAGGGGATAACATTTCCCTGATTCTGGATTTTTTTGGACTTCTCTAGGGCTATTGGGTTGAATGCTGGTCTAATTTCAATTGATCAGGAAAATACATTTGATTTAATTTAATTTAACTTGGCAAGCCAGTTATGAACAAATTCTTATTTACAATGACCGCCTACTCCGAACAAACATTAAGAGCAAATTCTTATTTACAATGATGGCCTACTCCAGCCAAACCTAGACAACTCTGGGACAATTGTGTGCCACCCTATGGGACACCCAATCACAGCCGGATGTGATACAGCCTGGATTCAAACCAGGCACTATAGTGATGCATCTTACAGTGAGATGTAGTGCCTTAGACCACCGTGCCACTCGGGAGACACTCGGGAGCCACTAAGCATTTTGAACATCAATACTTATGGCACACTTTTGAGGCGTTTTGTTTCAGCTCTGGTTTTATTTTCATGATCAGTGTGATATATGGTAACATTGAAAGTGTACAGAAAGTTAAGAACGTTTGTAAGTGTGTAGAGGTATTAGGCAGGGGTCTTCTTTGTCAGGAATGTTATATGCCATCGCTATAGAGCCACTACTAAATAGCATTAGAAGTCACATTGAAGGGGGGCACCTTTCAAAGGATATTCCTCCTATTCGTCTCCCCCTCGATATATGATGATGATATATGATATATACGATGATGACATAGTTATTTTTTTTGAAAAATCAAACAGAGGTCGATAGTTTGAGTCTCATGGTTGATCGGTTTAGGAGAATATCCTCTGCAAAGGTAAATTGGGAAAAAAGTTGTGCTTTACAGATTGGAAAATGGTCTGGAGGGATCATGGCTTTGTCAGGGTGGCTAGAATGGTGTAAGGGAGGTTTTAAGTATCTTGGCGTGTACCTAGGGGATAAAAAATTGTAATGAGGTGCTTGAAATGGTGGAAGGGAGGATGAGGAGATGGCGTTGGTTGTTATCTCACATGTCATACAGGGGCATACTATTATTGTTAACAATGTGGTTACCTCTGCACTGTGGCATTGGTTGTCATGTTTAGAGCCACCTTCTGGCCTTGATACAGGGGATTATTATAGATTTATTTTGGGATAAATATCATTGGGTTCCACAAAGTGTTTTGTATTTGTCAAAAGAGGAGGAGGAGGGGGGGGGGGGGGGTACAAGGTATTGTACATCTTAGGGAGTACATCCGTTTTACAGAGGCCTTCTTAGGGTTTGGAGCATAATGAAAGTGTCCAGACGCACTCCAGTGGAGTCAGTGCATTGGATGCTGGAGGAACCTCTGGTGTATTATGGGGCAAGATTGTATTGTACAACTAGAGCTGTTCCACATGTCTCCAAGATTCTGGTGAAGGGCAAAATCATCACCCTAGAGCAGTTAATGGCCATGGCTGGGCCCACCTTAATGGATGGAAGATGGGTGGCTGAACATTTGTGGGTGAGGTCAGAAAAGATTGTTGGACAACTGCTGGGAAGCTGCAGGAAGGCTCTGTCAGTAGAAGAGTGGATTATGCTTATTAATCACAAGAAGAAGGTACAAGATGAAAATGTCCCATTTCCAAGACTTGGGATTACACCCAATATCCCAGAGTCAGAAAGAAAGGCGTTATTACTGGATTTGAAAGGGTTGGAAGAGTTGGGTTTGGATGAGTGGAATGGGACTTATATAGATTTATTTTGGGATAAATATCATTGGGTTCCACAAAGTGTTTTGTATTTGTCAAAAGAGGAGGAGGAGGGGGGGGGGGGGGGGGTACAAGGTATTGTACATCTTAGGGAGTACATCCGTTTTACAGAGGCCTTCTTAGGGTTTGGAGCATAATGAAAGTGTCCAGACGCACTCCAGTGGAGTCAGTGCATTGGATGCTGGAGGAACCTCTGGTGTATTATGGGGCAAGATTGTATTGTACAACTAGAGCTGTTCCACATGTCTCCAAGATTCTGGTGAAGGGCAAAATCATCACCCTAGAGCAGTTAATGGCCATGGCTGGGTGTGTCAAGGTTTTGAATAAAGATAAATTGAAGACTAGAAAATACACTCCTTGGAGGGTAAAACTGGGTATTGGTGACATGGAGAGCATAGCCACTGTTACAAGCCACTGTTACAAAATGGCACTGGTGACATGCAATGGAGGGTTTGCATGGCAGTATTGCAGTTATGCTTTTGTATCTGTTATTAACTCAGATGATGGAGATGGATGTCCTTTTTGCAACATAAAAGAAACAATTTTCGCTGTTTTATGGAGGGTGAGAGGATAAAGCCTCTCTTTGAAATGCTGGAGTTTATGTTTACAGCTGTAGTGGAGATTTTCAATAACACTGTTTTTATTTTGGGGTTTCAATATAGTAAGCAACAGAAAAGAAAATGTCAACTGTTCAATTTTATTTTGAGGCAAGCTAAGATGTCAATTTTTCTGAGTAGGAAACATAAAATAAAATATTATTTTATTGAATTTATTTTTATTTAAGACTGACACATTTGTTGTTTAATTTCTTAAAAGGCACAGTGTGCCATTATTTATGTTAATAAGTAAGTACTAAATAAAGGTCTTATAAAAACTCAAAACTCTCTCTTTCTCCTCTGACCTGTGGTATATTGAACAACCACAGGTGGGCAGTATATTCCTTACAGATGAGGATGAGGTGATGTTAGTTCAGGTCATTGTGTGTGTGTGCTGCACCTGAGGTTGTTAGCTAATAGCAGACTGCCTTGTGAGGCCTTAGCAGAGATCAAAGGACAGGATTTTGCCATGTCTGAGTGTGTCTTCCCCATCTCCTGTCAAAACAACCTCTCTGCATTACTCAGCCCTAGAATGTACCTACAGATCTGCTCTCTTCTCTCACCTTTTCAAATCTCTTCTCTCTCTCTCTCTCTCGCTTTGTGAACCTAAACCCTCCGAAGCGATTTATCATTTTCTCTTCTGAAATCACATCTGTTCTCCCCTCCTACCAGTGAACAGTCATAGCTGTAACCAGGGCCTCCTTTGATCATAGAGAATATTCACAATAGAGACAGATCTCCTTCTTGTCTCCTCTTCCTTCCCTTTTCGTAATTTTGCGTTCCATTACCCAATACCCCTTGATATTGTCACTTAAACCCCCCCCTATGTCGATGTGGAATTCTGACTCAGGTTTGATAGAAACTCAGAGGAGATGTGTGTGCATGCGCACCTGGAAGGTAACTGCTCACATGCACGCACACACACACACACACACACACACACACACATACACACACACACACACACACACACACACACACACACACACACACACACACACACACACACACACACACACACACACACACACACACACACACACACACACACACACACACACACACACACACACACACACACAGTCCATGCCTATATTTAAACAGAAACCTGATCATTATCCTTTCCTTCTGTTTAGAAGATAAACTAAACTTTTTTAAATTGACTAGATCTGCTGATGTATAGCCAGTGAGTGTGTAGATGATAAACAAACTCACCACCCTGTCTGATTCCTCTACAGTATTTCATTAATTATTACCTTGAAGAGCATCATCTGCCCTTATCGTAATACATCTACTTAGAGTGTGTGTGTGTTCATGCGTGTGCGTGTTTGCCTAAACGCAGAAGTAGTGACAGCTTATTAGAACCCACCAGGCGTTGTGACTCATCAGAAAGAACAGCCACGGTGAAGAATATATACACTAACGAAGCTAGTGTATTTTTCCTTCTTAGCTGAAATAAATGTATGCAGCCCATCTCCTGTCTTTAGATACCTCTCTCATTAGTCTCACAAGAGAAGACCTTGAGAAGGATAAGTGTCTAGCTGTGTCCTAGTCTGGGGGAAGATCTCAATTGTATACACCTCGCATACTCTCTCCTCTTTCCTTGTCTCCTTCTCAAAACCCATTGCAGGAGAAGGTCAGAGGGACGGGACCTTCAATTGAGATTTTCCCTGGGAGTGAAGTCTCCTTAGCAAGAGTGTTTGACTACTAGTCAGTAGTCTGAAGTGCCTTCCTTTCTTTGTCTTCTTTCCTCCATCTGCACTAAAAAGGAACTGGACAGGAGAACATTAGGGTCATGATCGTTAAGGCCGAAATGGAAAGCGCTTTAAAACATTTTGGAATGGGAAGGGAAAGGGAACGTTTCTTGTTGGACAAGTCTAGATAGTCTCTCCCTGTTTCAGTCCACTCTTCCGTTTGTTGCCTATCAGTGGAGGTTCCTCAGAGGAGGAAGGGGAGGATGATCCTCCTCAGTGAATTTCATAAAAATAAAAATAGTAAAACATTTAAAAAGCTATCCTTTTTAGATAAAACTATACTAAAGATATTCACGTCACCAAATAATTGATTAAAACACACTGTATGGCAATAAAGGACTACCGTAGCCCCAACAGCACTCTGTAGGGTAGCACCATGGTGGAGCCAGAGGACAGTCAGCGTCCATCCTTCTCTGGCTACATTGACTTCAATACTAAACCTAGGAGGCTCATGGTTCTCACCCCCTTCCATAGACTTACACTGTAATTTTGACAACTTCTGGAATACGTCCTCCAACCTATCAGAGCTCTTGCAGCATGAACTGACATGTTGTCCACCCAATCAAATGATCAGATAATGAAACTAGTAGTGAAAGCATAAGCTACAGCTAGCTAGCACTTCAGTGCTTAAAATGTGGTGAGTAGTTGACTCAAAGAGAGAGAAAGACAATAGTTGAACATTTTTGAACAAATTAAATATTCCAAAATGAAGGAGAAGCAAGAGAGAGAGAAAGAGAGAGAGATAATTTGTCATTTTTTTTCAGTTTCACTTACTTAGCTAGCAAATGCAGCTAGCTAGTTTAGCCTACTCAAACACCCTGCTCAAACAGAGGGATGCTATGTTAGCTAGCTGCCTATGACTTTCCAACATAACGCTGGAACTCTTCGAAGTCAAGGTAAGCTTTTGATTTAACTAATTTATTGCCACCGGGGCCCACTGGTGTAAGTGCTAAACTGCTTACTGGCTGTACACTGTAACGTTACTGCCTGATTGTAGCAGGTTAACTAACTTGTTAGTTCTATTAGCTATGTTGACTATGACACTACTTTAGCTAATACGGTGACAATTATGTAGGCTGTGTGCATCGCTTATGTTTTTTTTTACCTGGTCACATATAGCTGATGTGTTGTGCCTTGAAGTACACAAGTGAAGGGAAAAGGTGAGAGGAGGAGAGCGCATAGATACGAGAAGGAATACAACGTGGCTGTTATGAAAGTTAACTGTGTTTATGTGCGATCAGGGGTGTATTCATTCTGCGGATTCTGTTGAAAAACAGGGATACGGAACAGGGATAAACACACCTGAATTTGTCTAGTAGAAACTCTTGTTTGCAACTGTTGGACTAATGATTTTAACTTTTTAAGAGTGTGCAAGGTGATATTGAATGTGTCTGTCCATGTGTCCCTGTCTGTCACCTCAAAATGTTTCTCTCAACTTTCAGTCTCATAGGCGAGGTTGTAGCAACCTCATGATAAATATAGGGAAAATGTGATTATCATGTAGTAGCCTAAACCTATTACTGTTGCTGTCACGACTTCCGCCGTAGTTGGTCCCGCTCCTTCTTCGGGCGGCGTTCGACGTTCGACGTCCCCGACCTTCTATCCATCGCCGATCCACTTTTCATTTTCCATTGGTTTTGTCTTGTCTGGTTCTTATTCCATCAATTACATGTTGTGTATTTAACCCTCTGTTCCCCCCCATGTCCTTGTCCGTCATTGTTTCTTGTAGTGCTTGTGCACTACTGGTGCTGGTGATTACCGGGTTTTGTTTGACCCATGTCATGTATTGTTCTGTTGACGATGGTTTATGTTGATTAAACGACACCGTTGTTAATCCGTTTTTGCTCTCCTGCGCCTGACTTCTCTGCCGCCAGTACGCACCTCGCTACAGTTGCATTGAACTGGGTGAATGGAATATGAATGACAGTCATCTAATATGCTGTAATGAAACAAAAAATCGTCCTCCCTCATCTTAAACGGCACCGACCGCCGTCCTGTATTTGCTGTCTGCTGCTGTTTTTAAATTGGCTCATAGACTGACACTGCCTCCCCTCACATTCTCCTCTCCTCTCCTCTCAACATACTCTCCTCTCCTCTCCTCACTCTCCTCTTCTCTCCTCACACTCCACGCTCCTCACATTCTCCTCTTCTCTCCTCTCCTCTCCTCACACTCTCCTCTTCTCTCCTCACCTCACACTCTCCCCTTCTCTCCTCTCCTCACACGCTCCTCTCCTCACACTCTCCGCTCCTCACATTCTCCTCTTCTCTCCTCACACTCTCCCCTTCTCTCCTCTCCTCACACTCTCTTCTCCTTCTCTGCCGGGACTATATATAGACTGATATAGCTCGCACTGCCAAGCCCCAGTTCAGCTGGAAACTGCCTGATAGAAAGTGAGAGAGCGTGAGAAGGAGAGATGGATAGAGGGAGGGAGGCAAGAGGAAGAGAGAGGCCAATCGTGAAGGAAGAGAGGGAGAGGGTGAAGAGGGGGAAAGGTAGAAGGGAAGGAGAGATGATGAAATAACACGGGTGAGGGAGAGAGAGACTTCTTAGCACTCAGTAGGGAAGTAGATGACTAGTTCATTTTCAACCACAAGCTCTGCAATTTGAAGCAATTTAAACCAATACGTACTGTCTGTAACAAGCAAAAATGCTATGTTTTTCTGACTTAAAATATAGGAAAGCACCATTGCATAGGACCCTTTAAAGTTTAATTTCTCAGAAAATGTTCAATTAACTGCAATAACAATCAAGGACTGATTGGTGAAATAGTCAGCAAATATTCTGTTTTCTGGCAGAGACTGCCCCATTAGTTCTCTGGTCAAGCACTAATGACTAATGGAACTGATCCCACCACACACACACACCCACACACCCACACACACACACACACACACACACACAATCTCAGATCAAGATGACTCCTTCACAGACATAAAATATTCACATCCTATTAAAGAAAGATAAATCAGATAGAAGAGAGCTGCCATGTTACATTACCCTTCCTCCAGGTCTGCCATGTCTGTTCCCTTCATACTGTATGACCTCACAGAGAGGAACAGAAGGTTTCCGGGAGCAGGTTTAAACATTTCTGCAGAAGCCGTGAGTGTTTGGCTGTGTGACGTGTGTCTGCATCTCCTCCTGACTTTGGCTCTTTTGACCTTTTGCGAGTGTGTGTGTGACCTTTGCATGATACATTTGATACATTTGTTGTTAGACATTATACATTACATTACACATTCATTATTAGCTAACCACAAGTTCCCTGCTTAAAAATCTGTTTGTCACCATATATGGCTTTATATATGGATATACAATTGAAGTCGGAAGTTTACATACATTTAGGTTGGAGTCATTAAAACTAGTTTTTCAACCACTCCACAAATCCACAAGGGTCCCAGCTACATAACAAATGGTTTTGTTCGATAAAGTCCTCCTTTATATCCCCATTGGCGCGCTAGACTAAGTAATCCACCGGTTTCCCTCCCGTAAATTACCAAATTCTAGCTAATTTTTCAAAAAACAAGCCTGAAACTCTTTCTAAAGGCTGTTGACATCTAGTGGAAGCCTTAGGAACTGCAATCTGGGAGGACTATATTCCTATTCCCAGCCATTGTAATCAGAGGTGAGCTAAAAAAAATTAAATCTGGATGGATTGACCTCGGGTTTACGCCTGCCATATCAGTTCTGTTATACTCACAGAGATTATTTTAACAGTTTTGGAAACTATAGAGTGTTTATCTATCTATCCAATACTGCCAATTATATGAATATCCTAGCTTCTGGGCCTGAGTAACAGGCAATTTACTTTGGGTACATCATTCATCCAAACTTCCGAATACTGCCCCCTAGCCCGAAGAAGTTAATCCAGTCGCTTTGTCAGATTTCAAAAAGGGTTTTACGGTGAAAGCATACCATGTGATTATCAGAGGACAGCGCCCCACATACAAAAGCATACAAACATTTTCCAACCAAAGCAGAGGCGTCACGAAAGTCAGAAATAACGATAAAATAAATCACTTACCTTTGAAGATCTTCCTCTTTTGGCCATCCAAAGGGTCCCAGCTACACAATAAATGGTCGTTTTGTACGATAAAGTCCCTCTTTATATCCCAAAAACTTTGTTTTGTTGGAGTGTTTTGTTCAGTAATCCACTGGCTCAAAGGCGGTCAAAACATGCAGACGAATACATCCTAATAGTACCGGTAAAGTTTGTAAAAACATGCCAAACGATGTTTATAATTAATCCTCAGGTTGTCAATTATCTAAATAATCAAAACTATTTCAACCGGACAATAGCGTATTCAATAGAAAGGAAAAAGAACAAAGAGCGCGCACACAGTCACACGCGCAAACCAGTACTGCATGATTCCATAGACCACTTACCAAAAGGTCTTATTCTTCGTCGTTTTTCAGAAAACAAGCCTGAAACCATGTCTAAAGACTGTTGACATCTAGTGGAATCCATAGGAACTGCAATCTGGGCCCAAAACCCTTATATAGTCAATAGGCTTTTAATGGAAAACCACTCACATAAAAAAAGTTATGTTATACTCACAGAAAAAGCTGAAATAAACCATTCTCTCTACTATTATTCTGACATCTCACATTCTTAAAATAAAGTGGTGATCCTAACTGACCTAAAACAGGGAATTTCTTACTTGGATTAAATGTCAGAATTTCTGAAAAACTAAGTTGAAATGTATTTGGCTAAGGTGTATGTAAACTTTCGAATTCAACTGTATATACAGTCATGGCCAAAAGTTTTGAGAATGACACAAATATTAATTTTCACAAAGTCTGCTGCCTCAGTATCTTCAGATATTTTTGTCAGATGTTACTATGGAATACCGAAGTATAATTACAAGCATTTCATATGTGTCAAAGGCTTTTATTGACATTTATATAAAGTTGATGCAAAGAGTCAATATTTGCAGTGTTGACCCTTCTTTTTCAAGACCTCTGCAATCCGCCCTGGCATGTTGTCAATTAACTTCTGGGCCACATCCTGACTGATGGCAGCCCATTCTTGCATAATCAATGCTTGGAGTTTGTCAGAATTTGTGGGTTTTTGTTTGTCCACCGTCCTCTTGAGGATTTACAACAAATTCTCAATGGGATTAAGGTCTGGGGAGTTTCCTGGCCATGCTTTACTGTTGGCATGACACAGGACTGATGGTAGCGCTCACCTTGTCTTCTCCAGACAAGCTTTTTTTCCGGATGCCCCAAACAATCGGAAAGGGGATTCATCAGAGAAAATTACTTTACCCCAGTCCTCAGCAGTCCAATCCCTGTACCTTTTGCAGAATATCAGTCTGTCCCTGAGGTTTTTCCTGAAGAGAAGTGGCTTCTTTGCTGCCCTTCGCCTTACTGTGCGTGCAGATGCACTCACACCTGCCTGCTGCCATTCCTGAGCAAGCTCTGTATTGAACCGCTCTCCTTGAAGGTCTTGATGATCCGATAAATGGTTGATTTAGGTGCAATCTTACTTGCAGCAATATCGTTGCCTGTGAAGCCCTTTTTGTGCCAAGCAATGATGACGGCACGCGTTTCCTTGCAGGTAACCATTGTTGACAGAGGAGGAAGAATGACAACACCACCCTCCATTTGAAGCTTCCAGTCTGTTATTCGAACTCAATCAGCATGACAGAGTGATCTCCAGCCTTGTCCTCATCAACACTCACACCTGTGTTAACGAGAGAATCACTGACAAGATGTCAGCTGTTCCTTTTGTGGCAGGGCTGAAATGCAGTGGAAATGTTTCTTTGGGATTCAGTTCATTTGCATGGCAAAGAGGGACTTTGAAATGAATTGCAATTCATCTGATCACTCTTCATAACATTCTGGAGTATATGCAAATTGCCATCATACAAACTGAGGCAGCAGACTTTGTGAAAATGCATATTTGTGTCATTCTCAAAACTTTTGGCCACGACTGTACTGTATATTGTTGGGTCTGTACATTCCTGTATAAGCAATTATACACTGCTCAAAAAAATCAAGGGAACACTTAAACAACACAATGTAACTCCAAGTCAATCACACTTCTGTGAAATCAAACTGTCCACTTAGGAAGCAACACTGATTGACAATACATTTCACATGCTGTTGTGCAAATGGAATAGACAACAGGTGGAAATTTTAGGCAATTAGCAAGACACCCCCAATAAAGGAGTGTTTCTGCAGGTGGCGCCCACAGACCACTTCCCAGTTCCTATGCTTCCTGGCTGATGTTTTGGTCACTTTTGAATGCTGGCGGTGCTTTCACTCTAGTGGTAGCATGAGACGGAGTCTACAACCCACAAGTGGCTCAGGGAGTGCAGCTCAACCAGGATGGCACATCAATGCGAGCTGTGGCAAGAAGGTTTGCTGTGTCTGTCAGTGTAGTGTCCAGAGCATGGAGGTGCTACCAGGAGACAGGCCAGTACATCAGGAGACGTGGAGGAGGCCGTAGGAGGGCAACAACCCAGCAGCAGAACCGCTACCTTTGCCTTTGTACAAGGAGGAGCAGGAGGAGCACTGCCAGAGCCCTGCAAAATGACCTCCAGCAGGCCACAAATGTGCATGTGTCTCCTCAAACGGTCAGAAACAGACTCCAAGAGGGTGGTATAAGGGCCCGACGTCCACAGGTGGGGGTTGTGCTTACAGCCCAACACTGTGCAGGACGTTTGGCATTTGCCAGAGAACACCAAGATTGGCAAATTCGCCACTGGCGCCCTGTGCTCTTCACAGATGAAAGCAGGTTCACACTGAGCACATGTGACAGATGTGACAGTCTGGAGACGCCATGGAGAACGTTCTGCTGCCTGCAACATCCTCCAGCATGACCGGTTTGGCGGTGGGTCAGTCATGGTGTGGGGTAGCATTTCTTTGAGGGGCCGCACAGCCCTCCATGTGCTCGCCAGAGGTAGCCTGACTGCCATTAGATACCGAGATGAGATCCTCAGACCCCTTGTGAGACCATATGCTGGTGCGGTTGGCCCTGGGTTCCTTCCTGCAAGAGGAAGGCATTGATGCTATGGACTGGCCCGCCCGTTCCCCAGACCTGAATCCAATTGGGCACATCTGGGACATCATGTCTCGCTCCATCCACCGACGCCACGTTGCACCACAGACTGTCCAGGAGTTGGCGGATGCTTTAGTCCAGGTCTGGGAGGAGATCCCTCAGGAGACCATCCGCCACCTCATCAGGAGCATGCCCAGGCGTTGTAGGGAGGTCATACAGGCACGTGGAGGCCACACACACTACTGAGCCTCATTTTGACTTGTTTTTAAGGACATTATATCAAAGTTGGATCAGCCTGCAGTGTGGTTTTCCACTTTAATTTTGAGTGTGACTCCAAATCCAGACCTCCATGGGTTGATAAATTTGATTTCCATTGATAATTCTTGTGTGATTTTGTTGTCAGCACATTCAACTATGTAAAGAAAAAAGTATTTAATAAGAATATTTCATTCATTCAGATCTAGGATGTGTTATTTTAGTGTTCCCTTTATTTTTTTGAACAGTGTATATTATCAGAGGCAAAACAAGCTGGCAACCTTCCTCCCGTGTTTGGAAGCAGCTTCCACTTTGATATGAGCTTCTCATATCTAATATTGTAGGCCTGCCTGCTGAGCCAAGCTTTGGGCGTTATTCACTTAGACAACAGGCCTATACCATCCAGTGTCTACCATCATCTGTAGATGTGAAAGTTAGGGAAAGCTGGCCTGGAATGTAATTGATTAACTATATGAGATAACGGCTTGATTTCCCCTCATATGGATTGTAGAATGCCCTGGACTCAATAATTAATTTCCATCACACAATCTCTGAGGGGGTTAATGTGTGTCCGTGCGTCGTGTGTGTGTGAATGTGTGTTTGTGTGTGTGCATGTGTCTTTGTCTGTGTGTGTGTGTGTGTTTGTGAGACTGTTTGTGTCTGTGTGTGAGTCAGTGAATCCAATAAGACAGAGAAGTGGGTTGAATTCAGTGAATCCAATAAGACAGAGAAGTGGGTTGAATTCAGTAAGCTCAGAAATGTGGGAGAACTCCACACCTAATTGGTTGGAGGTGGAGCTCAGGGATTGGTTAAGAGTTTGGCTGGAGGCGTGATGATTCCCCTTGGGCTGAACCAGATCTAAACTCTTTCTCTTTCTCAATTCAATTCAATTAAAATGGCTTTATTGGCAGGGTATTAATGGGGTGTTTGTCCCATTTGGTGAAATCCTTTTTGCAAATGGACCCCACACCTTGCTGCCATGAAGTGCAATTGGTTCAATGACACATTCAATTATTTATGCACACATTTTAATAGATATTTTAAATTGAAATAGTTTTTTACTGGTTTAAAATGCCCTGCTTGCTTTCTCTCCCAGTTCATTCACTGAATCATTTAGGTGTCCAGTTTAGCTTATTTTTTAAACCTAAGTAATTGTAATGTGTGCAGTACTCTATATACAGTTGAAGTCGAGAAGTTTACACACACCTTAGCCAAATACATTTAAACTCAGTTTATCACAATTCCTGACATTTAATCCAAGTAAAAAATTCCCTGTTTTAGGTCAGTTAGGATCACCACTTTATTTTAAGAATGTGAAATGTCTGAATAATAGTAGAGAGAATGATTTATTTCAGCTTTTATTTCTTTCATCACATTCCCAGTGGGTCAGAAGTTTACATACACTAAATTAGTATTTAGTAGCATTGCCTTTAAATTGTTTAACTTGGGTCAAACGTGTCGGGTAGCCTTCCACAAGCTTCCCACAATAAGTTGGGTGAATTTTGGCCCATTCCTCCTGACAGAGATGGTGTAACGGAGTCAGGTTTATAGGCCTCCTTGCTCGCACACGCTTTTTCAGTTCTGCCCACAAATGATCTATAGGATGGAGGTCAGGGCTTTGTGAGGGCCCCTCCAATACCTTGACTTTGTTGTCCTTAAGCCATTTTGCCACAACTTTGGAAGTATGCTTGGGGTCATTGTCCATTTGGAAGACCCATTTGCGACCAAGCTTTAACTTGACTGATGTCTTGAGATGTTGCTTCAATATATCCACATACTTTTCTTTTCGCATGATGCCATCTGTTTTGTGCAGTGCACCATTCCCTCCTGCAGCAAAGCACCCTCACAATATGATGCTGCCACCTCTGTGCTTCATGGTTGGGATGTTGTTCTTCGGCTTGCAAGCCTCCCCCTTTTTCCTCCAAACATAACAATGGTCATTATGGCCAAACAGTTCTATTTTTGTTTCATCAGACCAGAGGACATTTCTCCAAAAAGTACGATCTTTGTCCCCATGTGCAGTTGCAGACCGTAGTCTGGCTTTTTTATGGCAGTTTGGAGCAGTGGCTTCTTCCTTGCTGAGAGGCCTTTCAGGTTATGTTGATATAGGACTAATTTTTACTGTGGATATAGATACTTTTGTACCTGTTTCCTCCAACATCTTCACAAGGTCCTTTGCTGTTGTTCTGGGATTGATTTGCACTTCTCGCACCAAAGTACATTAATCTCTAGGAGACAGAACCTGTCTTCTTCCTGAGCGGTATGACGGCTGCGCGGTCCCATGGTGTTTATACTTGCGTTCTATTGTTTGTACAGATGAAAGTGGTACCTTCAGGCATTTGTAAATTGCTCCCAAGGATGAACCAGACTTGTGGAGGTCTACAGTTTTTTTTCTGAGGTCTTGGCTGATTTATTTTGCAAAGAGGCACTGAGTTTGAAGGTATGCCTTGAAATACATCCACAGGTACACCTCCAATTTACTCAAATTACGTCAATTAGCCTATCAGAAGCTTCTAAAGCCATGACATAATTGTCTGGAATTTTCCAAGCTTTTTAACTTCTTGACGCAACCCATCCCGTGAGCGGGATAATTGTCATCAACAACCGCTGAATTGCAGAGCGCCACATTCAAATAATATTACAAAAAATATTTCTATTCATGAAATCACAAGTGCAATATAACAAAACACAGCTTAGCTTTTTGTTAATCCACCTTTCGAGTCAGATTTTGTAAATATGCTTTACAGCAAAAGCAATCCAAGCGTTTGTGTAAGAACACTAGACAAAACATTATGAACACCTAGCATCAAAGTAGCTTGGTCACGAAAATCAGAAAACCAATCAAATGAATCTCTTGCCTTTGATGATCTTCGGATGTTTTCACTCACGAGACTCCCAGTTACACAATAAATGTTCCTTTTGTTCCATAAAGATAATTTTTATATCCAAAATACCTCCACTTGTTTGGCGCGTTATGTTCAGAAATCCACAGGTTCGAGTGGTCATGACAATGTAGACGAAAATTCCAAATAGTATCCGTAATGTCCACAGAAACATGTCAGACGTTTTTTTATAATCAATCCTCAGGTTGTTTTTAAAACATATAATCGATAGTATATCAACCGGCACTGTCTTTTTTTCAGTAGTAGAGGGAGAGTCAATGGCTGCCACACTGTGTTGCGCAAGCAAAACTCTTGCGAACACCCACTACGCGATGTTATCTTTCTCGCTCATTTTTCAAAATAAAAGCCTGAAACTATGTCTAAAGACTGTTGACACCTTGAGGAAGCGATAGGAAAGGGAATCTGGTTGATATACCTTTAAATGGAGCGAAGGCAGGCTATGGAACATGGAGCTTTCAAAATAGAAGCCACTTCGTGGTTTGATTTTCCTCAGGTTTTCACCTGCAATATCAGTTCTGTTATACTCACAGACAACATTTTGCCAGTTTTGGAAACTTTAGAGCGTTTTCTATCCTTATCTGTCAATTCTATGCATATTCTAGCATATGGGCCTGAGAAATAGGCCGTTTAATTTGGGAACGTTATTTTTCCAAACATAAAAATAGTGCCCCCTAGCTGAAAGAGGCTAAAGGCACAGTCATCTGAGTGTATGTAAACTTCTGACCCACTGGAATTGTGATACAGTGAATTATAGATAATCTGTCCGTAAACTATTGTTGGAAAAATGACTTGTGTCATGCACAAAGTAGATGTCCTAACCGACTTACCAAAACTATAGTTTAACAAGATATTTGTGGAGTGGTTGAAAACTAGTTTTAATGACTCCAGCCTAAGTGTATGTAAACTTTGACTTCAATTGTATAATTTGTACCAATTGAGAACTTGTCTACTTGTCTACTGGTCTACTTCCCTGAGATCTGTATCTCCTCTGGAAAATCATTATTTTTGTATTTTTGAGGTTTACTGTCAGGGCCCATGTCTGGCAGTCTTGAACTCTTTGACCTGGTAGGGCTCCCGAGTGGCCCAGCGGTCTAATGCACTGCATCTCAGTGCAAGAGGCATCACTCCAGTTCCTTTGGTCGAATCCAGGCTGTTTCATATCCGGCTGTGATTGGGAGCCCCATAGGGCGGGACACAATAGGCCCAGCATCGTCGGGGTTTGGCTGGGGTAGGCCGTCATTGTAAATAAGAATTTGTCTTTAACTGACTTTCCAAGTAAATTAAATAAATAAAAAGCACTAATCTAGCAGGTCCAGGCTCTGCTAGAGGCCATTTTCTGTGGGTGACAGCAGGTACAGGTCATCTATGAAGAGCAGGCATTTAACCACTGAATTGTGGAGACAAGCACCAGGATTTTTCTGGAATGGTGGCCAATTCGTTTTTGTAAATATTGAAGAGCGCGGGCTGAGATTGGACCCTGTTGATGGCCTCGCTCCTGGTTAAAGAAATCTGTTAATTTCTTGCCAATTTTGATCAGCACTTATTGTGTCATATTTTATGACTACTTGGAGTCCACTTGGAGTCCACCTGTGGTAAGTTCAATTAAAGTTCAATTGATTGGACATGATTTGGAAAGGCACACACCTGTCTATAAAAGGTCCCACTGTTGACAGTTCATGTCAGAGCAAAAACCAAGCCATGAGGTTGAAGGAATTGTCCTTAGAGCTCTGAGACAGGGGCATCCATCATTCTTAAATGGAAGAAGTTGGAGCCACCAAGACTGTCCGCCTGGCCAAACTTAGCAATCGGGGGAGAAGGGCCTTGGTCAGGGAGGTGAGCAAGAACCCGATGATCACTCACAGAGTTCCTCTGTGGAGATGGGAGAAGCTTCCAGAAGGACAACGATCTCTGTAGCACTCCATCAATCAGGCCTTTATGGTAGAGTGGCCAGACAGAAGGCACTCCTCAGTAAAAGGCACATGACAGCCAGCTTGGAGTTTGCCAAAAGGCACATAAACGTCTCTCAGACCATGAGAAACAAGATTCTCTGGTCTGATGAAACCAAGCACTCTTTGACCTGAATGCCAAGCGTGAAGTCTGGAGGAAACCTGTCACCATCTCTATGGCGAAGCATGGTGGTGGCAGCATCATGCTGTGGGGATGTTTTTCAGGGGCAGGGACTGAGAAACTAGTCAGGATCGAGGGAAAGATGAAAAGAGCAAAGAGAGCGAGATCACAGTTGTCTGGAACAGCTGGTGCTCTCATGCATGGTACAGTGTTGCTTGACTCGAAGCGAGCATAGAAGGAACTGGGTTTCCCTTTGTAATCCGTGATAGTTTGCATGCCCTGCAACATCCAATGAGCATCAGAGCTGGCGTAGTTAGATTCAATCTCAGTCCTGTGTTGACGTTTTGACTGTTTAATGGCTCGTCGGAGGTCTTAGTGTGACTTCTTGTAAGTGTCTGGATTAGTGTCCCACTCCTTGAAAGCGACAGTTCTAGCCTTTAGCTCATTGTGGATGTTGCCTCCATGGCTTCTGGTTGGGATGTATATGTACGGTCACTGTGGGGACGACGTCATCAATGCACTTATTATTGAAGCCGGTGACTGATGTGGTAAACTCCTCAATGTTATTTGATGAATCCTGGAACTTATACTCAAACAGGACGTATTAGTGACGCGCTCAATACGAAATGGTCTGGTGAAACAGGTGCAAAGCTGAATCCTGTAACATATTCCAGGATTCAGCTTTGCACCTGTTTCACCAGACCATTTCGTATTGAGCGCGTCACTAATACGTCCTGTTTGAGTTTTTGCTTGTAAGCAGGAATCAGAAGGATGGAGTCATGATCAGATTTACCAAATGGTGGGCGAAGGAGAGCTTTGTATGCGTTTCTGTGTGTGGAGTACAGGTGATGTACAGTTTTGTCGCCTCTAGGTACACAGGTGACATGCTGGTAAAAACTAGGTAAGACAGATTTCAGTTTCTCTGCATTAAAGTCACTGGCCACTAGGAGCACCGCTTCTAGATTTGCATTTCTTGTTTGCTTATGGACCTACACAGCTTGGTGAGTGCAGTCTTGGTGCCAGCATCGGTTCTTGATGGTAAATAGACAGTTACAAAAAAGGTAGATGAAAACTCTCTTGGTATTGCAATAGTATGGTCTGCAGCTTATCATGTGGTATTCTAACTCAGGTGAGCAAAATACTCAAGACTTCATTATCGTTAGAGATAGTGTACCGGCTGATGTTAACAAAGAGACACACACCTCCCCCTTAACCTTACTCGAAGCTGCCGTTCGGGTCTTGACGATGCATAGAAAAACCAGCTAGATAAGTACATTATCCATGTCCATGTTCAGTCACGACGCCAAGAAACATAGCGATATTACAGTTCTTCAGGTCCCGTTGATAGGATAGTCTCGAACGGAGCTTGTCCAGTTTCTTCTCTAGTTATTGTATGTTCGCTGATAGAAAAGAAGGTAAAGGGGGTTTGTTTATTCCCCGACATAGTCTCGTCAGGGAGCCCATTTGTTTACCTCTCTTGCTCTGTCTCTTTCTCTTTCGATTCCCGGGGATTAGGGCCTGGTACGGAATAAGCAGTGTGTCCACAGCTGCCAACTCGTTGAAGTAAAAATCTTCCTCCAAATCAAGGTTAGTGATTGCTGTTCTGATGTCCAGAAGCTGCTTTTGGTCATAGAAAATGATGGCTCAAATATTATGTACAAAAAAGACGGCAGCTATCCATTGCACCAAGAAGATGCTGGCCCCACATTGAAGTATTCCCCTCATTCATTCCCTCTTCCCTTCCACCCGCTCTCTCCCTCTCTGCTTAGTCTTTGCCCATCAGTCCTCAGAACACAATCAATATCCAGTGCCCTCTGGCATTGCCACCATAAAACCGATGGGGGGAGGGTGAAATGGAGAGGAATGTATAGGTATGGGGGAGAGAAATAAGAGAGGGAGGGGAGCGAGAGAGAGATGGATGGGGAGAGAGGGTGAGCGTGAGAAAGGTGTTGACGTTGTTCCTTTAATGCTGCTATTTATTATGGTGCTCTGCTCTATTCTCCCAAGTGACACACCCATGCACACACAGACACCACACTCTCTCTCTTTTATAGAGCAAGTCTGTGTTTTTGTTGACTTTTCATGGGTATAGAGGGAGATTGCGAAAGACAGAAACAAAAGGAGAGAGAGATGGAACACCCATAACTAGCTGTGAAATACTCCAAACAACACTGTCCTTCAAACAGGGACATTATACAATAAGCACCCTTCATGGTTTTACTCCCGCTACGACAGATACTGTATTGTGTAAAGAAAACATCAAATCAGAGATGCAGTGCCTTCAGAAAGTATTCACACCTCTTGACTTCCAGATTCATGGACTTCCGGTGAACATGGTCTCCGTCCTCAGCTCTCGTCCTGGTTCTTGATGGCGTTCTGCACCCTCATTGGGGCATTGGCCAGCCTGTCCTCTGGTTTTCACCCTCACTGCCAGTCGGAGCGAGCCAATCAGGACCTGGAGACGACTCTTCATTGCCTCATCTCCGCCAACCCCACCACCTGGAGCCAGCAACTCGTGTGGATGGAATATGCCTGCAACACCCTTCCCTGCTCGGCCACTGGTATCTCGTCGTTCGAGCCCCTCTGCTGTTCGCCTTCTGTTTCCCCACACTCTCTGTATACATCCCACTTTCCATGTATCTAGAATTAAACCCCTGTCCCACCCCTCTCTCCATCTCATCAACAGCCATCCTGCATACACGGTGAGGCACCTCCTGAGTGTTCGACCTCGAGGCAGTGGATTCCAGTACATGGTTGACTGGGAGGGTTATGGCCCAGAGGAGAGGTGCTGGATCCCCGCTAGGATCATCCTGGACCCAGCCCTCATCGTTGAGTTCCGATGCTGGCAACCCGGTCAACCAGGTATGTAACTGTCACACCCTGATCTGTTTCACCTGTCTTGTGCTTGTTACCACCCCCTACCAGGTGTCTCCTAATTGTCCCCATTATCGCCTGTGTATATTTTATTTCAGATCATGAAACATTTATATTTTTGTTCAGTGTACATGAAAATGTAGCTTAACGTTTACTGAAGAAAGGCCTAGTACTACATTACTTTAAAAAAAGGTGAGTTATTATTAAATATCAAATTTACAACCAAATTTATATTCATCAACTGTAAACACAATTTAGGGATGGCCACAATTGCTCTTGACAAGCTACAGGTTTATGCAGGCTTTTTTGTTCAAGTCCAGTTCTACCACACCCGATTCTACTATTCATGGTCTCGAGGAACAGCTGAGGTCTTGATGAACAGCTGAGTAGGAGAATCAGGTGTGGTAGCACTGGGCTTGAACAAAAAAGCCTGCATAACACTGTGAATCGTCAAGAGCAATTTTGATAACTCCTGATTCAAACACTGTAACAAATGAAAAACTGCTGAGAAACACCTGCAAAAAGTCATGAGACAAGTACAAAACTCGTAAGAGAAATTATGACATATTTACAAAATTGTATAGATGCTCTTGTCACACCCTGATCTGTTTCACCTGTCTTGTGCTTGTCTCCACCCCCCACCAGGTGTCTCCCATTTGTCCCAATTATCTCCTGTGTATTTATACCTGTGTTTTCTGTTTTCTGTTCGTCCAGTCCCATCAAGTACTACCAGCGTGTTTGAGTTTCTATAGTTGCTGTCTTCTAATCCTCCCGATTTTGACCTTTCTGCCTACACTGACCCTGCCTGCCGTTCTGTAACTTACTGACACTGCCCTGTATTACTGACCTCTGCCTGCCCTGACCCTGCCTGCCGTTCTGTGCCTTACTGACACTGCCCTGGATTACTGACCTCTGCCTGCCCTGACCCTGCCTGCCGTTCTGTACCTTACTGACACTGCCCTGTATTACTGACCTCTGCCTGCCCTGACCCTGCCTGCCGTTCTGTACCTTACTGACCTCTGCCTGCCCTGACCCTGCCTGCCGTTCTGTACCTTACTGACACTGCCCTGGATTACTGACCTCTGCCTGCCCTGACCCTGCCTGCCGTTCTGTGCCTTACTGACACTGCCCTGGATTACTGACCTCTGCCTGCCCTGACCCTGCCTGCCGTTCTGTACCTTACTGACACTGCCCTGGATTACTGACCTCTGCCTGCCCTTGCACTGTTGTTTGCCTGCCCCCCTGTTTTGTAAATATTTGAACTGTCTGCATCGGGGTCTTATCCTGAGTCCTGATAGCTCTAAACCCTTGAATACAAAACTTCAGCTACAAATGTCCTAAGTAATGCTGTACACAACTTTCCAACTCCAGTAAAAGAGCACACATGCCCTCATTTTTAAAATGGCAGTATAAATGAGAAAACAGGTGGGACAACTCACAGATTTGGAAAATAACATACATTTTAGGTATTGATAGTGTGCGAAGTACCATGTCTACTGCGTGCATTTGAATTGTAATAAGTCGTTTGTCATTTCCACATGGGCCAGCTTGCATTTCTCCGTGACAGGTGCATTCCCACAATCTGCCGCACTGCCAGAAAGCACTGTGTCCCTAGGCAGCACCGTGGGGATGGCAAGCATCTCATGGATGAGGGCAACAATCTTTTCCTGGAGAGTCTGAGAGCTGGTCTCTCCTCCTTTCTAGCAAGACGCATGCAGTAGTACACACTGCCACTTGTCTGCCACTTTTGCCCTCAGAACAGCCTCAATGTCGGGGTAG
Organism: Oncorhynchus mykiss; assembly: GCF_013265735.2. Taxonomy (NCBI): domain Eukaryota; kingdom Metazoa; phylum Chordata; class Actinopteri; order Salmoniformes; family Salmonidae; genus Oncorhynchus; species Oncorhynchus mykiss. Next base: position 10,883,519 of record NC_048587.1, on the reverse strand, counting down.
GGACTCTACAAGATGTACAAAGCGTTCCACAGGGATGCTGGCCCATATCTATGTATGTTTGTCGGTAAACACAGACATTTAAGCGATTAAAAACAGAGCCTTTAGATTTGTGTGTGTGTGTGTGTGTGTGTGTGCATGCATGCCTGTGTGTGTGTGATCTAAATCTGAGGGCTGTAGTGCTGCTGGACACAACTTTTCCAGATCACTGAATGCTGAACAGGAGCTACTCACAGAGAATGTCCAACAGGGGAAACAGCTCAAACTCACCGAGACACTCTCAGGGTGCATCCCAAATGGATTCTGATCATAGGACTCTGATTTAATGTGAAGGGAATAGGGAATAGGGTGCCATTTGGGACGCACACTGAAACTCAAACCCCCAGCTAGTTTTTTAATTCCAAACCAACAAAAAAACAAATTATTCTGAATGTTAAACTGGCTAAATGCCACTATTGACAAATAATTTGTCTGCTGCTGAATAGAGTGGCAGAGTATTGAGTAGTCTTAATGTTTTTGTCAATGCCTGTATCTACATCCTGCTGTTATCCCACAGACAATATAATTTGATAGGGAACAAGGTGGGAAGGAGAGAGAATTGAGTATGGTATTACATTTTATCTCAACCTTGTCCTCACTTTCTCTCGGTTTTTATCTTTTTGTCTGTCTCCCCCCTAAATCTCTCTCTCCCTTTCTAATTTGTTTACCATTCCTTGTTGTCTCTCAGTTTTCTGTCTCACCAGTTTCCTGCCAAAACAGTGATCCATTAATTACAGGTTGTCACAAAGTGTGTGTATGTGCATGACTGTGTGTGTGTGTTCTCTCAGACTGTGATGTTATTCTCCTGCAAGCACCTTCGCCTTCCTTAAGTCAACTGAATTCCGACTACTTGAGGTCAGTCTTGAAATGAGCAAGAAAGGGCTGCATTTGAATACAGGCTCATTAATCACAACGGCAAACACAAAGCTAATGCTGATAAACAGATTAACTTCACATGAAATGAGTTTCTTATGCTCCAGACATACAAGGACAATCGGTCATACTTTATTGTAGGTGTCCTTATGCATGCGCTCATAACTGCTTTAAAACAGCTACATGACACATTGTAAAACTTGTCATAAGTTGTTTATAACTAGTTATGAGTAACCCCATAATGATGTTATAGAACTAGTTAACATTTGCGTTATAGATGACTGTTCGTCCTGTTGTCATAGGCTCTAATATCAACCGTTATTAACGACTGCTATTACATAGTCTGCATGACAACTTTTGTCATGTGTTATTACATTCTACATAAGTCTACATACAATATTTTATAACAGGGTGTTATTTAATTTACCAACCTCTATGTCACCAACCACATTATTACATTGATTGAAATCCTAGGCGTCAAAACCATGTCATATGCACAGTGCGCACAGACACCTTAAGTAAAGTGACATTCATTTGAGGTATTATTTAAAAAAAAATGTATGAATGTGCTTATACCTCATTTTGACAACGAGACAATAAACTGCTCTGAGTTGTACAAATGGGACCACGTCCAGATATAAAAAGATACATTATAATAACAACAATTTTCTCAAAAAACACAAACATGTTCAAATGAAATGTAAGTAAATAGAAATGTACAACAAAATCAATGTTTCTGGGACACATCAGGATTAGTGACTGCTGTGAAAAAATGAAAATGTATAGGCTACAGCAATAACAACCGCTACATAAAAAAAAGGTAGTTAGTGTAGTTAGTTAGGTAATTGCGTAGTTGATGTTGCAATTGCAACATTGTGTCGATTTCCAGTGTTGAGCTCTTTGGTGAGGAGAATACTTCCCGCCATGCTGATGGAATGTGGCAGCACTACAAAAAAGAAGCAAGACTCAGGTAAGTGTAAAATCGGTACCGGGTTTAGTGCCACACTCACAGACATGGAGGTGTGTTCATCAGTCCATAGCCTTAGAGTGTATTGCTAACACACACACACACACACACACACACACACACACACACACGGTTGTAAACAAAATGGTGGATGCTTAACATAAAGGTTTACAGCCAAGGGAAACATTTCTTTACTTTTACTATTTACTACATTGTAGAATAATAGTGAAGACATTAAATAACACATATGGAATCATGTAGTAACCAAAAAGTGTTAAACAAATCAAAAGACACACTTTTCCTTGATGACAGCTTTGAACACTCTTGGCATTCTCTCAACCAGCTTCACCTGGAATGCTTTTTTTTGGAATGCTGGAATGCTTTTGAAGGAGTTACCATATACACTACCGTTAAAAAGTTTGGGGTCACTTAAAAATGTCCTTGTTTTTGAAAGAAAAGCACATTTTTTGTCAATTAAAATAACATCAAATGGATCAGAAATACAGTGTAGACATTGTTAATGTTGTAAATGACTATTGTAGCTGGAAACTGCAATTTTTTTTATGGAATATCTACATAGGCATACAGGCCCATAGGTAAAGAGGCCCATTATCAGCAACCATCACTCCTGTATTCCAATGACACGTTGTGTTAGCTAATCCAAGTTTATAATTTTAAAAAGGCAAAAAATAATAATTTTGCAATTATGTTAGCACAGCTGACATACTGACAACAAACTGTTGACAGCTGACATCAAACTGTTGTCCTGATTAAAGAAGCAATAAAACTGTCCCTCTTTAGACTAGTTGAGTATCTGGAGCATCAGCATTTGTGGGTTCGATTACAGGCTCAAAATGTTCAGAAACAAAGAACTTTCTTCTGAAACTCGTCAGTTTATTCTTATTCTGAGAATGATGATGGCTAATTCATGCAAGAAATTGCCAAGAAACGGAAGATCTCGTGCAACGCTGTGTACTACTTCATTCACAGAACAGCGCAAACTGGCTCTAATCAGAATAGAAAGAGGAGTGGGAGGCCACGGTGCACAACTGAGCAAGAGGACAAGTATATTAGAGTGTCTAGTTTGAGAGACAGACGCCTCAAGTGTCCTCCACTGGCAGCTTCATTAAATAGTACCCATATAAAACAGTCTCAACGTCAACAGTGAAGAGGCGACTCCGAGATGCTGGCCTCCTCTAACTTCCTGACCCTGTGACTCTGTAATGAGGTCGACAGTGTGATAAGGCATTTTGAGAAAAAATCAACAGAATGTGTTATTCTTTTTGACATTTGTCTTAGAGTTTTGTATTAACCTCTCTGGGATATGAGGGATGCTAGTGTCCCACCAGGCCAAAAGCCAGCCAAATTCAAATAAATTACTATAAAAATCAAACTTTAATGAAATCACACATGTAAGATACCAAATTAAAGCTACACATGTTGTGAATCCAGCCAACATGTCAGATTTCAAAAAGGCTTTTCGGCGAAAGCAAACAAACAAAATGTGTACGCAGCATTTGTGTGTTTGAGTCACTTTTAATTCTTAATTGATCTACCGTTTCTATCATAGGCCACTGTAATCGATGGGGGCTCAGGGCGATTCAAAGTTTGAAGACTGAGATCGAGTCATTGAAGGCAGACTATCAGAAAATAAACATTCTTTGAGGGCAGAGATGCAGGCGACAGCTACTGCATTGGTCCAGAGCCAGGCGGTATTGGCGGAGAGTCACTCCTCATTAGTGAAACTCCGGGTTCATTAATACTGTGTCTCAGAAGTTTCTGTCCATGATTGATGTAACCTGAAAAAGCATTAAAGACAGAGTTAACGAGTACTTGAGGTCACCGAGAAAATCTGGACATGGCCTGCTCAACCTTATGTAAGGAATTAGACACTTTCCCATGTTTACTACAGCATGCTATGTTTACTTGTCAGACTGCACAGTAGCCTAATAAACAAATGCAGTTAGCTTATATCTTCAAAATGCTTTATTACCCAAATGTAAGACCATATACTGTACAGTACTGTATTTCCTCATCAGCATCTTTATGCTTTCGTTAATAAAATAATGATAAAAATTCTTTCAAAACGCTGATGTTTATTTAGTTATGGATCCATAACGAATTACTTGTTCAAATATGCCATTATATTCTTGAGATAAGTGTTGACTGAATACAGTGGGGCAAAAAAGTATTTAGTCAGCCACCAATTGTGCAAGTTCTCCCACTTAAAAAGATGAGAGAGGCCTGTAATTGTCATCATAGGTATAACTTCAACTATGACAGACAAAATGATTTAAAAAAATCCCCCAAATCACATTGTAGGATTTTCAATTAATTTATTTGCAAATCATGGTGGAAAATAAGTATTTGGTCAATAACCTAAAGTTTCTCAATACTTTGTTACATACCCTTTGTTGGCAATGAGAGAGGTCAAACGTTTTCTGTAAGTCTTCACAAGGTTTTCACACACTGTTGCTGGTATTTTGGCCCATTCCTCCATGCAGATCTCCTCTAGAGCAGTGAGGTTTTGGGGCTGTTGCTGGGCAACACAGACTTTCAACTCCCTCCAAAGATTTATGGGTTTGAGATCTGGAGACTGGCTAGGCCACTCCAGGACCTTGAAATGCTTCTTACGAAGCCACTCCTTCATTGCCCGGGCGGTGTGTTTTGGATCATTGTCATGCTGAAAGACCCAGCCACGTTTCATCTTCAATGCCCTTGCTGATGGTAGGCTTTGTTACTTTGGTCCCAGCTCTCTGCAGGTCATTCACTAGGTCCCCCCGTGTGGTTCTGGGATTTTTGCTCACCGTTCTTGTGATCATTTTGACCCCACGGGGATCTTGCGTGGAGCCCCAGATCGATGGAGATTATCAGTGGTCTTGTATGTCTTCCATTTCCTAATATTTGCTCCCACAGTTGATTTCTTCAAACCAAGATGCTTACCTATTGCAGATTCAGTCTTCCCAGCCTGGTGCAGGTGTACAATTTTGTTTCTGATGTCCTTTGACAGCTCTTTTGTCTTGGCCATAGTGGAGTTTGCAGTGTGACTGTTTCAGGTTGTGGACAGGTGTCTTTTATACTGATAACAAGTTCAAACAGGTGCCATTAATACAGGTAACGAGTGGAGGACAGAGGAGCCTCAGGTCTGTGAGAGCCAGAAATCTTGCTTGTTTGTTATTGACCAAATACTTATTTTCCACCATAATTTGCAAATAAATTCATAAAAAATCCTACAATGTGATTTTCTGGAATTTTTTCTTCTCATTTTGTCTGTCATAGTTGAAGTGTAACTATGATGAAAATTACAGGCCTCTCTCATATTTTTAAGTGGGAGAACTTGCACAATTGGTGGCTGACTAAATACTTTTTTGCCCCACTGTAGGACTCGATTTACTGTGGATATAGATACTTTTGTACCGGTTTCTTCCAGCATCTTCACAAGGTCCTTTTCTGTTGTTCTGGGATTGATTTTCACTTTTTGCATCTAAGTACGTTCCTCTCTAGGAGACAGAACGCGTCTACTTCCTGAGCGGTATGACGGCTGCGTGGTACCATGGTGTTTATACTTGCGTACTATTGTTTGTACAGATGAACGATGTACCTTCAGGCATTTGGAAATTGCTCCCAAGAGTGAACCAGACTTGTGGATGTCTACAATTTTTTTTCTGGGGACTTGGCTGATTTCTTTTGATTTTCCCATGATGTCAACCAAAGATGCACTGAGTTTGAAGGTAGGCCTTGAAATACATCCACAGGCACACCTACAATTGAATCAAATTACATCAAATTATGTCAAAAAGAAGCTTCTAAAGCCATGACATAATTTTATGGAATTTTACAATCTGTTTAAAGGCACAGTCAACTTAGGGTATGTAATCTTCTGACCCACTGGAATTGTGATACAGTGAATTATAAGTGAAATAATATGTATGTAAACAATTGTTGGAAAGATTACTTGTGTCCTGCACAAAGTAGATGTCCTAACCAACTTGCCAAGACTATAGTTTGTTTACAAGAAATGTGGAGTGGTTGAAAAACGAGTTTTAATGACTCCAACCTAAGTGTATGTAAACTTCCGACTTCAACTGTAACTGTTCTAAAGGCGTTATGAATGCATACATAAGGACACCTACAGTAAAGTATTACTGGACAGTCATTAGCCATAGACACCCTTCATCAGACCGGATATCGTGTCAAAAATGTATGTTTTTAAAAATTTTTTTTAATAATGTCCCTTCGTCTGGTAATATTATTTTTATATCCTGATAAAATGACTAAATACCTAGGGACTAGACACAGAAACTAGACTAGACAGAAACACACTTATACATGTACACACACACACACACACACACACACACACACACACACACACACACACACACACTCTCTCTAACAGAAATGCAAACAACTAACTGAAACAAAAACACGCATGCACTCAAGCATGTACCATGCAAACATGCACTCATGTTTGATTAAATATTTTTGCAACTCAGTTCTTGTCGGACAATTGTACGTCATTTTCACCTAAATCAATACTAATGTTTGCAGGCCTCTCAATGTGTCTTGTCAGCTAGTTCAAACCTCAACTAGATGACACCAAAGGTGACAATCTAAGCACTCTTGGCTGACATGTTTTGTGTGTCTGTGTGTGTGTGTTTGTGTGTGTGTGTGTGCGTGTGTTGCAGCTCAGTGTGATGCAAGCCTCAGCTGTCCAATTTGTGTTATAGGGGGGAAAAATTGTGTGCTTTGTCACAGTTGGACCTTGTTAAAGGCCCAATGCAGCCATTTTAATATCAATATATAATACATTCTGGGCAACAATTAGGTACTTTACTGTAATAATTTATATTAAAATTGACAAGTAGCTTTTTAGCTAAAAACTATTTCTCAAGCAATTTTGCTAGGACTGGCTGGGAGTAGTCTGAGTGGAGAGGTGCAAACTGCAAACTAGCTGTTATTGGCAGAGGTTGGAACTCTCTTTTTTATTGGTCTCTTAAACAATTAACCGCCAGGTGATGTCATCAGGCAAGCCAAAACTCCCGTCCATGCAAACCTTCTGATTAGAAGGTCCTGTGTAGATTTTATTTTCAACCAGCAACTATCAGTTAATAACACAGATTTAATAAAATCTAACTATAACAGTGTTTGTTTCATCAGCTGTTGTACAATATGATCCAAAACACAGGAAAGCAATGATTTGACTGCACTGGGACTCCAAGGGACGGTTAAGGCAGAAGTTGCCTCAGTCAGAAATCTCAAAATGCATGAATTTTAGAATATATGTTCTGGAGGTCGAAAATGTATAATCTGTTCATTTCTTAATTCTTATCAATAGTTGATCTTTTGAGGAGTGTAGTCGCAGGGCAGAGGCAGGGATGTTAAGTGTAGAATGTACGTGGCCTGCATGTCAAGTAGTAAAACCTGTAAAGTACTGGTATGACAGAGTGATACTACTTTCTAGAGCCTGTAGCTCTCTAGACAATTCTGCTAGTGGACATTTTCTTTATGACTTCAAAACCAAGGAGTTACAGCACACTTCTTTCCTGTACAGTTTCACTTTCTTCATTTGAAATGCCAATGTTTGGGTCTACCGAACTCCGACAGTCTGGCAGTTGGTTGCTTGAGTGAGCCTAGTTGACCGAAACACTGGCATTTAAAACTTCTTAGGGCTAGACCCCTTTTTCTCAATTTCTGCCTGAATGACATGCCGAAAGTAAACTGCCTGTTGCTCAGGCCCTGAAGCCAGGATATGCATATAATTGGTACCATTGGAAATAAAACATTTTGAAGTTTGTAGAAATGTTTAAATAATGTAGGAGAATAAAACACAATAGATATGGTAGGAGAAAATACAAAGAAAAACCAAACAGAATATTTTTGTTGTTTGTTGTTGTTGAGAGACCATCCTCTTAGAATGGCAAGTATAGGGTCACATTGAAAATTAGCTCACTGGATGCAATTCCTATGGCTTCCACAGGGTGTCAGCAGTCTATGTTCAAGGTTTCAGGCTTATTACTTCAAAAATGTTTGCGGGTGCCATGAAGACAGGACAAACTTGCTAAAATCGGTTTCCTATTGAACATACTTCTTTCCATAATAAATATTATAGTTTGATTACATTTGAGGGTATCTAAGGAGTAAATAGAAACTTATTTTGACTTGTTGAAACAAAGTTTAGGGGCAGATTCTCGGATTCCTTTCTCTGCACGTTGAACGAGTGGATTACTCAAATCGATGACGCCAACTAAACTGACTTTTTGAGAGATAAAGAAGGATTTTATCTAACAAAACAACACTACATGTTATAGCTGAGACCCCTTGGATGACAAATCAAAAGATTTTCAAAAAGTAAGTGAATATTTCATCTTCATATGTGAATGTATGAAACCTGTGCCGGTGGAAAAATATTTTGATGATGCCATCCTCAAACAATCGCATGGCATGTTTTCACTGTAATAGCTACTGTAAATCAGACAGTGCAGTTAAAATCTTGTTAATCTAAGCTTTCCACCTAAATGTTTAAAATCCATAATATTTATGATTATTTATTTGAATTACGCGCCCTCCAGTTTCACCGGAAGTTGTTCCGCTAGCGGGATGCCTATCCCTTTAACCCCAGAGCAGGTTCTCATTTTCACTTCGGGGCTTCAGCCATTCCTAGGCTGGGATTCCCAGTGGAGCCACAGCTACAGTTCTTCTACAAACAAGAGAATAAGGCTGCCAGGATCTTCCCGGAAGCAAATACATGCAGCATTGTTTTAAGGCTGCCCATGCACGCAACTTACGCAGCCTTCAAAGAGAAAATGGAGAGTGGAATTCTACAGTCACCAACATTTAGTGTCATTTAAAGGAAATGAATTTAAAGGGAATTATCCAAAATGTTTATTGCATGACTACCTAGTAAAGTTTGGAATACTGCAGCCAATGTTAATTGGTGATGTGTCCCAAAAGGATTGATATATTATGAAAGTTTCCAAACAGGATCGGCCATCAGCAAAAAAAAAGTTATGTAATGACACTTTTCAAAAACATTACAACCAAACAGAATCAATTGGACACAGTATTACATAATGTAGCTTTAATATAAAAAAAGTATGATTTCTTAGTAGAGTGGGTAAACTGAGCATTATGCAAAGTAGTTAAATCATGTATGTCAAGGGACTATAATGTTACAATATGTGCAATGTTACCAGAAATAAATTGCATTATTGTTATGCAAAAATGGTTAAATACGTCCACACGCACACAATCTCTGAATCCAGCAGTCCCAGTAATGATAGCTAGGTGCTGGGGTACAGTACGAGTGACAGAACCCTATCTCCCAATTATAAGAACTTGATATTAGTCACCTGTGGTAAATTCAATAGATTTGACATGATTTGGAAAGGTACACACCTGTCTATATAAGTTCCGACAGTTAACAGTGCATGCCAAAGCAAAAACTAAGCCATGAGGTCGAAGAAATTGTCCATAGAGCTCCGAGACAGGATTGTGTTGAAGCACAGATCTGGGGAAGGGTACCAAAACAGCATTGAAGGTCCCCAAGAACACAGTGGCCTCTATCATTCTTAAAAGAAGAAGTTTGGAACCACCAAGAAACTGAGCAAACAGGGGAGATGGGCTTTGGTCAGAAAGTTGACCAAGAACACGATGGTCACTGTGACAGAGCTCTAGAGTTCCTCTGTGGAGATGGGAGAACCTTCCTGATTACAGGCCAGAGCAATTCCAGTCTTCGGGGGCCTGATTGGTGTCACACTTTTCCCCCATCCCTATCAAAGACACCTGATTTAAACTAATTGCATTTTTAACTGAAGATCATGATTAGTTGAATATTGGAGTCAGGTGTGTTAGTTGGGGCAAACGTGTGACACCAATCAGCCCCCCGAGGACTGGAGTTGCCTAGGCCTGTTCCAGAAGGACAACCATCTCTGCAGCACTCCACCAATAAGGCCTTTATGGTAGAGTGGCCAGGCGGAAGCCACTCCTCAGTAAAAGGTACATGACAGCCTGCTTGTAGTTTGCCAAAAGGCACCTAAAAACTCTCAGACCATGAGAAACAAGATTCTCTGGTCTGTTGAAAGCAAGATTGAACTCTTTGGCCTGAATGCCAAACGTCACGTCTGGAGGTAACCTGGCACCATACCTACGGTGAAGCATGGTGGAGGCAGCATCATGCTGTGGGGATGTTTTTCAGCGGCAGGAACTGGGAGATTTGTCAGGATCGAGGCAAAGATGAACGGAACAAAGTACAGAGAGACATCTGAACATAGCTTTGCAGCAATGCTCCCCATTCAACCTGACAGAGTTTGAGAGGATCTGCAGAGAAGAATGGGAGAAACTCCGCAAATACAGGTGTGCCAAGCTTGTAGCATCATACCCAAGAAGGCTGTAATCATGCCAAAGGTGCTTTAACAAAGTACTGAGTAAAGGGTCTGAATACTTATGTAAATGTAATATAAATTGGCAAACATTTCTAAAAATCTGTTTTTACTTTCTCGTTATGGGTTATTGTGTGTAGGTTGATGAGGGGAAAAAATGATTTAATCAATTTTAGAATAAGGCTTTAACGTTACAAAGTGTGGAAAAAGTCGAAGGGTCTGAATACTTTCCGAAGGCACTGTATCTCTGTGTCTCCCTGTCACAGTGACCTGTTAAGGGGGCAGAACAGGGTGCCAGTGGGATAGTTAGTCAATTCTCCTCCTCTCTAGCAACCTATTGAGGGAAGACTCCTATGAACATCACCAGTGTGTGTGTGTGTGTGTGTGTGTGTGTGTGTGTGTGTGTGTGTGTGTGTGTGTGTGTGTGTGTGTGTGTGTGTGTGTGTGTGTGTGAGATATGAGGAGGCTTATCCTGGAGTATTATCTGATCTTAACTCATCTCTACCCCCCCTTTACACACACACTCCCTAAGGGCTACGGTTGGAGTGTCAGAAAGAGAGAAAGTGTAGCTGCTCATCCGCTGAAGGATGACAGTTTAAAAGCCCCAGGGGTCTTTCACTGGCTGTTCAGATCAACTGACAGGTGTGTGGGTGTGGGATGGAGTGTATGTGTGTTTGAAGATAGTTTTTTGTGTGTGTGTGTGGGTGGGTATCAGAATAACTCTACCAGTATACATTGAGAGGAATGATGTCTAAATAAGAAAACTGTGGCATTTTGTTCAACTTTGTTGCGTGGAAGGCTAATTTCATGGATGTATCAATGTTCAGATGGAAGGCTATCTGTCTGAGACGGTTGTTCATGGGTGCCAAGGAAAGCCAGGCCTCTCCCAAAGATTTACCAAGAAAAAATAAAAAACATACAAAATAATTGATCTTTCATCTGTCTGTGTTTCATACAATTTACAAGAGGCTGAATGTATCTCACTGGAAAAAGCATCAGAGCGAATGAAACCGCGTCCCTCTGTCTCAGTATGGGTAGCCCAACTATCAGATGCTGTCTGGTCTCAAAGAGCATGACATTGTTGCCGTATTGAATACAAGAGAAGTGAGTGAGCATTTGACCACCCTTGATAAAAAATACTAAATAATAGCCAATCAGCGTTGAGCTAAACTGTGTGTGTTCAGCTGTGAATGGTCCTGGCGCACCAAAAAAAAAAAGTGTTAAGGGAAGCCAGTTTGGATTTGGCTTCACACCAATCACTTCACCAGAATCCAAACCTCATTGACAGAAAAATATTGAATTGTTGCATCTCTTGTGCTGTTGTGCTCTGGTGGCTACCTAGCTAGCTAGGTAAAATAAGCCATGGATGGAGATAGGGATTTGGACTTGTGGTTTTACTTAATTCTCCATACTGGCCAATGATTATAATGGCGATTCTAATAAATGTATACATTGTGCCTCTGGCCTGAGAGGATGGAAGTTCAACATGTAGCTAGATGTAGTAGGCCTGTTGCATCGTTTGCCATGAAGGGAAGTTAGGCTAGTGAGCGCGTATGTCGCGCTACTTCACAGGAAAAAATTCTAATCAGAATGTGTTTGTTGGCAGAAATGCCTTCTGGAACACGTGAACTTTCTTGTGCCTTAATAACAAACTTGTAAATACTCTGTAGATACAAATACAATTGTTAAATTAGGAGCCTAGTTGGTTTAGCCACAGAAAAAGTCAGCAACCTTCCCACTAGCCATGATTGGCTGAGATAATGAGTGGGCTGGACATGCCGAGAGATGAGTTCGGATTGGTCTGCGATGTAGCATGCTTCTGTCTATTTGAGCTGGTCAGCATGTGTAGTAGGTAATCATATCTAACGCTGCTTTCAAAAAAAAAGATATCACTACTAAAACTGCAGTGTTGTTCTCCACTTTCTGGAGGACCGAGTTTTGAAATCAGTGGAATTAGTGTATGATAGCTAAGGAGATGGAGAAAACACCTGTCTCTGCATTACATCTTCAAACTAAGGACAGCCATGGCATCCTTCACAGAGAGGTAGAAGCGTCCATCCATGGGTACGTAGCCTAGAACAACAAAAACTACATGACAGAGTCATAGACTGTTTAGACAACATGAAAGAGGAGGATGGCATTGCTAGCATTTCTTTACAAGTAGGGTGAGTCAACTTGCTCTTTTCTTCTTATACACACACACACACACACACACACACACACACACACACACTGACAAAACATTACGGGGGAAGCAAATGTAAGTTGTTATAACGTCATAACGAGTTAAGCAAACAATTTACAATTGAGAAGACTATGTTAGTTAATGCAGAGACAAATGACTGAGCATATTTTTTTGTCATAAAGTTAATTTACGAAAATCACTATGTAGCAGTTTCTTTTCAATCTAATACCAGGTGTATCAAACTCCATTATTTGAATGATGATGTCTTTAAAAAATATATATATTTTACCTTTATTTAACCAGGTAGGCCAGTTCAGAACAAGTTCTCATTTTCAACTGCGACCTGAACAAGATAAAGCAAAGCACTGCAACAAAAAACAACACAGACGTGGGATAAACAAAAGTACAGTCAATAACACAATAGAAATATTTTTATACAGTGTGTGCAAATGGAGTAAGGAGGTAAGAGAATAAGTAGGCCATAGTAGCAAAGTAATTACAATTTAGCAAATTAACACTGGAGTGACAGATGTGCAGATGACGATGTGCAAGTAGAAATACTGGTGTGCAAAAGAGCAAAAAAGTAAATAAAAAATAAATAACAATACGGGGATGAGGTAGATAGTTGGATGGGCTATTTACAGATGGACTATATACATCTTCAGCAATTGGTAAGCTGCTCAGATAGCAGATGCTTAAAGATAGTGAAGGAGATATAAGTCTCCAACTTCAGCTATTTTTGCAATTCGTTCCAGTCGTTGGCAGCAGCGAACCGGAAGGAAAGGCAGCCAAAGGAGGTGTTGGCTTTGGGGATGACCAGTGAGATAAGGCGGAGCTTTACCTAGCAAAGACTTGTAGATGACCTGGAGCCAGTGTGTTTGGCGACGAATATGTAGCGAGGGCCAGCCGACAAGAGCATATACAGGTCACGGTGGTGAGTGGTATATGGGGCTTTGGTGACAAAACGGATGGCACTGCGATAGACTGCATCCAGTTTGCTGAGTAGAGTGTTGGAGGCTATTTTGTCTGTATGTATATATTACAGTTATATACTTCAACAGTGTATACCACTCCTGCTCCTGGGACATCAATGATTACACATTGTAATTATGCAATAGACTAGAAACATGATTTAAGTAAAGGCTGATTTGTAATTCATATATACAGAATAAAAAACAATACATCCTGCCAGCATGCTCACAAGCATGCTGAATGGCGTGTGGAAGAGAGCGAGTAACGAGATGGAGAGTAACAATCCAGGCTATTTGCTCTGAGACCGGCATAATAATGTAATGAAACAAGCAGAGAGCAGGTTTCGAACCCTCAACATTATAGCCCGAAGTCCAGCACGCTAGCGACTGTGCCCAAATGTATTAATTGGGGTTGGGGCCGATTGTGGCTAAAAACATTTTATCAATTGGAATCTTTAACATGTGGAAAGGGGAAAAAGTATTATTATTTGTTTTTCACAAGCGTAGCAGGATGGGCTATTAGCGGAACAATACACTATTCAACCTTTACTAAATAATTGTCTAATAGCCGAGCTAGGTGTGAAACCCCCTCCTCCTCCCCAACTTCAGCTAGGTGTGAATCCCCCCTCCCCAACTTGCAATAAATCACTTGCATCCATCTATCCACATCTACCAACACACGTCTCTACCTACACACGGTTAATGTTCTGAAAAAAATATATAAATATACGTTTGAATGACTGAGGTGTGCTCAAAGTAAACTGCCTGTTACTCAGGCCCAGAAGCTAGGATGCATATAATTGGTAGTATTGGATAGAAAACACTCTAAATGTTATAAAACTGTTAAAACAATGTCTGTGAGTATAACAGAACTGATATGGCATGCAAAAACCCAAGGAGAATCCATCCGGAATTTTTGTTGTTGTTGAGCTCACCACTCATTGAAATGGCTGTCTATGGGAAAATCAATGGAATACCTCCCAGATTGCAGTTGCCAGGGCTTCCAGTAGATGTCAACAGTCGTTAGAAAGAGTTTCAGGCTTGTTTTTTGAAAAATGAGCTAGAATTTGGAGTTTTTCTATGTGGTTCCCATTTTGGCTGTAGTATTGTGACGCGCGTGGATTAGGGCGCACACTTTGTTATTTATCTCTGGTAATGAACATACTATTCTCTGTCTTAAATTTGATCGTTTATTTACATATTAGGGTACCTGAGGATTGATTAGAATTGTTGTTTGACTTGTTTGGAAGAAGTTTATAGGTAACTTTTGCGATTCATTTGTATGCATTATGAACGAGGGAAACCGGTGGATTACTGAATCAAGCGCGCCGACTAAACTGACTTTTTTGGGATATAAAGAAGGACTTTATCGAAAAAAAGAAAGAAAGTTATGTAGCTGGGACCCTTGGGAACAGAGGAACCCTTGCAAACAGAGGAAGGTCTTCAAAGGTAAGCGATTTATTTTATCGCTATTTCTGACTTTCATGACGCCTCTGCTTGTTTGGCACGGTTTGTAATGCTTTTGTATGCAGGGCGTTGTCCTCAAATAATCGCATGGTCTGCTTTGGCAGTAAAGCCTTTTTGAAATCTGACAAAGCAGCTGTATTAACAAGAAGGTAAGCTTTTAAACAATGTAAGACACTTATATTTTCATGAATGTTTAATATTACGATTGTGTATTTTGATTTTGGCACGCTCCGATTTCACCGGATGTTGTTGAATGTGATCCCGGTAATGGGATTTCCGCACTAAGAAGTTAAGAACATATTCTGATTTACAAGGACAGCCTATTCCTTCCTCGTGCCCTGCAGGGATTCTTTAGCTAAATAGCCCAGTACTGTACTGCTTACCGTCACGTTGTACAGCTCCATATTTTCCATTCCATCCTAATGGAAACCCAGAGGGTTTTTCATTTTTCTTGGAATAGAAAAAAGCAGTACGCAAAATGTACCGCAGTATGACCACTGTACCAGCGGTTTCCCCCCTGTTCTTGTTTCGTGATTTGTCCTGTTCTCTAGTTTTCCTGGGTTTTGACCTTTTCTGCCTGCCTTGACCCTGACTGCCATCCTGAACCTTTGCCCCACTTATCTGGATTATTGACCCCTGCCTGTCCTTGTCTTTTGCCTGCCCCTGTTGGATTAATAAACTATTGTTAATTCGACATTGTCTGCATCTGGGTCTTACCTGAAACGTGATAATCGGGACATTGGGGCACCACCAGTACAGAGCTTGCTCAGGAATGGCAGCAGGCAGGTGTGAGTGCATCTGCACGCACAGTGATGCAAAGACTTTTGGAGGATGGCCTGGTGTCAAGAAGGGCAGCAAAGAAGCCACTTCTCTCCAGGAAAAACATCAACACCTTTCCGATTGTTTGGTGCATCCGGAAAAAACCTTGTTCAGAGAAGACAAGGTGAGTGCTACCATCAGTCCTGTGTCATGCCAACAGTAAAAGCATCTTGAGACCATTCATGTGTGGGGTTGCTTCTCAGTCAACGGGGTGGGCTCACTCACAATTTTGCCTAAGAACACCACCATGAATTAAGAATGGTACCAACACATTCTCCGAGAGCAACTTCTCCCAACTTTCCAGGAGAGCAACTTCTCCCAACCATGGAACAGGAACAGTTTGGTGACGAACAATGCCTTTTCCAGCATGATGGAGCTCCTTGCCATAAGGCAAAAGTGATAACTAAAACATAAATATTTTGGGTCCATGGTCAGGAAACTCCTCAGACCTTAATCCCATTGAGAACTTGTGGTCAATCCTCAAGAGGCGGGTGGACAAACAAAACCCCACAAATTCTGACAAACTCCAAGCATTGATTATGCAAGAATGGGCTGCCATCAGTCAGGGTGTGGCCCAGAAGTTAATTGACAGCATGCCAGGGCGGATTGCAGAGGTCTTGAAAAAGAATGGTCAACACTGCAAATATTGACTCTTTGCATCAACTTCATGTAATTGTAAAAAAAAGCCTTTTACACTTGAAATGCTTGTAATTATACAGAAATGCTTATAATTATTCAGTATTCCATAGTAACATCTGACAAAAATATCTAAAGACACTGAAGCAGCAAACTTTGTGGAAATTAATATTTGTTTTCAAAACTTTTGGCCACAACTGTACATTGTCCAGTAAAGGTTGATGTTTGAAAGCAGCTTGGAATTGAAGAAAGCACCAGAACCACTGCAAAATCAGTGGGATCTTGCTTTTTGCAACAAACAGGTTGAAAAAGCACATGATCAAACATAGCTTCGGACATCATTGATGACGTACTTCTGATAAAGTGATACATACGTAGTTACACTGCTTCGAAGTTAGCTGCTTAGCGATTTGACACATGCCTTGGAGCTCTGGTATCAAACGTAACATCACTACATACCAAACCAACAAGTGTGTGTTCGTGAAAGAAAATAAGTCAAGAACTAAGCTATTGTTCCATATTAGAGAAGGGGAGATTGAACTGTAAAGTTCTGATAGAAAACTTAGCTAACAGCAGAATGCTAACTGGCATTAGCTCATTTTGCTAACTGGTGCTAGCCAGGTGTTAGCATTCTGCTGTTAGCTTACTTTGCTAATTGCCGATAGCTAAATTTGCTAACTGGTGCTAGCCATTCGACTTGACTGCTTTTCCCTCATGGGCACCCATTGATTTTGTTGACTCACTCAGGTATCATATGAACACACAGTTTCATCTTGGTAAGCAGCTCGTTCACACCATGCTCCCACATGCTCGTTCACGCCACACTGCTTGTTCATGCCACGCTGCTCGCTCGTTGGTATGCAAATCCTCTTGCTACCTGTCTCTCCTTAATTGTTGACCAGTTTTTTGGCTCACTGCCCCGCATTTTACAGTTTGCTTCTACAGCCCCAACTTGCGAACTGGTCATGTCCTGCTCGTATAGTACTGTACAGTATATGTGCAAGCAGGATCCATACAGTGAGCAAGTCCTCCACTTTCTCTCTGTTTGGCATGTGATGTGTTGCTTGTGTTTTTGCTATTTCATGAGCTGTGCTTGTTTCGGGAGGCGGGGTGCGGGCTGTATTTGCGAACCAACTGTAGCTTATAGCAAACTTTTAGTAAATTCCGGTCAAGAACAGAGACAAAGCACTGTTACCCTAGCTAGCCTGTAGTTTCAAATGGAAGTCAAAAATGAACGGTTTCAACGCTGCAGGAAAGTCACGACTTCTGCCCTTCTCCTTGTTCGGGTGATGTTCGGCGGTCGACGTCACCGGCTTTCTAGTCACCACCGATCCATGTTCCAGTTTTGTTTTGTTTTGTCTGTATTACACACACCTGGTTTCAATTCCCATATCATATTCCTTATTTAACCCTCTGGCATACATTTCTGTTCTGTCCATGATTGTTGGTGTCTTAAGTGGTTGTTGTATATGCTAGTGTGTATGTATGTTCCTATTTGGAATTTTTGCTTGACTTTTTGAGTAAACTCCGTTGTGTTGCTCAAAACCTGTGTCCTGCGCCTGACTCCGCTACATCTCTGCACCCAATCGCTGACAGAATCACGGACCGTTCAAATGGAGTCAGCAGGTGTAGCCAGCTTACACATCAAATCAGTTTGAATATCTGTCTTGAGTTCAACTTGACTCGGCTGATAATGAAACCCACTCGTATTAATGTAAAACATATAGCAAACTCCTCATTGAACTTAACCTGACTAACCGTCCCCATAAGTAAAAAAACAAACTAATTCATGGTACTCTCCTGTACTCTCAGACCTCCTCTTGATAAGTAATCAAGCCTGGGACAAGGCTAGATAAACTGGTTCGTTAGCTGATTGGCGGCTTTTTAGGCAATTGAGAAATATGTGCACCGCATCGGGCTAAACAGGCCTAGACGCTATGACAGACTGTTAGTGATCCCTCTAAATTCTGGAAAAACATTAGTTCACTGAATCTGAGTAATTCCTCTACTTCCCTGCCTAAACAAGTAGTTTTAGACTCCTGCATCATCACTGAAAATTGTAAGTTTTGTGACGTTTTTAAATCAGCATTTTATCTCAGCTGGTTTCCTATTAAAAATAAATGGTGGTGATACAGTTCTCGGCCAGTCAGTTGACTGTTCTTCCCACATACAGACTCAAGTTGCGTTGATGCCTGATCAGGCAAGCTCACGTGACTTGGGAAATGGTAGTTAGTGTTTTTCTTTTTGGCAACTTACAGAAACAGTCATTGATGCCTTATTAGCTATTGACACCAAGAATTCATTAGGGGCTGACAATTTGGACCCGTCTTTGCTTAAGTATGCAGCGCTCCTCATTGCTGGCTCAGTAACACCAATTTTCACTTAAGTATCAGGAAATATTCTAAAAGTGTGGAAAGCAGATTTTGTGCTACTACCACTCCAAAAGGGCGGGGTAATAGTAATCTTGATAGGCAACCCATTTCCAGGCTCCCTTGTCTTGCAGAAATACTAGAATCATTGGTCAACAAACAGGTACGTTATTTTATCTGTAAATGGTATCCTTCATGTTAATCAATCCGGATTCAGACCTAAACATAGCACAACTACGGCTACCATGCTTGTTGTAAATTATATTGCAAACGTCTTAGAAGATAAAGAATTGTGCTGCCATGTTTATAGACTTGTCAAAATCATTTGATAATGTAGACTATGTTATTCTTGTCAGGATTTGGCCAGGGTTGTTCCGGTTTTTGGTCACTAGATGCCCCCATTGTGCTTTTTGACCTTTTGTTTTCCCTTGATCCCCATTATTATTTGCACCTGTGCCTCGTTTCCCCTGATTGTATTTAAACCCTTAGTTTTCCTCAGTTCTTTGCTCTGTGTTTGTATGTTAGCACCCAGCCCTAGTATTCTGTGAACTCTTGTTGATCCCGGTGGACTCTCTTGTGGAATTCTGTTTTTGTTCTTGTTTATTTATTTTTGAGTATCTTTTGAGGCTTTTTATGCTATTCCTACCACCTTGTGGATTTACCTTTTTTGTCTTGGAGGATTACCTTTGTTCTTGTGGAATTCCTTTTGAGGTTGTGGAGTTACATGTTTTCCTGAAGGACTTCTCTTTTTACTTCATTAAATACACCGTCTCAAGTACTGCTGTGTCTGCCTCATCTTCTGGGTTCTGCCGACTATTCGTGGCTCAGTAGGTTAAGTGACTGTTTCTCACTCCGGAGACCCGGGTTCGTAACCGGGCCCTGACAGAAACACAGAGCCAATAATGAACCCAGAGGCAGCCAGTTCCCAGGACCTTGTTGCCATGCTGTCCCACCACCAGGAGACTGTCCAACGCCACGAAGCCGCCCTGGTTCAGCAAGAGGCCTTAATGGCTAGACATTCTCATCTTCTGTCGGAGATGCTGACTTCCATAAAGCAGATATCTGATCGACTTACCCCGGCAACAGTTCCCGTCCCAGTACCTCAGATTCACGTACCCATGGCAGTTAATCCCCTGGCTGAACCTCGTCTTCCACCTCCCCAACGGTTCTCAGGTGATCCAAGTGCTTGTAAAGGGTTTCTCACCCAATGTTCTCTCTCCTTCGAGCTGCAACCCTCGTCGTTCCCCACCGACCGGTCTAAGATCGCATATATCATCACCCTGCTGTCGGAAAAAGCCCTGGCCTGGGCTACTGCTGTGTGGGATGCCCATAATTCCTGCTGTGCCAGCTACTCTGCCTTTGCTGAGGAATTCAAACGAGTGTTTCAAGGCCCAAGCAGTGGTCCTGACTCAGCCAAACAGCTCCTGACTCTCCACCAAGGTCGGCGCAGCGTGACGGACTATGCCATCCAGTTCCGCACGGTAGCAGCAGCGAGTGGCTGGAACAACGAGGCGCTCACGGTGTGCTTTCTGAAAGGCCTTTCCGACACTATCCAAGATGAACTGGCCACTCGGGAACCACCGGACAATCTCGAGTCCCTGATCAAGTTGGCCTCACGCATTGACCAGCGTCTGGGAGAGAGAGAACTCAACCGTAGACCTCTAGCCCCTATCAGTCCCAGCTCCGAGTCCCCACCTTTATCCTCGCTGGCTCCACCGGAACCCATGCAGATTGGACGTTTCTCCCAGGCTGAGAGAGACCGCCGGATGAGGGAGCGACGCTGTCTATATTGTGGCAAACCGGGCCATTTCCGTTCCACGTGTCCCGGGCTCCAGGGAAACGCTCTGTCCCGTACAGACCGGGGGGAAATGTAACGGGAAACATAACCTCCTCCCATCCGTCCAACTCCCGTCTGCTCATTCCAGTCACCCTTTCCTGGGACAACCACAAGCTTCACCTTCAAGCCTTGGTAGACTCTGGAGCCGCAGGTAACTTCATGGATGGTGTCTGGGCGAAGGAGAATGGCGTTCCCTCTGAACCTCTAAGTGACCCCATGAGGGTTACTACATTGGATGGAAGCCCTTTGGGATCTGGACTTGTCACTCATGTCACTACCTCCTTGCGACTTTCAGTTTCACAACACCAGGAATTGATGAACTTTCATTTGATCTCCTGTTCCGAGTTCCCTCTCGTCCTTGGATACCCCTGGCTTCACAGCCATAACCCTCACATCGACTGGTCTGTGGGCACTATCAAGCAGTGGGGTCCTACGTGCCAAGCTACTTGTATTTTCTCGAATTCCCCGAGTTCTACTCCCGAGTCTTTAGAATCCATCGACCTGACCCGAGTTCCCGAGTGTTACCATGACCTCAAACTGGTATTTAGCAAACAGAGGGCCACCATGCTACCACCCCATAGACCTTATGATTGCCCCATCGAACTGTTTCCGGGCACTTGCCCCCCCAGGGGTCGGATCTTTTCCCTATCTCCACCCGAACGAGCTGCTATGGATACCTACATCAAGGACGCTCTGGAAGCAGGCCTCATGCGTCCATCCACCTCCCCGGCGGGAGCAGGGTTTTTCTTTGTGGCCAAGAAAGACGGTGGCTTACGTCCTTGCATCGACTACCGGGGACTCAATGCCATAACCGTCCGTAACCGTTACCCGCTACCCCTTATGGCCACAGCCTTCGAGCTGCTCCAGGAAGCAGTTGTTTTCACTAAGCTTGACCTGCGGAACGCATACCATCTTGTGCGGATCAGACCTGGTGACGAGTGGAAGACCGCTTTCAACACGCCTACTGGTCACTATGAATACTTGGTGATGCCCTTCGGCCTGACCAACGCCCCAGCGGTGTTCCAAGCGCTCATAAACGATGTGCTTAGGGATATGCTTAACATATTTGTGTTCGTTTACTTGGATGACATCCTCATCTTTTCGAGCTCTCTTCAAGAACACACAAAGCATGTCAGACAAGTACTCAAACGCCTCCTAGACAGCCATCTGTACGTTAAGCCGGAAAAATGTGAATTCCATTCATCCCGAGTACAATTCCTGGGATTTGTAGTGGAACCCGGTCGAGTCCAAATGGACCCCAGGAAGGTAGGGGCGGTAGCGGATTGGCCCACCCCCAAATCTGTTAAGGAAGTTCAGCGTTTCCTGGGCTTCACAAACTTTTACCGCAAGTTCATCAAGAACTTCAGCTTGGTGGCAGCCCCTCTCTCAGCTTTAACCAAGGGTGGCAATGCAAGGTTTTTGTGGGGAAGAGAAGCTGAGACGGCCTTCCAAGGACTCAAGCAGCGCGTCCTCTCTGCTCCCATCCTGATACTACCGACTACGGATGAACCGTTTGTGGTGGAGGTAGACGCCTCAGAGGTTGGTGTTGGAGCTGTCCTGTCTCAGAGGGGTGAAGACAAGAAGCTTCATCCGTGCGCTTTCTTCTCACACCGGCTTACCCCGGCTGAGAGGAACTACGATGTGGGGGATCGTGAACTCCTAGCGGTTAAGATGGCATTGAAGGAATGGAGACACTGGCTCGAGGGGGCTTCTCACCCGTTTCAAGTGCTCACGGACCACAAAAATCTGGAGTATATCCAGCAGGCGAAGCGGTTGAACTCTAGACAAGCTAGATGGTCTCTTTTCTTCAATCGATTCCAGTTTATCCTCACCTATCGGCCCGGGTCGAAGAATCTCAAACCGGATGCCCTGTCCCGAGTCTACGCTCCTGCCATTCGAGATGACACGGACATGCCTGTCCTTCCTGCTGCTAAGATCGTGGCTCCGATCTCGTGGCAAGTTGAGGATACCGTGAGACGAGCTCAAGCTATCGAACCGGACCCGAAAGGAGGCCCTGCCAATCGGTTGTTTGTCCCCAAGGCAGTGAGGACTCAGGTCCTTCTGTGGGGGCACTCCTCTCGCCTCACCTGTCATCCGGGCGTAGGTCGCACCTTGGAGTTCATCCAGCGTAAGTTCTGGTGGCCTACCATAAGAGAAGACATTGCCACTTTCGTCAATGCCTGCCCTGTGTGCTGCCAGGGCAAATCTTCTCACCTCCGCCCTCAAGGACTCCTTCACCCTTTACCTGTTCCCCACAGACCCTGGTCCCATATCTCGTTGGACTTTATTACTGGCCTTCCTCCATCCCATGGCAATACTACTATCCTAGTCATAATCGACAGGTTTTCTAAGGCGGCCAGGTTCGTCCCTCTGACTAAGTTACCTTCTGCCAAGGAAACTGCTGAGTTGGTAATTAATCATGTGTTCCGAGTCTTCGGCATTCCTCAAGATATGGTTTCTGACAGAGGTCCCCAGTTCGCCTCAAGGTTTTGGAAGGCCTTCTGCCAACTCATGGGGGCTTCTGCCAGTCTATCTTCAGGGTACCATCCGGAGTCCAACGGTCAAACAGAGAGGATGAATCAAGAGCTGGAAACCACCCTCCGATGTATGACTCGTAACAACCCGTCCACATGGTCGTCCTTCATTGTTTGGGCCGAATGCGCGCACAACACCTTGCGCTCCTCCTCCACTGGTATGTCCCCGCACGAGTGTCAGTTTGGCTATGCCCCTCCATTGTTCCCGGACCAGGAGGCAGAAGTCAGAGTGCCTTCAGCCTTGAAGTTCGTCAGACGCTGTCGGCTTATGTGGAGGAAGACCCGTCTTAATCTTATGCGTTCCTCACAGAGGTACCAACAACAAGCCAACAGACGTCGCCGTCCCGGGCCTACCCTGCGCCCCGGCCAGAGAGTCTGGCTCTCCACAAGAGACTTACCACTACGGGTGGAGTCTCGCAAGCTGTCCCAAAAATACATCGGTCCCTTTAAGGTTGCCAGGAGAGTTAACCCAGTTTCTTATCGCCTACACTTACCCAGATCCCTTAAGATTAATCCCACGTTTCACATTTCCTTATTAAAACCTGTTGTTTTTTCTCCCCTTGTCCCGGCAGACAGACCTCCCCCTCCGCCTCGTGTCATTGGAGGCCAGCCGGCTTATACCGTCCATCGGATACTGGATTCCCGCCGGGTGCAGCGGTCCTGGCAGTATCTGGTGGACTGGGAAGGCTACGGTCCCGAGGAGCGCTCCTGGGTTCCTGCCAAAGACATACTGGACCCTGACCTCATTCGTCGGTTCAGGGCCCTCCACCCCGAGAGAGCTGGTAGGAACGTCAGGAGACGTTCCTAGGGGGGGGATTCTGTCAGGATTTGGCCAGGGTTGTTCCGGTTTTTGGTCACTAGATGCCCCCATTGTGCTTTTTGACCTTTTGTTTTCCCATGATCCCCATTATTATTTGCACCTGTGCCTCGTTTCCCCTGATTGTATTTAAACCCTTAGTTTTCCTCAGTTCTTTGCTCTGTGTTTGTATGTTAGCACCCAGCCCTAGTATTCTGTGAACTCTTGTTGATCCCGGTGGACTCTCTTGTGGAATTCTGTTTTTGTTCTTGTTTATTTATTTTTGAGTATCTTTTGAGGCTTTTTATGCTATTCCTACCACCTTGTGGATTTACCTTTTTTGTCTTGGAGGATTACCTTTGTTCTTGTGGAATTCCTTTTGAGGTTGTGGAGTTACATGTTTTCCTGAAGGACTTCTCTTTTTACTTCATTAAATACACCGTCTCAAGTACTGCTGTGTCTGCCTCATCTTCTGGGTTCTGCCGACTATTCGTGGCTCAGTAGGTTAAGTGACTGTTTCTCACTCCGGAGACCCGGGTTCGTAACCGGGCCCTGACAATTCTGTTGAATAAACTGTCCGAGGGTTAGCTACTGATGCTTGCCGATGATTTCAAAATTATCTCAATGACAGAACTCAGGCCACCAAGGTAGATGGAGTGAAATCGGAGTTCCTTAAGTTACATAAAGGTGTACCCCAAGGGTCGATACTCAGCCCACTACTCTTTACAATCTATATAAATAACATTGGTAATGCTGTAAAAAAAAATATATGAATTTGTGTGCAGATGATACTGTGTTGTATTCCATTGCTCCATCGGTTGGCCAAGCCTTTTCACATATGAAGTCTGATTTTCAAGCACTGCAGAGATCACTATTGCATTTAAAGTGAGCACTAAATGTAAACAAAACAAAATGCATGCTTTTTTCTAGGTCCCATAATCCAGATTTAAATGAATTTGTAATGACAAGTTTGAACACTACACAAATTGAGTGAGTTCCTTCCTACAAATATCTTGGAATCTGGCTTGATGACAAACCGACATTTAAAAAACATGTCACTGAGCTGAAGAAGTTCAAGTCCAAGATTGGTTTCTTTTGTAGAAACAAAGCATGTCTGACTTTTGTTAATAGGAAGGAAATTGTCCAGGCCACTTAAGGTCAATCAAATTTCAATCAATCAAATGTATTTATAAAGCCCTTCTTACATCAGCTGATGTCACAAAGTGCTGAACAGATACCCAGCCTAAAACCCCAAACAGCAAGCAATGTCTTAAACAAATCTACCTTGAAACAAAAGCACACCTCACACACATGGTTATGGGCTTAAAAAAAGAAAACACCTGTACCGTGTCAGATATAAAGTTGAAATGTATTCAATTTTGAGTTTGGATCCCAATATGACACTTTAAATACATCACATAACACTGAAATATAACTAAACGCTTAGTGTGTTTATTGAGCTGTACACTGAGGTGATTATTCAGAGATGCTCAGTTGGTAAATATTCCCCTCCAGTGATTCCCCAACATTTTGTCTACAAGTGCCTCAAAAATGGAGCAAATATCTGGTACCAATCTATCTTTATAAGCGCTTATCCATAACAAGGCGTCCCCTAGTGTCCAAAAATCTCAAAATGTCACATTTTGAAAAATCTTTATTTCTTTAGTGTAGACGATACTTTTTCATGCTTTCATGAGTGTTTGAGATTAGGTCCCTGAACGGTCAAAAACCTCTTCAAATAGAAGTATGTTTGTAGCACTATTCAACAAATATCCTACAGGTAGGCCCTCTCTCACTCTCTCTCATCATAACACAAGCTGGCGGGCTCCCAGAGGCAGGGCCATAAAAGGCCCCAGCTCACTCAACTACCCCTCTGCCTCGTTAACAGCAATCAGCCCAAAAGCAGAGATAAGGATCTTTCTCCACTGAACTGACCAATCAGCAGTGAGGAGGCTTGGCACTCTGTGACCCCTTGAATCCATCAGTCTATATCATAGTTCATCACTCCATCTAGTGGAGAGGTGTTAATGTACAGGTCAGGCAAATCCATTCTCCAAAAACAAATCAAATCTATGTATTGGTAGCAGGACTGAACACAGGCCCACCGACCATTTGTTTCAGCTTTACTAAAATAGACACTCAACAAATACAGATAGCCTGGGTTCATGTCACAGTAAAGGGTCTGTACAGATACCTCTGGATGTTTTTATCAAGGAGAGAGGTTGCATCACATAGGTCATCTTAGCTGAAAGGTGAAATATATTCAATTGTGTAAATGTCTAGTAGTTAAGTCTAGATACAAAATAAAACCTAGGTAGCCTAAGGTACATACACTATAAACACCATTTGAATAAACTACATATCCTCAACAGTGTTGTGTTTGCATTGGCTTAAAATAGGCTATACAGCACAAATTCAGCCAGCCAGGAGTACCTGTAGCTGAGGATGGGTGAGCGTGACTGATCAATTGTTTCATTCAGGAGAGAGGTTTCATCCGAGCAGGGGTTCAACATCATTCCTGAAGTAAAATATAAAAAAGGAACTATTAAAAAAGCTCTTAAAATGCCATAAATCTACACAATACAAAGATGTTTCGAGTTTTGAGGGGGTGGGCAATTGGCATGCTGACTGCAGTAATGTCCACCAGAGCTGTTGCTAGAAAATGTTGTGTTCTCTACCATAAGCCATAAGTACATCCAACCGGCTTCACAACTGCAGACCACGTGTATGGCGTCGTTTGGTGGACTTGTTGGAGTTGGTGCCTCTAGGGCAATTCAGGCAGATGTTAGAGGGACTTTTAATTGAAACATTCGTTTGTTTCATATAATTGTGTTTTGCATTTTCCGTTTGCTTTTCATGTATTTTGAAATGTAAGTGTATATAGATGTGTATAGTGTAATTGTTGTTTATTGATGTGTTCATGCAGGGTTCATCTGCCAAAGAGACTGTGGCCTCAGCATGACTCCCTGCTTAAAATAAATAAAAAAAATATAAAAAAAACATTACAAAAAATGAGTGTCCATTTGTGTCTGTGTTTGTGCAGGCATGAGTGTGAGTGTGTGCGCATGTCGCTATTTTGTGAGTGGAGTGTGTCTATGCGCATTAATGGGACACATATTATCATATCATATCATATCACACATGTTATCATATGGATTCATGTTCAGATCTTATGTTGCTTCTGACCGCTCACATTATGATCCTAGAATCACACCCCCTAGAATAGAGTCATATTTAGATTAATATCATGGCTCTAATACCCCTCGCAAATAAGTTCACCTTGAAAGCTTAGCTCATCCATAACCACATGCATATGTAACTATTAGTGCCAGTTTGAGTAAGTATATTAGTGAGAGTTTGTCACATACTTCATTTTGGCTCTTCATAGCTAAATAACAAGCACATACTATAAGCCCTTTTAAACCTCCATCCACATAAAAGGTAAGTGTGGTGATAAAACTGTGCAGATTTAAAAGGTATTGCAACCAAGGCCAGTGAGGTGAATATACTGTATAATATATCTAATTGGAATTTAAGTAAAGAGATGCTCCTTGTTAAGATGGTTTTAAAATGCCCTGAATTATTTACAATATCCATCCCCCACGTTCTGTCTCGCACAGAGAGCTTAAGTGTGTGTGTGCGAGCGTGTGTGTGCGTGCGTGTGAGCTTGTAAGCGTGCATACATGTGTGTGTGACATTGGCAAGAACAGGAACAGTGGTCTCTCCTCTAGCATTAAACAGTTTTGCTTTCATAAACATTTTACAAATAGGGAATATATTCTAAATGAATCCATGACTTCAGCCAGTCAGTCAGGCTGGTAAATGAAACTGAAATTCACTCTTTGACTTAGTTTGGTTTGCTGTGCTCTGCATCCATTTCCAACCACGGCTTCACATGTCCACAGGGGAGAGTGGGTTACCAGTTATCCATGTAATGTTATGGAATCCATTTTGTGGTTCTGTTTTCCCTGACAGGGCCTGTCCCGACAGTCACCTGCAGGTAGCTGGGTGTGGTGAGTCTGGGAGTGTGACTGTGGAGTGCATGGAGCCGCTGGCAGCCATTACGGATTCAGTGTTCCAAGGAGCAGAGCAGACATGGAGACTCGACACGGAATAATGCATGAAAGACTTCTCAGCCGGAGGTTAGAGAGATGTGGTGTGATGGGGTGTGTGTGTTTGTATATGTGTGTTTGTGTGAGAGAAAGAGTGAGGGAGAGAGTGAAAGTGTGAAAGTGTGTGTGAGAGGTCTAAAGAATAAATGCTTACAGAGGATGGCTGTAACACTACATTTAAAAAGTTTTGGCTGACAAGACTTTCATAATTTGTAATAACTACATCTCTCTCTAACTGTGTGTGTCTCACATCTCCTGTTTTCTAAGTGTGTTTGTGTGTCTCACATATTCTTGTTACTGTCTCTGTGTGTTTGTGGCTCACATCTCCTCTAACTGTGTGTGTGTGTGTGTGTGTGTGTCTCCTCCTTTTAACTGTGGGATCAACACTATTCGGCATTGAGCTCTCTAATATTCCTTAATCAACTACATTATTAAAATTCTTCAGGGTAATTATGAATGTAATTAGTCTACATCAAATCTCTCTGGATGCTCCACAGTAAATAGTATTAAAGGGAACTGCAATAATACAGTCCCCTGCAAAAGTATTCATCCCACTTGGCATTTTTCCTATTTTGTTGCATTACAACCTGTTTATTTAAATAGATTTTTATTTGGATTTCATGTAGTGGACATGAACAAAATAGTCAAAATTGGTGAAGTGAAATGAAAAAAACAACTGGTTTAAAAAATAAATACACGGAAAAGTGGTACGTGCATATGTATTCACCTCCTTTGCTATGAAGCCCCTCAATAAGATCTGGTGCAACCAATTACCTTCACAAGTCACATAATTAGTTAAATAAAGTCCACCTGTGTGCAATCTAAGTGTCACATGATCTGTCACATGATCCCAGTATATACAGCTGTTCTGAAAGGCCCCAGTCTGCAACACCACTAAGCAAGGGGCACCACCAAGCAAGCAGAACCACCAAGCAAGCAGAATCATGAAGACCAGGGACGACGTTGTAGAGAAGTACAGATCAGGGTTGAATTATAAATATCAGAAACTTTGAACATCCCACGGAGCACCATTAAATGCATTATTTTTAAAAATGGAAAGAATATGGCACCACAACAAACCTGCCAAGAGAGGGCCCCCCACCAAAACTCACAGACCAGGCAAGGAGGGCATTAATCAGAGAGGCAACAAAGAGACCAAAGATAACTCTGAAGGAGCTGGAAAGCTCCACAGTGGAGATTGGAGTATCTGTCCAAAGGACCACTTTAAGCAGTACACTCAACAGAGCTGGGCTTTACGAAAAAGTGGCCAGAAAAAAGCCACTGCTTAAAGGCATGTGGGAGACTCCCCAAACATATGGTCAGATGAGACTAATATTTAGCTTTTTTGCCATCCAGGAAAACACTATGTCTGACGCAAACCCACACCTCTCATCACCTTGAGAACATCGTCTCCACAGTGAAGCGTGGTGGTGGCAGCATCATGATGTGGGGATGTTTTTCATCGTCAGGGACTGGAAAACTGGTCAGAATTGAAGGAATGATGGATGGCGCTAAATACAGGGAAATTCTTGGGGGAAACCTGTTTCAGTCTTCCAGAGATTTGAGACTAGGACAGAGGTGAAACATTTCAATGTCTTGGAATGGCCTAGTCAAAGTCCAGACCTCAATCCAATTGAGAATATGTGGTATGACTTAAAGATTGCTGTACACCAGCGAAACCCATCCAACTTGAAGGAGCTGGAGCAGTTTTGCCTTGAAGAATGGGAAAAAAATCCCAGTGGCTAGATGTGCCAAGCTTATAGAGACAAACCCCAAGAGACTTGCAGCTGTAATTGCTGCAAAGGGTGGCTCTGATAGTAAGTTTTCTCAAGTTTTCTGTCTTATTTCTTGTTTGTTTCACAATAAAAAAATATCTAGCATCTTGTGGTAGGCAAGTTGTGGTAGGCATGTTGCGTAAAAAGTGGTAGGCATGTTGTGTAAATCAAATGATAAAAACCCCCAAAACATCCATTTAAAATCCAGGTTGTAAGGCAACAAAATAGGAAAAATGCCAAGGGGGTTGAATACTTTCGCAAGCCACTGTATCTCTTATTGCTCGCTTTTATTCAATTTGGATAAAAGCGTTATGTAGGGAATATGATTTCCAATTTGGCACACACGCATACACACACACACACACACGTGGTCAGACACACACACACTTGCACGCACATACGCACATCCAGGATATAAAATCCACTCATGAGTGTATATCAGACAGTTAGTAGTTAGTTAACAGTTAGTGATCTCATCTCATCCAGTGTGCAGCTGCAGGCTGTTCCTACCAATGCCATTGTTTATGCCTCCCACTACTAGCTATAGCGATAGCATGTGGCAGCATAGAGCACACTAAGTAATAAAGATCTGTAACTGTTAAATGATACGGTAAATGGAGTGTTATGGGCTGTTGATTGGTGTCAATAGCCTCATATCTATTGGAAATGTATTTATTTTATTTATTTTTTATTTATGCATTCATGATTGATTGAATATGCAATATGTAACTTATGGCGACCTGACCAAATTCACATAGAACTACTGTATGCATTATTGATCTGTCATTCTAAATGAAAGCAAGTCTAAGAAGCGGTAGATCTATGTGTGCAATTTCTATGCATTTACTTTCGGTTTTGTAAACCAGCTTCAAACAGCTGAAAGTACAATATTTTTGGTTATGTAAAATATATATTCACAGTGGTTTAGATGGTACAATGATTATCTATACTGTACTTGTTTGAAATTAGGCGAACTAAACTCAGCAAAAAAAAGAAACGTCCTCTCACTGTGAACTGAGTTTATTTTCAGCAAACTTAACATGTGTAAATATTTGTATGAACATAACAAGATTCAACTACTGAGACATAAACTGAACAAGTTCCACAGACATGTGACTAGCAGAAATGAAATAATGTGTCCCTGAACAAAGGGTGGGTCAAAATCAAAAGTAAGTCAATATCTGGTTTGGCCACCAGCTGAATTAAGTACTGCAGTGCATCTCCTCCTCATGGACTGCACCAGATTTGCCAGTTCTTGCTGTGAGATGTTACCCCACTCTTCCACCTCGGCACCTGCAAGTTCCCGGACATTTCTGAGGGGAATGGCCCTAGCCCTCACCCTCCCATCCAACAGGTCCCAGACGTGCTCAATGGGATTGAGATCCGGGCTCTTCGCTGGCCATGGCAGAATACTGACATTCCTGTCTTGAAGGAAATCATGCACAGAATGAGCAGTATGGCTGGTGGCATTGTCATGCTGGAGGGTCATGTCAGGATGAGCCTGCAGGAAGGGTACCACATGTGGGAGGAGGATGTCTTCCCTGTAACGTACAGCGTTTAGATTGCTTGCAATGACAACAAGCTCAGTCCGATGATGCTGTGACACACCGCCCCAGACCACGATGGACCCTCCACCTCCAAATTGATCCCGCTCTAGAGTACAGGCCTCGATTTAACGCTTATTCCTTTGACGATAAACACAAATCCGATCATTACCCCTGGTGAGACAAAACCACAACTCGTCAGTGACGAGCACTTTTTGCCAGTCCTGTCTGGTCCAGCGACGGTGGGTTTGTGCCCGTAGGCAATGTCGTTGCCGGTGATGTCTGGTGAGGACCTGTCTTACAACAGGCCTACAAGCCCTCAGTCCAGCCTCTCTCAGCCTATTGTGGACAGTCTGAGCACTGATGGAGGGATTGTGCATTCCTGGTGTAACTCGGGCAGTTGTTGTTGCCATCCTGTACCTGTCCCGCAGGTGTGATGTTCAGATGTAGCGATCCTGTGCAGGTGTTGTTACACGTGGTCTTCCACTGTGAAGACGATCAGCTGTCCGTCCTGTCTCCCTGTAGAGCTGTCTTAGGCATCTCACAGTACGGACATTGCAATTTATTACTCTGGCCACATCTGCAGTCCTCATGCTTCCTTGTAGCATGCCTAAGGCACGTTCACGCAGATGAGCAGGAATCCTGGGCATCTTTCTTGGTTAATTGAACAAACATGGGAAACAGTGTTTAAACCCTTTACAATGAAGATCTGTGAAGTTATTTTGATTTTGACAAATTATCTTTGAAAGACAGGGTCCTGAATAAGGAACATTTATTTTTTTGCTGAGTTTATTATAATTCTAGCAAACAGGAAATGGTAGAGCTATTTCTGCATAGTGCATCTTTAAGAGGTGAAACAGTATAACTTTAGACCGTCCCTTCGCGCGAACCAGGGACCCTCTGCACACATCAACAACAGTCACCAACGAAGCATCGTTACCCATCGCTCCACAAAAGCCGCGGCCCTTGCAGAGCAAAGGGAACCACTATTTCAAGGTCTCAGAGCAAGTGACGTCACCGATTGAAACGCTATTTAGCGCGCACCGCTAACTAAGCTAGCCGTTTCACATCCGTTACAGAGGCACCAGTCAAATGTTTTAATATTGTTCACTGTGACAGCTGGTTAGTGGACAGAAAATGTGGTGGGGCTAAAAACAGTCAGGGCTTATTCACTACCGGTCATTCTGGCAGGTTCTGGCATTCTGGCAGACAACTACTGATCAACTCTAGTCAACTCTCGTCGTGAGAGAGAGAGATAGTGAGAAAGAAAGAGAAAAAGAGAAGAAGAAAGACAGAGACACCGAATGAGACGAAAAGAGACAGACACACGTGTCTTCAGGCAGGCTGGGGTGATAGACTGTGTTTGTGTGTTTAATAATGTAACAGCTCTTCCCTTTTTAGTTTTAGAGATTCAGGCCATGTGAGGCAAAGTCACGAATACACACATTCGCACATACACACAATATTTTCATGTCATCAAGAATTTATTTGTTTTACTTCTTTTAAGGAGTGTTTCCAGTTCCGGTGGCATCCATTGAAAAGCGTTGCCTTTTCATGTCTTTCTTTTGCAAATGACTATTAATTAACAGACTTATTTCCTAAAACTTGTCAATGCTAAACGTCATATTCCGGTGTGGAACATTCATGAGAAAATAAATAACTAGCAGGTCTGGAATTTGTCCTTCCACAATTTGACTGCGGGAACATGGCACCTCTCAACACAAGACAACAGAAAGAGCTGGCCGCTACTATTCGGCAGATTGTTTGTGATGACATTACCTCTGCCCTCGATTTACAATTAAAACCGGTAAATGTATCATTATCAGTGCTCACTGCTAAAGTGGATACCTATTCAACTAAACTGGAAAGTCGAGAAGACTTGAATTGTTCGCCTTGCAGCGGAACCCGGGGATCTGACCTATGCAGGGAAGAGGATCAGCTTCTACCCAAACCTTAGTGTCAAACTTCTAAAACAGAGGGAGATGTGGTGAGACGCGAACTGCACAAGCTAAACCTGAGATGCAGCTTCATCCCACCGGCAAAACTCATCTTGACCTTCCAGAACACAACACATACATTTTCCACTGCCAAGAAAGCTCCAGACTTCTTTGAGAAGCACATCAAACCCAACACACAAGGGGACAAGCTAACAAATGGAACCCCGTGACTGACTCATGACTCAGGCATGCTATGCATGAACAATCACACAGCCTAGCCTATGGCTATGATGCTGCCCTCAGCATAAGACAAGGATTAGGACACCCCTCATGTTTGGGTACAAGGAACAATATTACTATTATTGCTGAGCATTGAACATGTGATAAATATATTTCTTATGGTCGAAGACATTTACAGAGTGATGACACCACGCCAATTAATGATCAATGGACAATATATGGAGGTGTCATCTGTACTGGGACTGTTTTCTTGTGTGGTTACAGCTCATTGAATCCATTTGGGCTAAATATGGCAAGATACTGTACGTTGGTAACTATATCCCTACTAATTTTAGTTGAAATGTTATTTATTTTTGTTACTGGCAAGGAGAGATGACCTGTCCCGTATGTGCTATTACTACACAATAGCTTTTTAGCTTTTGCTGGTTTTACCTTCCTGTTGATTCCTGTCCCTCTCTGTTTAGGCTACTGAATTTACCTCCCAGGGAGGACTTTCCCTACAAGAAAATATTAATTGTTATACAAGATCTAAAGTATAGACTTGACTTTTTGCACATACGTTGTTGTTTTTTACATAGCATAGAGCACGTAAAGGAGGGCAAATGTATGTTTAAGGTAATTTAAAGCATATTGCTAATAATAAATGAAGATGGATTAAGTGCTATGGGTTCTACAGCTATCTTATTTCTGACTGTTTAGTTAGACTTATCATTAGCATATCTGTCATACTTTCTTTTTTCCCCATTTTATTTATTTTTTCCTCATTACCTACCCTTACTCAACAAGTCTGCTGACTTAATTGTAAAGGTCTGAATTTTACTTTATTATTACCTTATTATTAATATTATTGTAATTACATTTTTTTCCAATACCTTAAGACCCAAAATATGCTGCTTAAGAGAGGGAGATGATTTTAGGAGCCATAAGAGATAATAGTTTTACATAACTTTGCACAGTGACAAGTCATGCCCCTGAGTGAGGCCAGACAGCGTGTCAGCCTGGCGGAACCGCCCTTTTGAACAAACCGTATAAAATTATAGGTTAAAGAATTAACATACCAGACCAGAGAGACTTAGAGCTGCAGCTCAAGTTTAAAGTGGTTCAAACTCTGAATCTCAAACCGAGGTAGAGACGATAAACTCACCTCCCGGACAATCACTGGTACGGCTGATTAGCTGTCCTAAGTAAAGTATCTAGAAAGCGAATTGAAGTGGGACCATTCTACTACTCTCCTCAAACCACCATAGTACGCTACTCTCATCACCCTACTGGGAACCATCGACACGGCTGGCTATTCACTTTCTATTCAAATAGGCATTAAAGCATTATCCCGAATCGATTTTGTACTATTATCTACTCCTTAATTTTCTTTAATCAAGAAAACAGAAATTCGACATTTGATCATCTTGCTTATTACTGCCAGATATACATCACCTAAAAGAGCCATCATAGGTTTGATTCAAAACAACGCAACTGCATTTGCATCTGGGCTGAATAAATCACAATTAAAGAAGATATCAGAATTGGAAAAGTTGTTTATGACATTAGGGCATTCTCAACAAACACTTTTTTCCAGACCAGGCAGCAACTACTCTTTACAAAGTCATGACATAACTTTATCTGTTGATAAGACAGAGAGCAGAATTTGCCATCCATCAAGAGACTCAACCATTACTTCCATGGTAATCGACCCAGTCATCTACTGGTTAACAAGCTTTGCAGTAATGATAAATTAGCGGATATTGCACCTATTGAATCTGAATCAGGTGAATCACCCAAATTAATCAACGAAAGATTCTCCCGTTTTTATAAAGAATTGTACACCGCCAGATTGAGTCCTTTTTAAAAGATAAAAGAACTTATCTTCTCTCAGCTGAGGAAGCCGGCTTGCTGGGAGCCCAAATCTCTCTCCATGAACTCAAGGGCATTGGATAACATGAATAAAGGCAAGTCACCCGGTCGGGACGGTATCCTCGTGAGGTCTATTTAACATTTTGGAACAAATTAGGTACACTGTTACTTGAAATGATTGACACAGCTGTTGCCAAAGGTTCATTTGGAAGGGATGTAAATAATCATATGTATTGTGCATGTTGTTACTAAGTGTGTCTGTGTGTGTTTACTGTTGTCCTCTAGAATACTTTGGATGTGTTTTCTAAAGAGCTCTACGGTGTGTTCAGACAAATAAACACTTTCTCTTCTGCCTGACAAATCATGTCAACTCCCTCTCTCCCTCCAGGGTGTGTAGTGTACAGTCAGTGCATGTGACAGCTCCCAGCCCGCTCCATTTAACCAAACCACAGGAAATAGACCCACCATGACTCGTTACTCAGAGAGAGAGAGAGCGAGAGAGAGAGAGAGAGAGAGAGCTTGCATGTGGTAAAGCATATTAAGGCGTATAAGCTAAATACATTATGGTAACTAACTGCCTGAGTACTTAATTACCATGTATAAACAGGGCTTGTATTTACAATGATATGTGCATTTCATTATCGCAGAGAAAACTAGTATCATCACTTCCCTTCCAGTTCCTTATGTTTTCACTCTTCTTGGAGAGTGCAGTCAGTCTTATGTAACTATATTAGTCCATTTTCTTTAACAATAGTCACATTCACTGACGTGATTTCTCACAATTACTGGATAGACCCACTGACCTATACACTACAGCACTATTGGGGCTGCATGAGTCTCTGTTAATACAACACGTCTGACCATTGAACCCAGAGTCTCAATGGTTATTCCTCAGGGGGCAACCTAGAGCCTTGTAGTCCCAGAGCATGCCTTGTGTCTGTTAACAGTTAATCCACAATGTGAGTTATAGCAGCATCCCACACTAGGTGAGTGACACAGAAATTAAAACTACAACCACACTGACATTGGATACATTGTAAATGCAAGTCCAATAAAGTAAGCTTAACTAGCTACAGTGCCTTGCGAAAGTATTCGGCCCCCTTGAACTTTGCAACCTTTTGCCACATTTCAGGCTTCAAACATAAAGATATAAAACTGTATTTTTTTGTGAAGAATCAACAACAAGTGGGACACAATCATGAAGTGGAACGACATTTATTGGATATTTCAAACTTTTTTAACAAATCAAAAACTGAAAAATTGGGCGTGCAAAATTATTCAGCCCCCTTAAGTTAATACTTTGTTGCGCCACCTTTTGCTGCGATTACAGCTGTAAGTCGCTTGGGGTATGTCTCTATCAGTTTTGCACATCGAGAGACTGACATTTTTTCCCATTCCTCCTTGCAAAACAGCTCGAGCTCAGTGAGGTTGGATGGAGAGCATTTGTGAACAGCAGTTTTCAGTTCTTTCCACAGATTCTCGATTGGATTCAGGTCTGGACTTTGACTTGGCCATTCTAACACCTGGATATGTTTATTTTTGAACCATTCCATTGTAGATTTTGCTTTATGTTTTGGATCATTGTCTTGTTGGAAGACAAATCTCCGTCCCAGTCTCAGGTCTTTTGCAGACTCCATCAGGTTTTCTTCCAGAATGGTCCTGTATTTGGCTCCATCCATCTTCCCATCAATTTTAACCATCTTCCCTGTCCCTGCTGAAGAAAAGCAGGCCCAAACCATGATGGTGCCACCACCATGTTTGACAGTGGGGATGGTGTGTTCAGCTGTGTTGCTTTTATGCCAAACATAACGTTTTGCATTGTTGCCAAAAAGTTCAATTTTGGTTTCATCTGACCAGAGCACCTTCTTCCACATGTTTGGTGTGTCTCCCAGGTGGCTTGTGGCAAACTTTAAACAACACTTTTTATGGATATCTTTAAGAAATGGCTCTTCTTGCCACTCTTCCATAAAGGCCAGATTTGTGCAATATACAACTGATTGTTGTCCTATGGACAGAGTCTCCCACCTCAGCTGTAGATCTCTGCTGTTCATCCAGAGTGATCATGGGCCTCTTGGCTGCATCTCTGATCAGTCTTCTCCTTGTATGAGCTGAAAGTTTAGAGGAACGGCCAGGTCTTGGTAGATTTGCAGTGGTCTGATACTCCTTCCATTTCAATATTATCGCTTGCACAGTGCTCCTTGGGATGTTTAAAGCTTGGGAAATCTTTTTGTATCCAAATCCGGCTTTAAACTTCTTCACAACAGTATTTATCATCATCATTAGTCATTTAGGTCAACATTGGATCATTCAGAGATCCTCACTGAACTTCTGGAGAGAGTTTGCTGCACTGAAAGTAAAGGGGCTGAATAATTTTGCACGCCCAATTTTTCAGTTTTTGATTTGTTAAAAAAGTTTGAAATATCCAATAAATGTCGTTCCACTTCATGATTGTGTCCCACTTGTTGTTGATTCTTCACAAAAAAATACAGTTTTATATCTTTATGTTTGAAGCCTGAAATGTGGCAAAAGGTCGCAAAGTTCAAGGGGGCCGAATACTTTCGCAAGGCACTGTAGCTAGCATTCATTTGTTTTTGCAGATACATATTTTTTACAGCATCTGATGACTTAAGATGGTGAGTGATGAACATGAATTTCTCTGATCCGTCTGTTACAATATTGCAGTAATGAACCAGGTGATGCTAGTGCTGTCAAATACTCCCACATGTTTCTCGTTTGACCAGCTGTTTTCAGCAACTGGTATTAGATTTGGGTTGTCATATTGGCAGATTTGCAAGCAAAAAACTATTTACCTAGCTTCTTGCCTAGGATTTGATTTGTAATGTGATCTCCTCTACCAAAGAGGCCTTCAGAAAGTATTCACACCCATTGACCTTTTCCACGTTTTGTTGTGTTACAGCCTGAATTTCAAATGAAAATTTTGAATTGATTTTTTGTCATTGGCCAACACACAATACCCCATAATGTCCAAGTGGAATTCAGTTTTTTAAATTTGACAAATGAATAAATAAATGAAAATCTGAAATGTCTTGAGTCAATAATTATTTAACCTCTTTGTTATGGCATAAGTTAAATAAGTTCAGGAGTAAAAATGTGTTTAGTAAGTCACATAATAAGTTGCATGGATTCACTCTATGGTCAATAATAGCGTTTCTGCAGCCAATAATAGTGTTTAGCATTATTTTTGAACGACTATAGTACCTCATCTCTGTACCCCACACATACAATTATCGGCAAGGTCCTTAAGTCGAGCAGTGAATTCCAAACACAGATCCAACCAGGCCAGGAAGGGTTTTCCAATGCCTAGCAAAGAAGGGCACCTATTGGTGTATGGGTAAAAAAAAAAGAAAAAAGCAGACATTGAAAATCCCTTTGAGCTTGGTGAGGTTATTAATTACACTTTGTGTCACTACAAAGATACAGGAGTCCTTCGTAATTCAGTTGCTGGAGAGGAAGGATTTCACCATAAGGCCAATAGTGACTTTAAAACAGTTACAGAGCTTAAGGCCGTGATGGGAGAAAACTGAGGATGGATCAACAACATTGTAGTTACTCCACAATACTAACTTAATTGACAGAGTGAAAAGAAGGAAGCCTTTACAGAATAAAAATATTCCAAAACAAGCATCCTGTTTGTAACAAGGAACTAAAGTAATACTGCAAAAAATGTGGCAAAGCAATTGAGTGCTTTCTGAAGGTACTGTAGTTAGCTAGCAAGAAGGGAGAAGATTGTTCACCAACTTGCCTAAGGAATAGAATACACAACCAGAACGCTTCTCTATCAACCTAACGAATAGAACTAACGACCACATTTCTGTCCTCTGGTGGATGGCCGAAATAGTATGAATTTACTTATCAAAGGACGACATAGTGCATTGGTGTTTATCCTGTACTTAATCTTCATCTACATCTTCATCTGGATTTTATATCAATGAGTTTGCTCTTTCTCCAAATAAAAGTCTTACATGGGAGGAATGCTAGTTATTGATTCCTGTGACCGCACAGACTATGATTTAGAGTCTGTACTATTGGGCGCACACACTCACAGAAATAAGCAAGCAAACACACACACCAGGGCTCATTTATCAGTTTGATAAATTAACCTATATTGATCTGTCTGTAGATTAGGCTGGCCAATTATTTCTCCCCACCCAAAACTTATATCACTCTCTGAACCGATGGACTGTAATAACCAAACCAGGTGTTGGGTGACATTGATAGAGAACAAAAGCAATAAGCTTGTATAAACATTGATGTTTAATTAGTATAGTTCACTATTTTCTCATTTGGTGTGCTTTTGTTGTCACAGAGAAGTATCTGATATCTATAAAGCCAAATGTCACTGATTTCTTAAACAACTACAGTTTGTCTTGGCTTATGCTTCTCAACACCAACCTGTTAACATATAGAGAAAGGGGGAGTGAGACGGAGGGGAATGAGAACAGGGTTAAGACAGAGACAGGACAGCCAGAGTACACAAACACAATTCGTTGTCAAATTTACAGCTGATAAAAACAGGAGATTAGTTGTGAAAGAGACAGAAAGAGAGAGAGAAGAGTGAGAGATGGAGATAGAGAGTGTGGAGGAAAAGGAGGATGTACAGTATAATGTATTGTGGTTCTATAACCCTATGCTCTACTGAGAAGGCTAATCCCCCACAATCCCCTAGCTGGATGACTGGAAGGTGGGAGAGGAGAGGACAGGAGAGGAGAGATGAGACTTTAGATCTACTGGAATTGCCTGTGTCTGCCCTTCGGTCCATTTGCCCTTGGGTGTTAGATGATGGTTTAATCTTGATGTCTGAAGGGCACAAAACTATCTTCCTCTTCTCTGTCACCTTGGCTGCAGGCTGTTTTCAGCAGTTCTATTTTTAACAGGTTGTCCGCTTTTAGAAGGTCAGTGTTTGTGTGAACCGGACCAAACCAGCATCAGACAGGACACTGCAATGCCATTCTTTGATCCTCACTTCCTACTCTCCTCTGAACCCTGTCACGATTGGATGATTTCCATGGCCTACGTGAGTAAAACATTTTAAAAGCGTTAACCCTCACAAGGCTGCAGGCCCAGACGGCATCCCTAGTCGTGTCCTCAGAGCATGCGCAGACCAGCTGGCTGGAGCGTTTACGGGCATATTCAATCTCTCCCTATCCCAGTCTGCTGTCCCCACATGTTTCAAGATGGCCACCATTGTTCCTGTACCCAAGAAGGCAAAGGTAACTGAACTTAACCTTTTCACATGTGAGTTCCAAATATCTCTAACAGTCTCACAATTTCGCTAACGGTCGCCCCCAGTGTGAGTTGTTTTATGCAAGTGATGTCAGAATGCACTCACTGTATCAAAATGTGATTATTACGCAACCGGACAGTTAACACGTGCTGCCTGCTAATTATCTATAGGCAACGTTTCAACTTGTCAATTTCAAATTATTTTCTAACAAGTTGTATTTTCTAACAACAGTTTGAATTTAGGTGTGTTCCGCCTCATTAATTCACATAGAAGTAGTCGATTTCAGCGTTGTGGACAATTTATGTTTGAGGCTTTACTGAGTCAGATATACTTCTCTTTTCAAGTGGAGTCGACCACACTTCACTCATGTTTGCGCAGATCAAGTATGCATATATTTGCTCAGACTTGCAAGAATTGGAACATTTTCTTGCTGGCTCTCACTTTGCCTTCCTTGTTGTTTTCCTTACAAATAATAACTATGGGCATGTGTGCGTTACTTTGATAGCAATTTCCTTATTTTCTGTATATTGTGTTGTCGCTTCTACTGTAGGAGCACACGGTATGTATGTACACTACTGTTCAAAAGGTTGGGGTCACTTAAAAATGTCCTTGTTTTTGAAAGAAAAGCACATTTTGTTGTCCATTGAAATATCATCAATTTGATCAGAAATACAGTGTAGACATTGTTAATGTTGTAAAAGACTATTGTAGCTGGAAACAACAGATTTTTTATGGAAAATCTACATAGCCGTACAAACATCCTTTATCAGCAACCATCACTCCTGTGTTCCAATGGCACGTTGCGTTAGTTAATCCAAGTTTATCATTTTAAAAGGCTAATTGATCATTAGAAAACCATTTTGCAATTATGTTAGCACAGCTGAAAACTGTTGTCCTGATTAAAGAAGCAATACAACTGGCCTTTAGACTAGTTGAGTATCTGGAGCATCAGCATTTGTGGCCAGAACCAAAGACCTTTCTTCTGAAACTCGTCAGTTTATTCTTGATCTGAGAAATGAAGGCTATTACATGCGAGAATTTGCCAAGAAACTGAATATCTTGTACAACGCTGTGTACTACTCCCTTCACAGAACAGCGCAAACTGGCCCTAACCAGAATAGAACGAGGAGTGGGAGGCCCCGGTGCACAACTGAGCAAGAGGACAAGTACATTAGATTGTCTAGTTTGAGAAACGGACGCCTCACAAGTCCTCAAATGGCAGCTTCATTAACTAGTATCCGCAAAACACCAGTCTCAACGTCAACAGTGAAGTGGCGACTCCGGGATGCTGACCTTCTAGGCAAAGAAAAAGCCATATCTCAGACTGGCCAATAAAAATAAAAGATTAAGATGGGCAAAACACAAACACTGGACAGAGGAACTCTGCTTAGAAGGCAAGCATCCCGGAGTCGCCTCTTCATGGTTGACGTTGAGCCTGGTGTTTTGCGGATACTAGTTAATGAAGCTGCCATTTGAGGACTTGTGAGGCGTCCGTTTCTCAAACTAGACAATCTAATGTACTTGTCCTCTTGTGCAGACTGTGTGAAGTAACAATATTTATTGTAACTACCGGGGCAGGCAAATGACAGGCCAAGGCAGGCAGGGGTGAATAATCCAGAGCAGATGCCAAGGTACAGGATGGCAGGTAGGCTCAAGGTCAGAGACAGACAGTGGTCAGGCGGGCGGGTACAGGGTCAGGGCAGGCAAAGGTCAAAAACCAGGAGGACAAGAAAAAGAGAGACTAGGGAAAAACAGGAGCTGAGACAAAACGCTGGTAGGCTTGAACAAACAAGACGAACTGGCAACAGACATACAGAAAACACAGGTATAAGTACACAGGGGATAATGGGGAAGATGGGAGACACCAGCAAGGGGGTGGAGACAAGCACAAAGACAGGTGAAACAGATCAGGGCGTGACAATATCACCTCTACCTTACCTGCCACCCTAGACCCACTTCAATTTGCTTACCGTCCCAATAGATCCACAGACGACGCAATCGCCATCACTCTGCGCAGTGCCCTATCCCAGCTGGACAAGAGGAATACCTATGTAAGAATGCTGTTTAATGACTATAGCTCAGCATCCAACACCATAGTACCCTCCAAACTCATCATTAAGCTTGAGTCCCTGGGTCTGAAGCCCGCCCTGTGGAACTAGGTCCTGGACTTCCTGACGGGCCACCCCCTCACCCCCTCCTGTACTCCCTGTTTACCATGACTGCATGGCCAAGCACGCCTCCAACTCAATCATCAAGTTTTCAGACGACACAACAGTAGTAGACTTGATTACCAATGATGACGAGACAGCCAACAGGGAGGAGGTGAGGGCTCTGGGAGTGTGGTGCCAGGAAAGCAACCTCTCTCTCAACGTCAACAAAACAAAGGAGATGATCGTAAAGTTCAGGAAACAGCAGAGGGTGCAGCCACCTAT
This sequence comes from Oncorhynchus mykiss, assembly GCF_013265735.2. Classification (NCBI taxonomy): domain Eukaryota; kingdom Metazoa; phylum Chordata; class Actinopteri; order Salmoniformes; family Salmonidae; genus Oncorhynchus; species Oncorhynchus mykiss. Next base: position 10,840,512 of record NC_048587.1, on the reverse strand, counting down.
CTACCTCGATGGGACCACAGTGGAGAAGTTCCAGGGTGTACACATCACTGACAAACTGAAATGGACCACCTGCAAAGACAGTGTGGTAAAGAAGGAACAACAGAGCCTCTTCAACCTCAGGAGGCTGAGGAAATGTGGCTTGTCACCTAGAACATTAACAAACTTTTATTGATGCACAATTGAAAGCATCCTGCCTTGTAGTATCACCACCTGATACGGTAACTGCACCACCCTCAACCACAAGGCTCCCCAGAGGGTGGTGCTGTCTGCCCAACGCATTCCTGGGGGCAAACTACCCACACTCCAGGACACCTACAGCACCTGATGTCACAGGAAGGCCAAAAAGATCATCAAGGACAATAACCACCTGAGCCACTGCCTGTTCCCCCCGTTATCATCCAGAAGGCAAAGTCAGTACAGGTGCATCAAAGCTGGGACCGAGAGACTGAAAAATAACTTCCATCTCAAGGCCATCAGACTGTTAAACAGCCATCATTAGCACATTAGAGGCTGCTGCCTATATTCATAGACTAGAAATCAATGTCCACTTTAAGGAGTAGAACACTAGTTACTTTAATAAGGTTTACATATCTGACATTACTCATCTCATATGTATATACTGTATTCTATACTATTCTACTGCATCTTAGTCCATTCCGCTCTGACATCGCTCGTCCATATGTACATTTGTATGAAAAAGTTTGGGCACCCCTGACAATTTCCATGATTTCCATTTATAAATAATTGGGTGTTTGGATCAGCAATTTCACTTTGATCTATCAAATAACTGATGGACACAGTAATATTTCAGTAGTGAAATTAGGTTTATTGGATTAACTGAAAATGTGCAATATGCATCAAAACAAAATTAGACAGGTGCATAAATTTGGGCACCCCAATAGAAAAATCACATCAATATTTAGTAGAGCCTCCTTTTGCTAAAATAACAGCCTCTAGACGCTTCCCATAGCCTCTAATGAGTGTCTGGATTCTGGATGAAGGTATTTTGAACCATTCCTCCTTACAAAATATCTCCAGTTCAGTTAGGTTTGATGGTTGCCGAGCATGGACAGCCCGCTTCAAATCATCCCACAGATTCTCAATGATATTCAGGTCTGGGGACTGGAATGGCTATTACAGAACAATGTACTTGTTCCTCTGCATAAATGCCCGGGTAGATTTTGAGCAGAGTTTTGGGTCGTTGTCTTGTTGAAATATCCAGCCTCGGCTTAAACTTTGTGACTGATTCTTCAACATTATTCCCAAGAATCTGCTGATATTGAGTGGAATCCATGCGACCCTCAACTTTAACAAGATTCCCAGTACCGGCACTGGCCACACAGCCCCACAGCATGTCGGAACCCACAGCATGATGGAACACCCACCAAATGTTACTGTGGGTAGCAAGTGTTTTTTTTGGAACACTGTGTTCTTTTGCAGCCATGCATAACGTTCCTTGTTATGACCAAATAACTTAATCTTTGTTTCATCAGTCTACAGCACCTTATTCCAAAATGAAGCTGGCTTGTCCAAATGTGGGTTTGCATACCTCAAGCGACTCTGTTTGCGGCGTGTGTGCAGAAAAGGCTTCTTCCGCATCACTCTCCCATACAGCTTCTCCTTGTGCAAAGTGTGCTGAATTGTTGAACGATGCACAGTGACATCATTTGCAGCAAGATGATGTTGTAGGTCTTTGGAGGTGGTCTGTGGGCTGTTTTTGACCGTTCTCACCATCCTTCGCCTTTGCCTCTCCGATATTTTACTTGGCCTGCCACTTCTGGCCTTAACAAGAACTGTGCCTGTGGTCTTCCATTTCCTCACTATGTTCCTCACAGTGGACATTGACAGCTTAAATCTCTGCGATAGCTTTTTGTAGCCTTCCTCTAAACCATAATGATGAACAATCTTTGTTTTCAGGTCATTTGAGAGTTGTTTTGAGGCCCCCATGTTGCCACTCTTCAGAGGAGAGTCAAAGAGAACAACAACTTGCAATTGGCCACCTTAAATACATTTTCTTATGATTGGATGCACTTGTCGATGAAGTTCAAGGCTTAATGAGCTCACCAAACCAATTGTGTGTTCCAATTAATCAGGTATTCAAATCAACAGAATGACGAGGGTGCCCACATTTTTGCATAGCCTATTTTTCACATCTGATTTAATTTTATACAACTTAATATTGCTACACTAAAAATCTTTGTCTGGACAATACCCCAGTACTCAGCTTTTATTAGAAAATGAATGGCATGCCACTGTGATAATTTTCTGTGACGACAGAGTAAATTATTATGCAGCCTCAGAGGGGTGCTCAAACTTTTTCATACGACTTAATTCATTCCTACTTAGATTTGTGTGTATTGGTTTTGTGTAGCATTTCACTACACCTGCAATAACATCTGCTAATCACGTGTATGTGACCAATAAAATGTGATTTGATTTGATTTGATTTTTGATTAACATCTACTTATCCACCAATGGGATGTCAGGCCTGCCCCTACCCAGAGTCGTGGTCTAACAGATTCAAACGCGTTAATTCCAGCAAGCATTTTAATGACTAATCAGTTAGCACTTAATTGGTCAATTAAACAGCCCTCATCGTTCGTTAGGCATGCTAATAATGATGAATAAGTTGGTGTGGTCTGTGTTAATGTCTTAATTAACTTTGGAGACAATGCCACTGCAGATCAGGGTCAAAGAGAAAGAGGTGGGAGGGGGTAGGTGATGGAGAGATAGATGATGAATAAGGGTGGTGATATGTGAGAGTGGGAGAGAAAAATATAGTGAGGGAGAAAGGTAAAGATGGATGAGGGTCATGAGAACCCACTGGGCACAAACTGATTAAATCAACGTTGTTTCAACAACATTTTCAACGTATTGTGACATGGAATCTACGTGGAAAATAGATTGGATTTTTTTAAAGTCATTGTTGTAAACAATTTTTAACATGAACAAACCTTGTATAAAATATGTGGAATTTATACTTTTGAAACAACGTCAGAGCTTCAACGTTATATCCACTATCACAAAAAAACAATAGGCTGGGCAGCACCTCCTACTGGAAAGTTGATCTATCTACAACTATTAATTTTGTCTGCCACTCAGGGTTTTAACACAGTCCTGCCCTGCTTAGCTTTGGAATTTATCACTGACTACTCCCAATGTGCTATCATGAGAATGATTATTAAGGGATCTCATAATAACTAAATATATTAGCTATTGCTATGGAAGTCATTCCGAAGGGTAGGTTAAACAGAGAAAATTCAATATAACCTTAACTCATATATCATTAATGATACTATTTAGGCCAATATAGCATTTGCGAAGTCACAACTTGTTTTCCATTCAACCCATGGTACAACTGAACATAGAAAATACATACAGTAAAGGCCTAGGGTTTCAAGCTTTGGGTGATGTCCAATAAATGTTTTGAGTTAATCAATAAACGTGGGTTCATGTTTCTCATCTCTTTTGAGGTTACCCTACAGTAACTATACATGTCTTTGTATGTAATCATAGGAAGCGTGCATGTTTAAGATAGCATGCAAAGATCGCAGGTATTTGGAGATCTTCGCAATTGCTATAATAATCTGTGCAGAATCTTAAACACCGTTGTACTTGTAATGTAATCTCAACTGCAGTCCAGGTCATTTGGTCATGCTATTAGATGAAGCACAGTTACAACACATTATAAAACATATCCCATTTGACCTTTGTTGTGATTTTAAATGGTTGAAACGCAGTGATAACACATTTAAGGTGACAAGAAAACCAAAATCTGTTTTTCCATTGGAAATTGGTTGCTTTTAGATGGTTGAAACTGATAACACATCAGGAATTCAACAAACCTCTGGTTGTCTTTTTGAGTGGGTGAATACATATGAGAGCGAGAGAGAGACGCTTTCTGCCTGAAGGGAGGAGAAGACACACATGTCAGTGTGAATGAAGTATCATAGGCACAGTCCGGACCTGTCAACTTTGCACATGTTGATTTATGCACGACTCAGCCTCTTTAAAGTGCACCTGGGTTAGTATGCACACACAAACGCATACACCCGGGTAGTGGATTTAGTCTGCTTCAAAATAGTTTACTAGGTCTCCTGTGACCTAAATCAGCAGCGACCACCGACTGACCACTTCACCCAGACCCCATGGCCTTGTTAGCAGTTGATGTTAATCTTCAATAACACCCCAAAGCAAATCAGGGGGAGGAAAATAGGTTTATTGAAATAGTACAAATCATGCTTGGAAGAAGATGGTCATTCTCCCCTGTCCCCCTAAAACTGGGCCAATGGCCAAATAACAAGTTTCCTATTTCAGGTTGGACCAATGAGAACGTGCCAATGAGAACATCCTAACAGATGTTGAACTGAAAACCAACTATTTCCATTGATAATTCCCAATTGACCGTTAGTACTATTGACTTTAAGTACTTTTGACCTCTCGTCCTCTGCGCTGTATATTCTTACAGCCCGTTGCTATTGGCAACAGAATGGCCGGCCAGTGTGTGTGTGTGTGTGTGTGGAGGTGTGTGACTCTGATTGTTGAAGTGCCAAAGGCTGAGCCTCTGTAAAAAGTGGCATCTGCTCATCTCAAGGTCCATTTGCTAATTATCTTTTCAACTTGGACTCAAATTATGTGTAAAAAGAAAGAGTACCAATCTGTGTATTGTGTGTATCTTTGCGGTACACTCACTAGATGAGTATATAGAGTATAGGAATGGGTGTAGTTGATACTAAACTATCTCCCCCATTAAATCTTACATCAGGGAATAAAACACACACTCTTGTTTTAGGAAATTATTTCATAAGTAAAACAGCCTATGAAGTCCCGGATGTCATAGCAGATGTTGGAGATTTGGGTCTGATTTAAAAGCCTCATCAATTTCCTGGGCTGTGCCAATGGCTGCTTGTGACCACAGTTAGAGTGCCTTGCAAAAGTATTCATGCCCTTTGGCGTTTTTCCTATTTTGTTGCATTACAACCTGTCATTTAAATTGATTTTGGGGGGGATTTCATGTAATGGGCATACACAAAATAGTCAAAATCGGTGAAGTGAAAAAACCCCCCAAAAACGTAAAAGTGGTGTGTGTGTCACGGTGAGTGAATGAGGACCCAAAAGCGAATTAACTTAACAGAGCTTCTTTAATAACCAAACATAGGTAGGTTCAGACAGACCGGCAGATTCCGACAGGACAGGACAAGGTTACAGCAAACATGACGATAGTCTGGTTCAGGCATGAAACACAACAAACAAGAATCCGACAAAGACAGGAGCAGAAACAGAGAGAGATATAGGGACCTAATCAGAGGGAAAAAGGGAACAGGTGGGAAAAGGGGTGGATGAGGTAGTTAGAGGAGACAAGGAACAGCTGGGGGAAAGCGGGGGAGAAAAGGTAACCTAATAAGACCAGCAGAGGGAGACAGGGTGAAAGGAAAGGACAGAAAGACATGACAATACATGACAGTACCCCCCCACTCACCGAGCGCCTCCTGGCGCACTCGAGGAGGAAACCTGGCGGCAACGGAGGAAATCCTCGATCAGCGCACGGTCCAGCACGTCCTGAGAGGGAACCCAACTCCTCTCCTCAGGACCGTACCCCTCCCAATCTACGAGGTACTGGTGACCACGGCCCCGAGGACGCATGTCCAAAATCCTGCGGACCCTGTAGATGGGTGCGCCCTCGACAAGGATGGGGGGGGGGGGGGGGAAGACGAGCGGGGGCGCGAAGAACGGGCTTGATACAGGAGACATGGAAGACCGGGTGGACGCGACGAAGGTATCGCGGAAGAAGAAGTCGAACTGCGACAGGATTAATGACCCGAGAAATACGGAACGGACCAATGAACCGCGGGGTCAACTTGCGAGAAGCCGTCTTAAGGGGAAGGTTCTGAGTGGAGAGCCAAACTCTCTGACCGCGACAATATCTAGGACTCTTAGTTCTACGCTTATTAGCAGCCCTCACAGTCTGCGTCCTATAACGGCAAAGTGCAGACCTGACCCTCTTCCAGGTGCGCTCGCAACGTTGGACAAAAGCCTGAGCGGAGGGGACGCTGGACTCGGCGAACTGAGATGAGAACAGCGGAGGCTGGTACCCGAGGCTACTCTGAAAAGGAGATAGCCCGGTCGCAGACGAAGGAAGCGAGTTGTGGGCGTATTCTGCCCAGGGGAGCTGTTCTGACCAAGACGCAGGGTTGCGAAAAGAAAGACTGCGTAAGATGCGACCAATAGTCTGATTGGCCCGTTCTGCTTGACCGTTAGACTGGGGGTGAAAGCCGGAAGAGAGACTGACGGAAGCCCCAATCAAACGGCAAAACTCCCTCCAAAATTGAGACGTGAATTGCGGACCTCTGTCCGAAACGACGTCTGACGGAAGGCCATGAATTCTGAAAACATTCTCGATGATGATTTGTGCCGTCTCTTTAGCAGAAGGAAGCTTAGCAAGGGGAATGAAATGAGCCGCCTTAGAGAACCTATCGACAACCGTAAGAATAACAGTCTTCCCCGCTGACGAAGGCAGTCCGGTGACAAAATCTAAGGCGATGTGAGACCACGGTCGAGAGGGAATGGGAAGCGGCCTGAGACGGCCGGCAGGAGGAGAGTTACCGGACTTAGTCTGCGCGCAGACCGAACAAGCAGCCACGAAACGACGCGTGTCATGCTCCCGGGTGGGCCACCAAAAACGCTGGCGAATGGAAGCAAGCGTACCCCGAACGCCAGGGTGGCCGGCTAACTTGGCAGAGTGAGCCCACTGAAGAACGGCCAGACGAGTAGGAACGGGAACGAAAAGAAGGTTCCTAGGACAAGCGCGCGGCGACGGAGTGTGAGTGAGCGCTTGCTTTACCTGCCTCTCAATTCCCCAGACAGTCAACCCGACAACACGCCCCTCAGGGAGAATCCCCTCGGGGTCAGTGGAGGCTACTGAAGAACTGAAGAGACGAGATAAAGCATCAGGCTTGGTGTTCTTAGAGCCCGGACGATAAGAAATCACGAACTCGAAACGAGCGAAAAACAGCGCCCAACGCGCCTGACGCGCATTAAGTCGTTTGGCAGAACGGATGTACTCAAGGTTCCTATGGTCAGTCCAAACGACAAAAGGAACGGTCGAGCCCTCCGCCCCAGAGTCTATTAAGGCACTGCAGGAAGCTGACGAACCGGTCCAGCGTAGATGGACCGACAAGGTAGTGCAGGATCTTGAAGGAGAGACAGGAGTAGTAGCGCTCACCAGTAGCCCTCCGCTTACTGATGAGCTCTGGCTTTTACTGGACATGAAGTGACAAAATGACCAGCAGAACCGCAATAGAGACAGAGGCGGTTGGTGATTCTCCGTTCCCTCTCCTTAGTCGAGATGCGGATACCTCCCAGCTGCATAGGCTCAGCTCCCGAGCCGGCAGAGGAAGATGGTAGTGATGCGGAGAGGGGGGCAACGGAGAGCGCGAGCTCCTTTCCACGAGCTCGGTGACGAAGATCAACCCGTCGCTCAATGCGAATAGCGAGTTCAATCAAGGAATCCACGCTGGAAGGAACCTTCCGGGAGAGAATCTCATCCTTTACCTCTGCGCGGAGACCCTCCAGAAGACGAGCGAGCAAGGCCGGCTCGTTCCAGCCACTGGAGGCAGCAAGAGTGCGAAACTCAATAGAGTAGTCAGTTATGGATCGATTGCCTTGACATAGGGAAGACAGGGCCCTGGAAGCCTCCTCCCCAAAAACAGATCGATCAAAAACCCGTATCATCTCCTCCTTAAAGTCCTGATACTGGTTAGTACACTCAGCCCTTGCCTCCCAGATTGCCGTGCCCCACTCACGAGCCCGTCCAGTAAGGAGAGATATGACGTAGGCGACACGAGCAGTGCTCCTGGCGTAAGTGTTGGGCTGGAGAGAAAACACAATATCACACTGGGTGAGGAACGAGCGGCATTCAGTGGGCTCCCCAGAGTAACACGGCGGGTTATTGATTCTGGGCTCCGGAGATTCGAAAGCCCTGGAAGTGGCCGGTGGATCGAGGCGGAGATGGTGAACCTGTTCTGTGAGGTTGGAGACTTGGGTGGCCAGGGTCTCAACGGCATGTCGAGCAGCAGACAATTCCTGCTCGTGTCTGCCTAGCATCGCTCCCTGGATCTCGACGGCTGAGTGGAGAGGATCCGAAGTCGCTGGGTCCATTCTTGGTCGGATTCTTCTGTGACGGGGAGTGAATGAGGACCCAAAAGCGAATTAACTTAACAGAGCTTCTTTAATAACCAAACATAGGTAGGTTCAGACAGACCGGCAGATTCCGACAGGACAGGACAAGGTTACAGCAAACATGACGATAGTCTGGTTCAGGCATGAAACACAACAAACAAGAATCCGACAAAGACAGGAGCAGAAACAGAGAGAGATATAGGGACCTAATCAGAGGGAAAAAGGGAACAGGTGGGAAAAGGGGTGGATGAGGTAGTTAGAGGAGACAAGGATCAGCTGGGGGAAAGCGGGGGAGAAAAGGTAACCTAATACGACCAGCAGAGGGAGACAGGGTGAAAGGAAAGGACAGAAAGACACAACATGACAATACATGACAGTGTGCATATGTATTCACCGCCTTTGCTATGAATCCCCTCAATAAGATCTGGTGCAACCAATTACCTTCAGAAGTCACATAATTAGTTAAATAAAGTCCACCTATGTGCAATCTAAGTGTTACATGAACTGTCACATGATCTCAGTATATATACACCTGTTCTGAAAGGCCCCAGAGTCTGCAACACCACTAAGCAAGGGGCACCACAAAGCAAGCAGCACCATGAAGACCAAGGAGCTCTCCAAACAGGTCAGGGACAAAGATGTGGAGAAGTACAGATCAGGTTTGGATTATAAAAAAATATCATAAACTTTGTACATCCCACGGAGCACCATTAAATGCATTATTAAAAAATGGAAAGAATATGGCACCACAACAAACCTGCCAAGAGAGGGCTGCCCATCAAAAGAGAGGCAACAAAGAGACCAAAGAGAACCCTGAAGGAGCTGCAAAGCTCCACAGCGGGGATTGGAGTATCTGTACAAAGGACCACTTTAAGCCATACACTCAACAGAGCTGGGCTTTACGGAAGAGTGGCCAGAAAAAAGCCATTGCTTATTTTGGTGTTTGCCAAAAGGCATGTGGGAGTCTCCCCATACATATGGAAGAAGGTACTCTGGTCAGATGAAACTAAAAATGTATATTTTTGGCCATAAAGGAAAACGCTATGTCTGGCGCAAACCCAACACCTTATCACCTCGAGAACACCATCCCCACAGTGAAGCATGGTGGTGGCAGCATCATGCTGTGGGGATGTTTTTAATCGGCAGGGACTGGAAAACTGGTCAGAATTGAAGGAATGATGGATGGCTCTAAATACAGGGAAATTCTTGAGGGAAACCTGTTTCAGTCTTCCAGAGATTTGAGTCTGTGACGGAGGTTCACCTTCCAGCAGGACAATGACCCTAAGCATAGTGCTAAAGTAACACTTGAGTGGTTTAAGGAGAAACATTTAAATGTCTTGGAATGGCCTAGTCAAAGCACAGACCTTAATCCAATTGAGAATCTGTGGTATGACTTAAAGATTGCTGTACACCAGCAGAACCCATACAACTTGAAGGAGCTGTAGCAGTTTTGCCTTGAAGAATGGGAAAAATCCCAGTGGCTAAATGTGCCAAGCTTATAGAGACATACCCCAAGAGAATTGCAGATGTAATTGCTCTGCAAAGTATTGACTTTGGGGGGGGGGGGGGGGGGGGGGTGAATAGTTATGCATGCTCAAGTCCTCTGTTTTTTGTCTTATTTCTTGTTTGTCTCACAAAAAATATTTTGCATCTTCAAAGTGGTAGGCATGTTATGTTAATAATCAAATGATACAAACCCCAAAACATACATTTTAATTCCAGGTTGTAAGGCAACAAAATAGGAAAAAGGCCAAAGTGGGTGAATACTTTCGCAAGCCATTGTAGATTTAGACAGCTCATCAAATCGCTGGGACTTGTTTATGGGCCCTGTAATGGTAATGACTGACACACACAGTTATGTATGCACGCACGCACGTATGCACGCACACACACACAGGCATTCATGCACACACACACACACACACACACACACACACACACACACACACATGGCCTGCTCCATCATGAGGGCGTGACAAATCTGACGGATGAAAGTCATAAAGAGGAGAGATCGTTTTCTGATTAGGCATCACTGCTACTGAGTGGAGGAGGAAAGGAAGGAGGGATGGGTGAAGGGAGGGAGGTAGAGAAAATCAGGCAGGTCACCTCTGATACAAGCCCGTATACAACGTCCATCCATGTCTGAAGACGTTGGGAGATGATGTGGAAAACAGACCTTAGGGGCAACAGTGTTACCTTCAAGAAGGCTTTAGTTTTGCTAGGGCGTTGTAGAAGAGGATGGTGAACAGGCGTAAGCTTCTGCCTCTGGTTCCAAAGGTTGCACGTATGAATCCAGCGATAGAATGTTGTTTTTGTTTTAAGCCTATTCCAAACCTTAACCATTCAGACTTAATACCTAAACTTAATCTTGGAACAATACAGTAACCAAACACTTGCGAGAATTTTAACTTTGAGAAATATGGATGAACGTTTAATCAAATCAGAACATATTTTATTGGTCACATACACATGGTTAGCAGATGTTATTGCGAGTGTAGCGAAATGCTTGTAAAAAAACGAAATACTGTAAAGTTTCCTAAGGACTAGAAGCGAAGCAGCCCTCTTTGTCGGAGCCATTTTTTAGATGCTGGCTTGAGATAATTCTGACGTAATTCTGATGTGAGACTGTGAGAGCTTGTTGTAGAAAATATAACCTATTTATAGGACCCTCGTTTTGAGGCTCACACAGGTGCCTCAGAAGAGTTGTTTTCTCTGCGATCAGAGAACTTCACCTGTGTGAAATATGCAGGGGTCTAGTGCTGAAGAGTGGCACTTCCTCACCTGTTCAAATTTGAGAAAACACAAAGCTGGTAAAACTATTTCTAGAAAATTCATTCTGATAAATTTGAAATAAATTATATTTACTTACCACAAATTCCATGAAAATTATAGAATGACAATCCAAATAAATATGTATAGCAGCCTAGAGGTAAGTAAATGCGGGTTTCTTCTCTGTCTTCTCTCTGGCAGTGGCGAGAACAATGAGAAACTGTACAGGCTACGTGTGTGCACTGCGGAGGCCCTTTGAAGGCTTGACCACTTTGGCCAATCAGAATTGTTAAAATCCAAATTCACAGTATGTCTGTCTGTCTTGATGTTCATAAAACTCCACGGACTCCATCTTGCGCAGTGGAACTCCTGACCACATGGTCAGGCGTAGGATTGTGGCGGTCATGTCAGCTGGGGATTGTCAAGCAAATAACTGCCGGTGTCAGGGTAATTGACCGTTAATTAACATGAACACATTTAGCATGTCCTGGCTTCTATGCATAGCCTTCAAGCTATTGATGGAGACCTTTGGCACATCTACATTTTTAAAAGTCTAATAAATCCATGTAATATAGCCTACACAATCACAATAAATATATTATTTATTTTAGACACATCTAAAGAAACATAATATGAAGAAAATTTGCCTGAAGCAAAAGATAAAAAATAAAAAAAATTCTTCCATACACGTGTTATTGTGGGTGTAGTGAAATGCTGTGTTTCTAGTTCCAAGGTTCTGATTTTCTTTTCTTAGTCAACCTTGTGTTCTTTTTCTTTGTTCTTGGAAATAGCCCTGTTTTTTTGTGTTCTGGAACGTAGCCCTGTCTTTCATTTTAGTTAATTGATTTCACGTGTGTTTGTTTCTCAAATGGACTCATCAGCTCCCTATTTAGTTCAGTTCTTTCTGTTTGTATGGTTGAGGTATTGTTTGTTTTTGACTCCCTACCGGTGTATGACCATTGCCTGCGACCACGATTCCTGCCTTCTGCGAAGGCTTAATAAACATTTGCCCCGCTCTGCTCGTGAATCTTCACTGTTTTCATTACACAGTGCAGTAATATCTAACAAGGAATGGAATTAAGAATATATCAATATTTGGACAAGCAATGTCAGAGCAGCATAGACTAGGACACAGTAAAATAGGATAGAGCACATTATATACAGTGCCTTGCGAAAGTATTCGGCCCCCTTGAACTTTGCCACCTTTTGCCACATTTCAGGCTTCAAACATAAAGATATAAAACTGTATTTTTATGTGAAGAATCAACAACAAGTGGAACAATCATGAAGTGGAACGACATTTATTGGATATTTCGAACTTTTTTAACAAATCAAAAACTGAAAAATTGGGCGTGCAAAATTATTCAGCCCCCTTAAGTTAATACTTTGTTGCGCCACCTTTTGCTGCGATTACAGCTGTAAGTCGCTTGGGGTATGTCTCTATCAGTTTTGCACATCGAGAGACTGACATTTTTTCCCATTCCTCCTTGCAAAACAGCTCGAGCTCAGTGAGGTTGGATGGAGAGCATTTGTGAACAGCAGTTTTCAGTTCTTTCCACAGACTCTCGATTGGATTCAGGTCTGGACTTTGACTTGGCCATTCTAACACCTGGATATGTTTATTTTTGAACCATTCCATTGTAGATTTTGCTTTATGTTTTGGATCATTGTCTTGTTGAAGACAAATCTCCGTCCCAGTCTCAGGTCTTTTGCAGACTCCATCAGGTTTTCTTCCAGAATGGTCCTGTATTTGGCTCCATCCATCTTCCCATCAATTTTAACCATCTTCCCTGTCCCTGCTGAAGAAAAGCAGGCCCAAACCATGATGCTGCCACCACCATGTTTGACAGTGGGGATGGTGTGTTCAGCTGTGTTGCTTTTACGCCAAACATAACGTTTTGCATTGTTGCCAAAAAGTTCAATTTTGGTTTCATCTGACCAGAGCACCTTCTTCCACATGTTTGGTGTGTCTCCCAGGTGGCTTGTGGCAAACTTTAAATGACACTTTTTATGGATATCTTTAAGAAATGGCTTTCTTCTTGCCACTCTTCCATAAAGGCCAGATTTGTGCAATATACGACTGATTGTTGTCCTATGGACAGAGTCTTCCACCTCAGCTGTAGATCTCCGCAGTTCATCCAGAGTGATCATGGGCCTCTTGGCTGCATCTCTGATCAGTCTTCTCCTTGTATGAGCTGAAAGTTTAGAGGGACGGCCAGGTCTTGGTAGATTTGCAGTGGTCTGATACTCCTTCCATTTCAATATTATCGCTTGCACAGTGCTCCTTGGGATGTTTAAAGCTTGGGAAATCTTTTTGTATCCAAATCCGGCTTTAAACTTCTTCACAACAGTATCTCGGCCCTGCATGGTGTGTTCCTTGTTCTTCATGATGCTCTCTGCGCTTTTAACGGACCTCTGAGACTATCACAGTGCAGGTGCATTTATACGGAGACTTGATTACACACAGGTGGATTGTATTTATCATCATTAGTCATTTAGGTCAACATTGGATCATTCAGAGATCCTCACTGAACTTCTGGAGAGAGTTTGCTGCACTGAAAGTAAAGGGGCTGAATAATTTTGCACGGCCAATTTTTCAGTTTTTGATTTGTTAAAACAGTTTGAAATATCCAATAAATGTCGTTCCACTTCATGATTGTGTCCCACTTGTTGTTGATTCTTCACAAAAAAATACAGTTTTACATCTTTATGTTTGAAGCCTGAAATGTGGCAAAAGGTCGCAAAGTTCAAGGGGGCCGAATACTTTCGCAAGGCACTGTACATATGAGATGTGTAATGCAAAATATGTAAACATTATTAAAGTGACTAGTGTTCCGTTATTAAAGTGGCCAGTGCTTTCAAGTCTATGTACTGTATATAGGGCAGCAGCCTCTAAGGTGCTAGTGATGGCTATTTAACAGTCTGATGGCCTTGAGATATACGTTTTTTTCTGTCTCTCGATCCCAGCTTTGATGCCCCAGTACTGACCTCGCCTTCTGCATGATAGCGGGGTGAACAGGCAGTGGCTCAGGTATTTGTTTTCCTTGATCTTTTTGGGCTTCCTGTGACATCGGGTGCTGTAGGTCTCCTGGAGGGCAGATAGTTTGCCCCTGGTCATGCGTTGGGTAGACTGCACCACCCTCTGGTGGTTGCCGTACCAGGCGGTGATACAGCACGACAGGATGCTCTCAATTGTGCATCTGTAAAAGTTTGTGGACTTTAGGTGACAAGCCAAATTTCTTCATCCTCCTTAGGTTGAAGAGGCGCTGTTGAACCTTCTTCAGCACAGTCTGTGTGGGTGGACCATTTCAGTTTGCCAGTGATGTGTACAATTGCTTCGTCTGTGGATCTATTGGGGTGGTAAGGAAATTGAATTGGTTCTAGGCTGTCAGGTAAGGTAGAGGTGATATGATACCTAACTTGTCTCTCAAAGAACTTCATGATGACAGAAGTGAGTGCTAAGGGGTGATAGTCATTTAGTTCAGTTACCTTTGCTTTCTTGGGTACAGGAACAATGGTGGACATCTTGAAGAATGCGGGGACAACCGACTGGGATAGGGAGAGATTGAATATGTCTTTAAACCCTCCAGCCAGCTGGTCTGCCAATGCTCTGAGGACGCGGCTAGGGATGCCGTCTGGGCCGGCAGCCTTGCGAGGGTTAACACACTTAAATGTCCTACTCACATTGGCCACAGAGAAGGAGAGCCCAGAGTCCTTGATAGCGGACCACATTGATGGCACTGTGTTATCCACAAAGCGGGCGAAGAAGGTGTTTAGCTTGTCCAGAAGCAAGACGCCGGTGTCCGCGACGTGGCTGGTTTTCCCTTTGTATTCTGTGATTGTCTGTAGACCCTGCCACATACGTCTCGTGTCTGGGCCTTTGAATTGCGACTCCACTTTGAATCAGACCTCAGGATAAGACTCAGATTCTGTCAGTTCGAAATAACAAATTGTTAATATTTGAAACAGGGGGCAGGCAAATGACAGGTCAAGGGCAGGCAGAGGTCAGTAATCCAGGGCAGAGTCCGTAAGGTACAGAATGGCAGGAAGGCAGGCTCAGGGTCAGGGCAGGCAGGGGTCAGTAATCCAGGGCAGTGTCAAGAGTTACAGAACAGCAGGCTGGCTCAGGGTCATGGCAGGCGGAATGGTCAAAACCACAAAAACTAGAAAACAGGTACTAACAAGAAACAGGAGTCTGGGAAAAACACTGGTAGGCTTGACGAGACAAGAAGAGACAAGACGAACTGGGAACAGAAAACCAGAGAACACCCGTATAAATACACCATGGATAATGGGGAAGATGGACGACACCTGGAGGGGGGTGGAGACAAGCACAAAGACAGGTAAAACAGATCAGGGTGTGACACTTTGTCTCCATACTGACGTTTTGCCTGTTTGATTGCCTAACTACACTGTTTGTATTTGGCCATATTCCCAGTCACCTTGTCATGGTAAAATGCAATGGGTCGTGCTTTCAGTTTTGCGTGAATGCTGCCATCTATCCACAGTTTCTCATTTGGGTAGGTTTTAATAGTCACATAGTAAATCCAGTGAATGTATGAGTGTATTCATCTATGTTGATCTCAGCGGCTACCCAGAACATATCCCAGTCCGTGTGATCAAAACAATTGAAGAGTCCTTACCACGGATACTTCCTGTTTGAGTTTCTGCCTATAGGAAGGGAGGAGTCGTGATCAGATTTGCCAAAGGGAGGTTGGGGGAGGGCCTTGTAAGCATCCCGGAAGTTGGAGTAGCAGTGGTCGAGTGTTTTAGCAGCGTGAGTACTACAGTCTGTGATAATAAAACGGTTTTATCGCAAATTTGCTTTGTTAAAATCCCCAGCTACAATAAATGCAGCCTCAGGATATGTGGTTTCCAGTTTGCATAAAGTCCAGTGAAGTTCTTTGAGGGCCACTGTGGTATTGGCTTGAGGGGGAATATACACGGCTGTGACTATAACCGAAGAGAATTATCTTGGGAGGTAATACGGTCGGGATTTGATTGTGATGTATTCTAGGTCGGGTGAACAAAAGGACTTGAGTTCCTGTATGTTATCACAATCACACAGTGAGTAGTTAATCATGAAACACACACCCCCACCCTTCTTCGTCCTGGAGAGATATTTATTCCTGTCTGAATGATGAGAGAGCCAGGGGTTCTTAAAACCTTTCAGCCTGGGACCCAAATGAGAAATTCTGTGTTTTCCTGGGACCCAAGCTTATGAAAATGTGCAACTATACGTAAATATGGGTACATTTCATTGCCCTTGTGCCTAAAACAAAGGCAATATAGACAAAAACAAATAATGAAATACCCATATAAGTAGCAATTCATGTTTATTTTCCCCATTACTAGTGACACCCCATCCCGTGAACGTGACCGTTGTCATCATCTGACACTAATTAGCATAACGCAACGGACATAAGTCTTCCTAGAAAATATTTCTATTCATGAAAATCACAAGTGAAATATATTGGAACACAGCTTAGCCTTTTGTTAATCACCCTGTTGTTTATAATCAATCCTCAAGGTGTTTTTCAAATATATATTCGATAATATATCAACCGGGACAATTGGTTTCTCAGTAGAAGCGATTGGATTTTACGCGAAAATTTCTCTGGGAGCATCAGGTGACCACTTGCGCAATGAAGCCGCCTACGGGTATTCTTCAACATAAATGCGTAAAACTACGTCACAATGCAGTAGACACCTTGGGGAATATGTAGAAAGCGTAATCTGGTTGATAAGGCATTCACAGCTCAATAGGGACGCATCGGAACGCAGGGCTTTCAAAAGATGAGTCACTTCCGGATTGGATTTTTCTCAGGCTTTCGCCTGTAACATCAGTTCTGTTATACTCACAGACAATATTTTTACAGTTTTGAAAACTTTACAGTGTTTTCTATCCTAAACTGTCAATTAGATGCATATTCTAGCATCTTGTCCTGACTAAATATCCTGTTTAATTTGGGAACGTTATTTTTCCAAAAATGAAAATACTGCCCCCTAGTACCATCAGGTTAATAACACTCTTTCATATTTGCCTAGGTTGGAACTGTTGCTGTTAAAATACAATAAATTAATTCATTCTGAACTGGAATAAACTGACTGATCACATCACACAGATGTATAACAGAACCACGGGCGGCTGCTGAGGGGAGGAAGGTTCATAATAATGGCTGGAACGGCGCAAATGGAATGGCATCAAACACTTGGAAACCATGCCTTTGATGTATTTGATACCATTCCGCTAATTCCACTCCAGCCATTATAATGAGCTTGTCCTCCCCAATGAAGGTGCCACCAACCTCCTGTGAACAGAACACACACACAGGCTCAGTTTTTGATAGGACAACCCTGAGTAACAGTACAGATGAAAAATAATCAGGCCTACTGTACATCTTACTGTAGAAATTATTGTTGAAAAAAGGTATAGGTTGGAACTGTTGCTGATCAAATACAATAAATATTGTATTCTGAACTGGAATAAACTGATTGCTCACATAACACAGATGTAAACCAGCACACACACACACACACACACACACACACACACACACACACACACACACACACACACACACACACACTCCTAATGAGAGGTGTGTGGCTGGTTGACGTTTTCAACAAGCAGGTCTATTCTGGGCTCAGTTTGACAGTGCAACCCTGAGGTCATGTTCAGCATTGAGTCTGTTTCTGTACTTGTTTTTTAAGTATGCCAGAGTTGAGAACCCTGACTCGCATAGGTATGTGGTGCCACCCTGGACCAGCACATCTATTGCTCTGCAGCACTTCACCAATCCCTACGGTGAAGCATGGTGGTGGCAGCATCATGCTGTGAGGATGTTTTTCAGCGGCAGGGACTGGGAGACTAGTCAGGATCAAGGGAAAGATGAACCTTCCAACAGGACAATGAACTTAAGCACACAGCCAAGACAACATAGGAGTGGCTTCGGGACAAGTCCCTGAATGTCCTTGAGTGGCCCAGCCAGAACCCGGACTTGAACTCGATCAAACATCCCTGGAGAGACCTGAAAATAGCTGTGCAGCGACGCTCCCCATCCAAACTGACAGAGCTTGAGAGGATCTGCAGAGAAGAACGGGAGTAACTCCAAAATACAGATGTGCCAAGCTTGTAGCGTCCTACCTAAGAAGACTCGAGGCTGTAATCATTGCCAAACGTGTTTCAACAAGGGGTCTGAATACTTATCTAAATGTGATATTTCCATTATTTATTTGTAATACATTTGCAAAAATTTCTAAAAACTTGTTGTTGCTTCATCATAATTGGGTATTGTGTATAGATTGATGAGGGAAAAACAATTTAATCCATTTTAGAATAAGGTTGAATCGTAACAAAATGTGGAAAAGGTCAAGGGGTCTGAATACTTCCCGAATGCACTGTACGTACAGTACAATACTGTAAAATACCATACAATACAGGTGGAAGATGTATGATTGCCATCCCCATGAGCATTACCACCCTCCTTCAGGTCATGGATGAGGCCTGCAATTATTTCAATCCAGACCTTTGTCAGGCTTGGATTCTCCATGCCAAAAGGTGCATGAACATTGAAGATATTTACTGCAATTCTGATGAGAATCTATGGCCAAATGCTCAAGACAGGCGAGATGCAGACTTGTGCCTGCCAAATATTGCTTCTTTCATTTATTTATTCTATTACATTGATCACACCTTTGATCACACATGGGATTGAAATTATGAAAATGCGATGTTCAGATCAATTTAATGGGTAATACAAGTGTATTGCCTAATGTGAAAACTGAGTAATGGGAATTTTGAAACACACACCTTAAATGTTTTGCTGTTGGATTAGCTGGTTGTTAAAATAACTAAATTCAGAAGATATCATTATGTTGTCCTTTGGTGATTAAACCAATGTACTCATATTTCATAGTAAACTTATAGTTTGGATCAATGGTTGTGTGGTGAAAGATGTCTACAAACAAAATTAATGCGCAATGAAAGGTTTTCAATGTAAGACTGGCAGTTTGGAATTTTGTTGCCAGTTTGGAATTTTGTACTAAGAGTTTCGAAAATTCACCACATACTTTCACCACGTACTTATTACGAAAATAATACCAAAGCGATATATTTTTTAACAGCAGTACCATTAGTGGATAACTTTTGTGGTGGTTAATTTCTTTACTATCAAATAAGGAGAGACAAACTTATCACACAAGTCAGAGTTTTACTTAAACTACATCTTTAATAATAAGAGCTTTGCAATAGCAATGACTTTCAACGATTCAACGATTCAAAGCCCAGACCTCAATCCAATTTGAGGTATCCAATCTGTGGTATGACTTAAAGATTGCTGTACACCAGCGAAACCCATCCAACTTGAAGGAGCTGGAGCAGGTTTGCCTTGAAGAATGGGCAAAAATCCCAGTGGCTAAATGTGCCAAGCTTATAGAGACATACCCCAAGAGACTTGCAGCTGTAATAGGAAAAATGCCAAGGGGAGTGAATACTTTTGCAAGCCACTGTACATGTGATAGTTGCTTTAATGTTCAGCACATGCTTTTCGACTGAGGTATTTTCAGGACCTTTCCATGAACAAGTGTTGGAACAAGCATGCAGAATTTGTGCCAGGATATAATCAGTGCCACCTGGTGAGGTTAGCATAGGGCTAACGTATACCCGGTAATCTGACGAGACCAGATACAATTGAACATTCTGTCACGTGCAAGTAAATCAATGATTTTAATTGGCTGATACGCATTTTGTGCTGGAGAACCTGTTCACATTTAAGTGGTTGCTTATGTTCCCATGTACGGCCCACACGTTTCTAACAATGCTGTCATTATGTTAACAGGACTGATTCAGCAGGTTCTAAAATAGCTGTGAAACATGTTGCCTCATTAATCGAACTCACCAGTGAGAAAAATAGAGAAGTAGAATTTGAGCAAGTTTAGGAGGCTGACGAATTGAGGCAGTGGAAATTGTAAAATAATCCCAGTCCATGGGGTTTTCAGAGCTGGGGCGGAAGGAGAGCGGGGAGAGGAGGATAGGGATGTGGAGTGAAAAGACTGAGACAAAAATAAAGGTATAAAAGGAATGGCGGCAGAAAGTGTGTGATAGATAGAGAGGTGAAAGAAGAGTGAGAGAGAGAGTAAAAGTTAAACTCATAACTCGACAATATTATATCAGTGCCGCTCGCTGAGTCGCTCATTTCCACGTAACTTTAGCAAGTCACACAGGTGTCACCTCCCACCATATCCCTCTTTCTTTTTCTCTCACCCTCTTGCTTTTCTCTTCTTTCTCTGTGCTGAGTCGACAGCTAAGGTCCCGTAACCCCCGTCACACCCCCTTGATAAGACCCAACAGTGCAGCACCCTGCAGTCTCAGCGTATTGTGTTGTAGTCCAACTGAAAGGAGAATTCCGGAGTGTATAACAAACTACTTATTCTTTTAAATCTTCTTCTCTTACTCTCTCTTCTCAAGTTACCAACATTCCCCCCACCTCTTTCTACTTTATTCTGTCATTTAATTTTGTCTGCTTTGCTCCATTTCTCACTCCTGATCTTTCTCTTTCCCACTCTCTCTCAGACCTGTATTCTTCCCTTTTCTGTCTGTAGGGTTAACCATGTTTGAGACACTTTATAACCAAACAGATGGTGTCTGTCTCCTGTCCTTCCAGACATGTATTGTAGTCCTGCCTCTCCACCTTTTTTCTCCGTCATAACTTCTTATTTTCCCCTTCCCCCTTCCCTTCATGTGTCATTCACTCTCTCCCCCATTTCCCCAGGTCCCCCCCCTCTGCTACTAAGACTATTCCACTTCCTATCCCCCTCTTCCTACCCTCCTCTCTTTCTTTTACCCTCTGTTCTCCCAGTCTGTTGTTTTAATGAGTTGTGCGACAGAATGTTCTCTCCTCTCCAGGTCTCTTGCTCCCAGTGTGTCTCTGTGTTCCCTGTCTGACACAGCACCTGTGACGCATGACACACTCTCGCTCGCTCTCTCACACACACACACACACACACACACACACACACACACACACACACACACACACACACACACACATTGAAAAACCTCTTCTTTAGTACTTCCATACATGTTAAATTACTTTATTCATCCTAGCCTTATGAGTCAGGTTGTCACGCCCTGGCCATAGAGGCTTTTATTCTCTATTTTGGTTAGGCCAGGGTGTGACTAGGTTGGGCATTCCATGTTCATTTTATATGTTTTGTATTTCTTTGTTGTTTGGCCGGGTGTTGTTCTCAATCAGAGGCAGCTGTCTATCGTTGTCTCTGATTGAGAACCATACTTAGGAAGCTTTTTCCTACATGGGTTTTTGTTGGTAGTTGATTTCTGGTTAGTGTTTTTTCACCTTTCAGGACTGTTTCGGTTATTCCCGGTTTTATTTTTGTATTTAGTGTCAATAAACAAACATGAACACGTACCACGCTGCGCTTTGGTCCTCACCTTCTTCCACCAACAGCCATTACACAGATATTGTAGACATACACACACACAGCCCTAGTCACCCTGAGGTCACCCTCTCCCTGGTTAGTTGTTGCCAGAAACAATATCATACAGGAGAGGTAGAGGAGGCAGCAGACAACATGGCCTAATTCAAGTTCTGTCATATTTGTTTGGAAGCATTTCTATTTTCCTTTGCAAGACTTCATATAAGTATTTCAAAATGCACAGTAACAGGCGCACTGTTGTGTGTGTGTGTGTGTGTCACTGTGTGTCTGTCTGTCCGTGTGTGTGTCTCCTGTATGTGTGTGAGTCACAGGAACAGGCGCTCAAAGTTCTGACAGCTGAAAAGCAGACATTCGCTCATTCCATAAAAGGTGCAGAGAAATAGTATCAGAAGACACACACCTTTAACAATATCTCTGGTGGAGGCTTCCATGCCTATTATTCAAAAACTCACCGCTCAACCACCATCCAATGCACTCTGTGTGTGTGTGTGTCTTCCCCAGTAAACAGCAATCAAAACATTGAACAGGTGCTTTTCCATTCTTCAACCCATTGATAGAAACATTCCTAATCTTTCTCATTTCAGATAATGTGTTTGTCTGGCCACATTTGTATCTGGTCCACATATAATTGTCACACCCTGATCTGGTTCACCTGTCTTTGTGATTGCCTCCACCCCCCTTCAGGTGTCACCCATCTTCCCCTGTGTATTTATACATGTGTTCTCTGTTTGTCAGTTGCCAGTTCGTCTTGTTTGTCAAGCCAACCAGTGTTTTTGTGTCAGTTCCTACTTTCCCCAGTCTCTCTTTTTCTCATCCTCCTGATCTTTGACTCTTGCCTGTCCTGACCCTGTACCCACCCACCCGACCACTCTGCCTGCCCCCTGAGCCTGCCTGCCGTCTTGTACCTTTGCCCCTGTTGCTGTAAGAAACATTGTTACTTCGACACGGCCTGCATCTGGGTCTTACCTTCTTGATACCTGATAATAATTATACTTAAATCATGCAGACAGTGGGAAGACAGGAAGACAGGGGGAGGAGAGGAAGACAGGGTAGGAGGGGAATACTGGGGGAGGAGTGCATCAGTCTCTAAGACAGCAGACAAAAGTCTTACCGTTGAGTCTAAAGCTGCTCAAACACACACTCCATTCCGATGCATTGTAATACCCATGAATCCGTCCAATGGCTATGTCCCTGTATGATTGCAGTTCCATTATATGTATGGAAGATGCATGTACAGGTAATTACATTGTATGCTGTAATAGTATTCTTGGGCTCCTCGATGATGCCTTTCAACTGTAAATTGCCTCGTAGGGGATACATAAAGTAATATTGTGCGTCTTTTACTCTACCCTCAGGGAGCATGTATGTTCAGTAATTGTAATTTTGATGCCTTCTACTGTAAATTGCCCCATAGGGGATAAAACAATTTCAATTGCTAACATGCATTGGTCAAAACTGAAGTCACATTGTCAAAACTCTTCACACAGTCAGCGAAACAGAAGTGTATGTGGACCAAACTGTGAATCATTTTTCATTGCTTTTACTGAATGCATTTTCTATGACCACATTCTCCAAAATCCATGAACTATTTTCTCATTCATACTCCATAACATACAAAACTATATATTTGCAGCACATGTTTTAAAATGCTAACCCACTGTTTCCAAAACTGCAAAAAACACATTCAAAACAGAATGATGGCAAATGTTGTGCATTTCTGCAGTAACCAGATTGAAATGTATAAATCTCTGCAGAATATTTAATCATTCCAAACACAGCTGATTGTAATTTCAGCTGGAAGCCTACCCAAGTGTCCTGTTTTTAGTCTCGTTACCAAACAGACGAGGACGGCTTCGGAATGATTTAGTTTGGAAACATGGATCAAGGAAGACAGGTTGGTGGGGAAAGAAGAGTGGCAGGGAGAGGGAGAATGTGTGGAGGACAAAGGAAAGGAAGACAGAGTGGTAGTCTCCGATGAGTTAAGGGCCACAATTATTGACCATGTTGTAAACCATGGTCTCAACCATGGTCTCTCTTTGAGAGGCCGGTTTAAGGGTGCAACCAAATCTGCAGTGTTCAACAGTTGCATCAACAGTATGAATTTTCCGGCAAAACAACAGGTGAGATGTGCATCCTTCAATGATAATTGAACTACATATTACAGTACGTTCACATTTTTACATGTACTGACATTTAAAAATATATTGATTGTTTTGTGTTTTTCAGTAGGATCAAAAGGTTGCCTCCCACAGGAGGGATAGACAGAATATTATCAGATGCGCAGGAAATTGCCATTGTTGACATGGCAATTGGCAACAATGCAATAAAACTGCGGGAAATTCGGGACAGAATGCTGGCAGACAATATCACTTTTGGGAATGTGAATACGATCAGCACAACGACAATCGTCAGTTCTAGAGAAAAAAATAAATAAGGATGAAGCAGTTGTACTCTGTACCCGTTGAGAGAACCGGTGAACGCGAGAAAGAAATCCAGTATCAATATGTCCAGGTAAGATGTCTGTTCAATAACTAAACAGGGTACATACACAGCTAGGCATAATGTAAAGTACTGTAAAACTGTGGATTTACTGTATTTTAGAGAGTAATGGAGATGGAAGCCAGGCAAACTGCACATACATTCATCTTTGTGGATGAAGCTGGATTCAACCTGGCAAAAACACGCCGCAGGGGAAGAATGTGATTGGAGAGAGCGCAGGCGTGGATGTCCCATGCCAGAGAGGAGCTAACATCACAATGTGCAGCACTGTCCAATGACGGTTTTGTAACGATGTGCGCTGAGAGTTGGGAAGCAAGTTCAGGGAGTGAGTTTCTAAAAATAAATAAACGTAACATAATACAAAACGAGAACACAAACAACGCACAGACATGACACAGAAACAGAAACAATGACGCCTGGGGAAGGAAACAAAGGCAGTGACATATATAGGGAAGGTAATCAGGGAAGTGATAGAGTCCAGGTGAGTGTAACGATGGCAACAGTTGTGCGCCATAATGAGCAGCCTGGTGGCCTAGAGGCGTGACAGTACCCCCTCCCTGACGCACGGCTCCAGCCGCAGGACGCCGACCAAAGGGACGATCCCGGGGATCAGGAGCGGACCGGTCACCTCTGCTGATGCTCGGGAACCTGTCGCTGGCAGGGGTGCGGGAACCTGACAGACCGGCTGAGGCAGTGACCCTGGCAATCCGGCTGAGGCATGAGAGCCTGACGAGCCGGCTGTAGCAGGTGAGCCTGGCGATCTGGCTGAGGCATGAGAGCCTGACAAACCGGAGGAGGCAGGGGAGCCTGGTGATCTGTCTCATAATACAAAACAAGAAAACACACAGACATGACACAGAAACAATGATGCCTGGGGAAGGAACCAAAGGGAGTGACATATATAGGGAATATAATCAGGGAAGTGATAGAGTCCGGGTGAGAGTAACAATGGTGACAGGTGTGCGCCATAACGAGCAGCCTGGTGACCTAGAGGCCAAAGAGGGAGCACACGTGACAGGTTTACTGTTACACAAACCACTCATTGCACCCTACAATACAGAGAGGGTCATTTATTTTCTGGTTGACCTGCATAATCGACTTGTACCAGCGGAGGAGAGAGGGACAAGAAACTCCCCTACATTCGTTGTTGTGTGGGATAATGTGGCATTCCACCACTCTGCTGCAGTCACAGACTGGTTTGCTGCACATCCCAGGATATCAGTTCTATTCCTGCCTCCATACTCCCCCTTCCTAAATCCCAGAGGAGTTTTTCTCTGCGTAGAGGTGGAAGGTTAATGACCACCGTCCACATGACCAGATGTCCTTACTGGATGCCATGAATGTGGGGTGTGGAGACACTTCTCCTGAAGACTGCCTGGGTTGGATTTGACATTCCATCAGATACTTTACAAGATGCATCGCCAGAGGAGACATAAGATGTGATGTTGACGAGAACTTGTTGCCAAATGCAGGAGAGAGGGAGAACTAGATCCCTCAGTCTCAAGCTTGCTCCCACTCTTCCCCCTGGCACTTGAGGTCGCAGGGTCCCCAGCATTACGCACTTCTGCCACCATCATTACGCACACCTGGACTCAACCCTTCCCTCTATATCTGTCTGTCCCCCAGCTCTGTTCCCCGCTTCAGCATAAACGTTCGTATGTCGTTTTGTTACCTGTGTGCTGACGTTGCTCATGTCTCGTTCCTTGTCTGTTCCTCATTAAATGTTTCACTCCCCGTACCTGCTTCTCGACTCCAGCGTCGGTCCTTACACACAGTACTGTACAGTATGAGTGACTATACTATACATGTTGTTGATGTAAATTGCTATATGCAAAGATATAGAAAAAATAAAGTCTATTGAAGAAAATTGCTGCATTTCTAATTCATTCTTGTCACATATACTTCAGTTAATAATGGGAAAGGGTGTTATTCTATAATGAAATACTGATTTATGTGAAAAATCTTTCGAACTTCAAAGATAAATGTATGTAATGCTCCCTGTTGTTAGTGTTTTTTTAGATCAGTGTGTTACGAGTGACAATGTATGCTTTCTGAGTTTTAATTGCTGCCAGTGTCATGGTCGAACAAGCTTATTTTGAGACATGTATGAAGTGTTTTGTTGGTTTGAGTGAGTTTTGGAGGTGAGATGAACTGTTTGGCCAAGATCAATGTTGGTAATGCAGACTGTGTGAAGAGTTTTGAAAAAGTGGCTTCAGTATTGACCGATGCTTGTTAGCAATTGACAAAAACTTTATTGATACACAATTTGTGTGCATTTTGTTGTATTATATGGTGTGGACCACTTCTAATGTGACCTAGTGGCCTCACATTATAATGTGGGCAGGGAGGCAGGCAAGCAAGCAGGCAGACAAGTGGGAAGATCTGTGGTTTATAATGAACAGATACAGTATATCGTGTATGATGTGATTATATGGGGCCATCTCAAGCAATGCACTTATGTAACCATCTTCACTCAGTTACTCACTCTTGAACACGTGTGTGCAAACAAAAGTGCCACTGCAAGTGCACTCAAATGCCTCTATTTGCAGGCACATACAGCACACACACATACCCACACCCACAGATATAATAAGTCAGTGACTCGGTTATCTAATGATATGCAACACATGATGTGTGTGTGGAAAAATGCACTTACTGTAAATGTAAGTGCACTCAAATGCCGCTATTTGCAGATGCTACAAACCCTAAGGACGGATGCAGAATAATCCAATAGCAGCTAAAATGTGAATTATGCTTTATAGAAAAACTATTAAATAAAAAAACTGTTATTTCTGTTAAGACTTTATTGAGAGTCCCAAATGAAGAAAGTTGACTCACTAACCTGCGGGAACCCCAAGCTGTCCCCTTATATCATGAAATTGTTTCAGAACCATGAACAGGGAACACAATTAGCACCTTTGATAGCTCCGCATAGCGGTCTTAATGAGCAAAGAATGTAAGCACCTTGGGCTGTGTGGATGCAGACAGGTCTGTTTGTGGACTATGCCACTCATTGTTCCCACTCCCTTTTGCCTTAACTTTAGGATTGCAAAACTATAGGGAATTAATTCAATATCATTGGAAATACTGCTCTCTGACTGATTCATACTATGCCCTCAGCCATACTGTGCGTGGATGGATAGTGTGTGTTTGTGCGTATGACATTTCCAAGCTATCCACTGCAGATCCCCTGAGATTCAGCAATGAACTAAGTTCATTTAATTATTTGGCATTTAACCATCTATCTTACTTAATTCATGGCCTTATACTGTAGTACTGTCATATATGTACATTGGTGCTAAGTGTGTATGAGAATAGAACATGACAGATAGTCATTAATTAAAACTCCAACAAAGGCAAAGTGGAATTTTTACGAGTCTAACTAATAGTCCTTATATTCGAAATTTGGATTTGAGTTGTATAATACTTGAATGTGTTTTCCTCTGAACCCAAATGTATCCTGGCAGACTCTTTCTTTGTATACTTTTAGATTAGCACCCAAAGTAAAAAAAATATATAACAGGAGGAGAAAGATACAGATGTCGGATCTTAATTTGACCCATTTCATCGCAGGAGGAAAATAATCCTGCAGCAGAAGGATTTTAATGATTATTGAATATTTAGAATCCTTGCCAGGGGGCAGCTGGAAGCAGTGTTTGTAGGCGATACCATATCTACATAGTACCTTAAGCTGGGTATACTGTAAACACAGCAGATTCAGTTCCAACAGCCCCACACCCAACTCATTTGGAATGCCCCCACCACATGGCCCAACTAGAAATGTATGCAATTTATACCAGTCCAATGCTGGTCCCGACATTGCACAATAAAGGTGTTGGGGGGCATGACTCTTAAATATAGGATGGGTTGCACATTAAACCGGTGTTTTCCCCCTACTTTCCTTTTGGAACATTCATGAGTATTACAATATTATGCATACTGCTGCACTTCTAATGTGAAGAAATACTAGTTTAGTTAAGTTGAACATTCTGATCTGTTCCATCAGTCTTGTGTTAATAGGCTATGCTGAGAAAATGTACATGTCACAGGAAAAAAAATATACCAGCTGATGAGATGATACATGCATTGTGCACTGCGCTCCATCCACACTGAGATGTGCTATTTTTCCCCAGGTGGGACCAATTACATGCTTTCGGAAACACCCCAGAGCTCTGTGGTGATTGGCACATGATTTGCTAGTATCATAGAAGATCGAACAGACAAGACCATCAGATTCTTAGACTGTAGGACCACTGGACGTTAGTTCAGGTAGCCTGTGTAGGCTTTGTGCAGGCTACAGTGCATCTTGTGTAAGTGGGGGGGTGGTCCGCCCAGGTCTTACCTAGTGTGCATAGACAGTAAACTACTACGGGTTATGTATGCCCGCAGGCCTCTTGCCTAAGCACTCCCTAGGTGCCTTCCCCACTGGGAACATAACAAAAACAATTTCAACAATCAAACCACTGCGTCCTATTGACACACAACAGACACAACCAATCAGCTCTCTCACTCAACCAACACAGGACACACTAATCATCTCTCGCCAACCAACAAAGGCTATCACCCACTTCTCTCTTCTCTCAGCAATCATCTGTCTTCTGAGCAACAGAAAACTGACTTACATAGCTGGAGAAGGAGTTGGTAATTGAAGACAGCTGCATCCTCTGACGAGAGGGCGGGGTCAGCTCCAATTTGCCATGGAGTCGACCAATCAGCTGCTTGGGGGATTCCAGGAAGCCCTTTTCTTGAAAGTCACACTTACAAACCACAACACAGAAACTGGGGAACGTAACAGCTCTGAATCCACAATATGGCAGAGGTTGAAAAGTCATAAAACATTATTTTTCCTCAACAACAGGTAATGGTCAATAATATCAAAGGCTGCACTGAAATGTAATAGTACATCTCCCACAATCATATTATTTAAAATGTCTTTAAAACAATCATCAGTCATTTCTGTCAGTGCAGTACATGTTGAGTGACCTTCTCTCTCAGCATGCTGAAAGTCGGTTGTCAATTTGTTTAACATTGTATTTGGTCAACAACAAAAAAATCCAATGGTTTGCTAAGAGATGGCAACAAACGAATAGGTCTGCTGTTCAGAACCAGTAATGGCCGCTTTACCACTCTTGGGTAGTAGCTTCCCTCCAGGCCTAAGGACAAACACCTTCCTCTAGATTCGGATTAAAGATATGACAGGAAGGAGTGGCCATAGAGTCAGCTACCATCCTCAGTAGCGTTCCATCTAAGTTGTCAATGCCAGGAGGTTTGTCATCATTGATCGTTAACAATACATGTTCCCACCTCTCCCACACTAACGTTGACAAAATTCAAACTTACAATGCTTTTCTTTCATTATTTGTTTTTTAATGCATGAATATAACGGCTCACTGTTTGTTGTTGGCATTTCCAATGAAGTAATCATTCCAATAATTGGCAACATCAAATAGTTGTGACAAATAAGCCATCTGATTCAATGAAAGATGCAGTTGAACGTGTCTTTCTGCCCACAATTTCATTTAAAGTACTCAAGTTTTTTTCTTCCATCATTCATTATATCATTGATCTTGGCTTCATAATACGGTTTCTTCTTTTTGTTGCGTTTAGTCACATCATTTCTTAATTTCCAGTAAGTCAGCTAGTCAGATGTGCAGCCAGACTTATTAGCCACTCCTTTTGCCCCGTCTCTTTCAACCATACAGTTTTTCATTCCTCATCCATCCATGGAGCCTTAACAGTTCTAACAGTCAGTTTCGGTGCTTTGATATAGGGGGCGCTCTTTTAATTTTTGGATAAAAAAACATTCCCGTTTTAAACAAGATATTTTGTCACGAAAGGATGCTTGACTATGCATATAATTGACAGCTTTGGAAAGAAAACATTCTGACGTTTCCAAATCTGCAAAGATATTATCTGTGAGTGCCACAGAACTGATCCTACAGGCGAAACCAAGATGAAATTTCAAACAGGAAATGCCCCAGATTTTGAAGGCGCTGTGTTCCAATGTCTCCTTATATGGCTGTGAATGGGCCACGAATGAGCTTAGACTTTCTGTCGTTTCCCCAAGGTGTCTGCAGCATTGTGACATATTTGTAGGCATATCATTGGAAGATTGACCATAAGAGACTACATTTACCAGGTGCTCGCTTGGTGTCCTCCGTTGCAATTATTGCGTAATCTCCACCTGTGTGTATTTTTCCATTTGATCCAGAGGAGAAACCCAACTGCCACGAATGACTTATCATTGAATAGATATGTGAAAAACACCTTGAGGATTGATTCTAAACAACGTTTGCCATGTTTCTGTCGATATTATGGAGTTCATTTGGAAAAAAGTTTGGCGTTGTAATGACTGAATTTTCGGGGTTTTTTCTTAGCCAAACATGACGAACAAAACGGAGCGATTTCTCCTACATAAATAATCTTTTTGGAAAAACTGAACATTTGCTATCTAAGAGAGAGTCTCCTCATTGAAAACATCCGAAGTTCTTCAAAGGTAAATTATTTTATTTGAATGCTTTTCTTGTTTTTGTGAAAATGTTGCCTGCTGAATGCTAGGCTTAATGCTATGCTAGCTATCAATACTCTTACACAAATGCTTGTGTAGCTATGGTTGAAAAGCATATTTTGAAAATCTGAGATGACAGTGTTGTTAACAAAAGGCTAAGCTTGTGAGCCAATATATTTATTTCATTTCATTTGCGATTTTCATGAATAGTTAACGTTTCGTTATGGTAATGAGCTTGAGGCTATGATTACGCTCCCGGATACGGGATTGCTCGACGCAAGAAGTTGCGTGCTCATCAATAAATCGGAAGAAGCAATTACATAAATTCATCAAGTGCATCATCTGGATGCTCCTTATTAACCACAACAGAACATAAAGTATTTTTAACATCATCCACATAAGTAACAGCTGAATCTTTAGTATGACCCCTTACACGCTATTTTAGGGTCAGCTTTTCGAACGTTGGCTTTCCTGGATATAGCCACTGTACTGTGAGCTCTAAGCTCTACAGTATTAGTACAAATGTGATCAATACATGTGGATGATCTTGTTCCTGTAGTGTTTGTAAATATTTTCAGCCCTTTCCTGGTTAGCTTCTCAGAGATAGTCAACTGCATCTGCCAGCTGTCTTGAAAGCACTGAAGTCCGAGTTCCCAGTTGTTTTGATCATGGCATTAGTCTCAGCAGAGGGAGAGAGCAGCAGAGGATCCCCCTTTCACAGTCCATATTCTCTCCTACCTTTCCTCTGGTGAGACAGACCAGAGAGACAACACCTCTTCCACCTGATGGTGAAAATCCAGTCGTTCTGCATCTGCCTCATGCTCAAATTCATGTTATTCCTATGACCACAGAAAGTGAGATATTCCTCAATATTAAAATAGTTGGGTCTAACTACTAATAACAAAAGAGCAGGACCATTGATACATTTGGCTACTCATTCATTGCATCTGCAGCGCGCGTAGAGGTAGGGAGAAGCGTGTTTTACGTTTTGTAAAAGTGTTGAATAAAAACAGTGTTGACAGTGCTGAATAAAACTTAAACATTACCTTGCTCAAAAAGAGAGCGGCTCTTTGCAGTATTAAACTTTGTAGCGGCTGGGGTCGTTGAAGCTTTCGGCATGGTGATTTGAGCTATCCAATTGGCCAGCGCAGCAGGCACACTCGATTTAGCCACAGATCTCCCTGGTGGGCTGGGCTTCTGAATCAAGTGCAGTTACCGCCAACAGCTCCACACAAACAGCTCCACACAAACAGCTCCACACAAATATAAAAAAGGAACGCAAGCTTTTATCGTTGGCTTTTCTATAGAACGGAGAAACAAACTCTAATAGAAAACTAAGAAACTCTTCGACTGACGTGGATTATCTATTTTCACCACCCTGTACAGTGAGGGTGGAAACCAAACTGCTAAAATCTATAAATGATAAATTAGGCGTGCTTGAGTTAGTCCATAAAGATTTTTCAAGAGATGAAGACGAGCATTGAAATGAGTGATGAGAATGCCGCGATACTGAAAAAATAAACAAAAAAGCTGAAGGGTTCTGTCAATTTTATCGAAGCTGATGAACTAAAAATAGGGAACAAGTTGTTAAGAGAATCCCTACTTGATATACAGACTAGATCAATGTGCAAAAAATCTGGTGCTTACCGGAATTAAATAGGATGAAGGTGAAGATCCAGAGAGTGTAGTGAAATAATGAATGGTTAAAGCGCAGAATGATGCAAAGTACTGTACTCCGTCTTCAAAAGGAGTAGACTAAAAGGGAGACATGGAGCTCTTGTAGTCGATAGCTATACATCTGTTCCCAGACACCAAGAACACTCCATGGCTATTCTCAATCAAATGGAACATCCAACACTATCAATTGCAGGGATTGTAATAAAAAAACGGAGATATTGAAATACAACAATTAATAAAAAACTATAAATACATTAATCTATTGACGTTAGAGAATGTTTTAAACTAATTTGTATTCTATTTTCTATGTATAGTATTTATAAATAAAAAGATAGGACAATTCATGAAAAATATATTCACATATATTGGAACACAAAAGTACTCAAAGCCAGGAATTAGGAAGGCATCAACAAGGTAGAAATAAAAACACTACAGAGGACATGAAAAGGCATAGTATGTTGGTATGTATGGCTGTATATGTGGGGGGAGTGCAGGCGTGTTGAAGATAGGGTGCCTGTGTATTTTGTGTGTTTGGAAAAGTGTGATGATTTAAGCTCTTGCAGCTACCCCCCTACTTTTTTCAATTTCCGCATGAAGACATACCCAAATCTAACTGCCTGTAGCTCAGGCCCAGAACCAAGGATATGCATATTCTTGGTTTCATTTGAGAGAAAACACTCTGACGTTTGTGTAAATGTGAATTGAATGTAGGAGAATATAACACAATAGATCTGGTTTAGATAATACATTGAAAAAAACGTACGTTTTGATGTATCATCATATTTAAAATGAACAAGACAAAACAAATATTCAGATAGGATGATGGGGACAATTTCAGTGAAAAACATAAGAAGGCAACAGTACTTGTGCAAAGTTTCAAAATGATAACTTCCAAAATGAGTGTGCTACATGACATTTATCATGAAGTCACCCAGGTGTCCCACAAGTAGCCCAAATTGGTGAAGTTATACATTTTGAATGGAATAACTATATACAAAATACCAAAATGGTATTCTAACACCCCCCCCCCCCCCCCCCCCCCCCCAAAAAAAGGAGAAAAAACATGAAAAAAATATATACATTTACAAAATAACACTTTCAATATTTGGAAGTCCCTCAGTTCTCTACACAATATTGTGCTGCTGTTGCCAGGTTCCATAGCAGTCTCTTTCTGCTGTAAAGTAGAGGGTCACCAAGCATGTGGTGCAGGTGATGGGGGACTTCATTTTGCGAAGAGCACAGCGACGCCTCCATGCTGTGCCCTTTTGGCCCTGAGGCACATCCATGCCGGCATAAATACATTTGGGCAGATGATCACCACTTGTGGCAGGAGCAGAAGGGACAGAGTAGAGGGGCCAGAACGTGGTGCAGTGGTGCTGTAGCCAGTAAGCTCCTTGATGAGCAGCTCTCTGAAGGCTAGCTGTGAGATGGGGGGCTTTCCACAGCTCTTAGCCATTTCCTTGTGTAGGATGAATGCATTCACCACAGCAATGTCGATGAAATGATAGAAGAAAGTCTTGTACCATTTCATCATCTTATGGAGAACATTGTAATAGCCCATCAGAGCATCTGACTGGTCCACACCTCCCATGCTCTTGTTGTAGTCCTTTATTGCAGTTGGAATGGGGACATTGTTTTGCGGTCCATGCCCCAGTAGCGCTGAGACAACCGGTGTCCGGCTGGATGAACCAGCTTCAGTGGGGGATGGACACCTTAGCACTGGGGGCTCCCATTCGGAGCTAGATCTACTGTCTCTATTATATTATGACATACCAGCTAGATCTACTGTCTTTATTATATTACAACAGACCAGCTGTATCTACTGTCTCCATTTCACTTTGGCCATTGTTGTGGGCCTGCCCTCCCCTCAATAGCCTCAAATAGGCTATTTCATGTGGGGGTGGGGTGGGGTGGAGCGGCAGACACACGCATCTCGGCCATGCTCCCTCTAATCCACAATATGTATATATACACACGCAAACATAGGCTATGGGTCATACACATATAGTACATACAAACATACCCCCACCCACAATGTTTAGCCAACGTATACTTTACACATTTCATTACATTTGTATATATTGCTACTAAAATTTAAAAAAATCACAAATAATATTTTATATTATTAATTTCAAACAACGGCATTAGCATGAGAAGAACTTACCAGTCCAAAACGATGTCCTCTCCATTCAAAAAATATTCCTCCATTTGGGAATCGCTAAATGAATCGTCCTCCAACAATCTGTCTCACTTTCCCGATCAATTTCTTCTAAAATTGTGTGTACATCTGTATATCTCGACTTATATTTAGCTTTCCCTGACTTAGTCGCCATACTGATTGATGTATAAACAGCTGAAGATGCGCTTTACCAAAATAATGCTGTGCTTAACATGCGTGGCTCCGTCCGATATGAATCTTCAATGGCGAATGACCCTCTTTACGCCAGAGTTTACTACATGCGTTGGTCTTCCAACACATAAACATTACATATTGCCGTTGCCTCAGCTCATTTTTATTTATTTTATTTCACCTTTATTTAACCAGGTAGGCTAGTTGAGAACAAGTTCTCATTTGCAACTGCGACCTGGCCAAGATAAAGCATAGCCGTGTGAACAGACAACACAGAGTTACACATGGAGTAAACAATTAACAAGTCAATAACACAGTAGAAAAAAAAGAGAGTCTATATACATTGTGTGCAAAAGGCATGAGGAGGTAGGCGAATAATTACAATTTTGTGATAAATGATCAGATGGTCATGCACAGGTAGAGATATTGGTGTGCAAAAGAGCAGAAAAGTAAATACATAAAAACAGTATGGGGATGAGGTAGGTAAAATTGGGTGGGCTATTTATCGATAGACTATGTACAGCTGCAGCGATCGGTTAGCTGCTCAGATAGCAGATGTTTGAAATTGGTGAGGGAGATAAAAGTCTTCAACTTCAGCGATTTTTGCAATTCGTTCCAGTCACAGGCAGCAGAGAACTGGAACAAAAGGCGGCCAAATGAGGTGTTGGCTTTAGGGATGATCAGTGAGATACACCTGCTGGAGCGCGTGCTACGGGTGGGTGTTGCCATCGTGACCAGTGAACTGAGATAAGGCGGAGCTTTACCTAGCATGGACTTGTAGATGACCTGGAGCCAGTGGGTCTGGCGACGAATATGTAGCGAGGGCCAGCCGACTAGAGCATACAGGTCGCAGTGGTGGGTGGTATAAGGTGCTTTAGTAACAAAACGGATGGCACTGTGATAAACTGCATCCAGTTTGCTGAGTAGAGTGTTGGAAGCTATTTTGTAGATGACATCGCCGAAGTCGAGGATCGGTAGGATAGTCAGTTTTACTAGGGTAAGTTTGGCGGCGTGAGTGAAGGAGGCTTTGTTGCGGAATAGAAAGCCGACTCTGGATTTGATTTTAGATTGGAGATGTTTAATATGAGTCTGGAAGGAGAGTTTACAGTCTAGCCAGACACCTAGGTACTTATAGATGTCCACATATTCTAGGTCGGAACCGAGAATTGAACCCTGTGGCACCCCCATAGAGACTGCCAGAGGACCGGACAGCATGCCCTCCGATTTGACACACTGAACTCTGTCGGCAAAGTAGTTGGTGAACCAGGCAAGGCAGTCATCAGAAAAACCGAGGCTACTGAGTCTGCCGATAAGAATATGGTGATTGACAGAGTCGAAAGCCTTGGCAAGGTCGATGAAGACGGCTGCACAGTACTGTCTTTTATCGATGGCGGTTATGATATCGTTTAGTACCTTGAGCGTGGCTGAGGTGCACCCATGACCGGCTCGGAAACCAGATTGCACAGCGGAGAAGGTACGGTGGGATTCGAGATGGTCAGCGACCTGTTTGTTGATTTGGCTTTCGAAGACCTTAGATAGGCAGGGCAGGATGGATATAGGTCTGTAACAGCTGTAATAGCTCATTGGCTATCTACCCAGCTAGATTTCAAGACGATCAGTTTTCATTGGGTTAAAATACACCCAATCAACTAAACAGCGGTCATGTCATTGGTGCACAATGATGTCATTACTTGTTGTCTTCAAATCGGTTTCTTTCAGTTTGTGTTACAAACAAACCAGTTGATTGCAATGAAACCAAACATGACTTGATAAAGTCACGTTTAGTGTGTGTATTTACATCGAATGTGACGTCGAAAATGGAATGAGATGGAATTCACGACAAGCGGTTCACAAAATGTTTTGTGTTAGGCTATAAAAATTGATTTTATCAAACAAAAGACCATTCATTGTGTAACAATGAGCATTGGGATTGCAAACAGAGGAAGATCGTCAAAGGTTAACGATTTATTTTATTGCAATTTGTGATTTTGTTACGCCTGTGCTGGTTGAAATAGTTATTTTTAATGGGGCTTTTTTCTCAGATAATCGCATCGTATTCTTTCGCAGTAAATCCTTTTTTAAATCTGACTATGCAGTTGGATTAGCAAGATTCTAGGCTTTCGACCCGTGTGAGACACTTGTATTTTCATGAATGTTTAATATTACTATTTATGTAGCGATCACCGTATGTTGTCGATTTTAATCCCGCTAACGGGTTCGGTGCGTAGAGAGGTTAACATAGAAATGCTACCAAAAATAATTGACAGAAACTTGTTACAAATGATGGAGTTATCCATGATTCACCAAACTATATTTTCAAAGAGGAAGTAAAGTACTTTAACCTTTTCACACGTACCAACACACATGTAATCATTCTACAGTGGTCCCTGTAGTGTACGATCAAACCGGTGTGATTAGAAGTTTATTTAGAACACACATCACTCAGCATTTGATCTGGCCACACTTTTTTCAGAAACATTTTGCACAAACACAGTCCTTACAAAGTTATGTCCAGAATGTCGTCTACCATCGTTCAAATCCCACCATTCATTTCTCGAAGTCCTTACTCACCCTTACTCACCTAATTCTGTTATAACATCTTTGGTCCAACAGACGATTACATGAAACCCAGAATGCATTGTATGTCAACAAACATGGCTACACACAGCTGGAATTAACTTAGCTCATCACACTCAGTACAACCCTCAAAAAACTATTTTACTCACATAATGTGCCCATTACAATCTATGCAAGAATCGGAATGCATGATTTGTCACCGGCAATTGAAAACATGTGAATAAAACAGTAAATATACACAGTTGAAGTCAGAAGTTTACATACACTTAGGTTGGAGTCACTAAAACCCGTTTTTCAACCACTCCACAAATTTCTTGTGAACAAACTATAGTTTTGGCAAGTCGGTTAGGACATCTACTTTGTGCATGACACAAGTAATTTTTCCAACAATTGTTTACAGACAGATTATTTTACTTATAATTCACTGTATCACAATTCCAGTGGGTCAGAAGTTTACATACACTAAGTTGACTATGACTTTAAACAGCTTGGAAAATTCCAGACAATTGTAATGGCTTTAGAAGCTTCTGATAGGCTAATTGACATAATTTGAGTCAATTGGAGGTGTACCTGTGGATGTATTTCAAGGCCTACCTTCAAACGCAGTGCCTCTTTGCTTGACATCATGGGAAAATCAAAAGAAATCAGCCAAGACCTCAGAAAAAGATTGTAGACCGCCACATGTCTGGTTCACCCTTGGGAGCAATTTCCAAATGTCTCAAGGTACCACGTTCATCTGTACAAGCAATAGTACGCAAGTATAAACACCATGGGACCACGCAGCCGTCATACCACTCAGGTAGGAGACGCCTTCTGTCTCCTAGAGATGAACGTACTTTGGTGCAAAGAGTACAAATCAATCCCAGAACAACAGCAAAGGACCTTGTGAAGATGCTGGAGGAAACGGGTACAAAATTATCTATATCCACAGTAAACCGAATCCTATAATCGACATAATCTGAAAGGTTGATCAGCAAGGAAGAAGCCACTGCTCCAAAACCGCCAGAAAAAAAAGCCACCCACGGTTTGCAACTGCACATGGGGACAAAGATCATACTTTTTGGGGAAATGCCCTCTGGCCTGATGAAACAAAAATGTAACTGTTTGACCATAATGGCCATTGTGTTTTGAGGATAAAGGGGGCGGCTTGCAAGCCAAAGAACACCATCCCGACCATGAAGCGCAGGGGGGGGCAGCATCATGATGTGGGGGTGCTTTGCTGCAGGAGGGACTAGTGCACATCACAAAATAGATGGCATCATCAGGTATGAAAATGATGTGGATATATTGAATCAACATCTCAAGACAACAGTAAAGAAGTTAAAGCTTGGTCGCAAATGGGTCTTCCAAATGGACAATTACTCCAAGCATGCTTCCAAAGTTGTGGCAAAATGGCTTATGGACAACAAAGTCAAGGTATTGGAGTGGCCATCACAAAGCCCTGACCTCAATCCTATACAAAATGTGGGCAGATCTGAAAAAGCGTTTGCGAGCAACGAGGCCTACAAACCTAACTCAGTTACACCAGCTCCGTCAGGAGGAATGGGCAAAATTTCACCCAACTTATTGTGGGAAGCTTGTGGAAGGCTACCCAAATGTTTGACCCAAGTAAAACAATTTAAAGGCAATGCTACCAAATGAAAATGGAGTATATGTAAACTTCTGACCCACTGGGAATGTGATGAAAGAAATAAAAGCTGAAATAAATCACTATTATTCTGACAGTTCACATTCTTAAAATGAAGTGGTGATCCTAACTGACCTAAGACCGGGACTTTTTACTGTGATTAAATGTCAGGAATTGTGAAAAACTGAGTTTAATTGTATTTGGCTAAGGTGTATGTAAACTTCCGACTTCAACTGTACAAAATTACCATACAAAACATTTTCTGATAGTTATTTATTGATTCAAGTGGTGCGTGCCGGCAGTCAATCACGTAACCTCTCCCACTCTGAGCCATTCAGTGTTGTTGTTTATGTATGTAGCTAGTGCTCTAAGCTGTAACATTAGCAATATCTTTCAAAAGGAGACAACACAAAAGTAGAAATTCTTGAGATGTTTTAAAAATTCTGACAATGAGTCTGAAAGTCAAGAATCAGATTCTGACAGTGAGAAGCTGCCCTCCAACCTTGCAGCCATTGAGAACCCTGAATCCGAGGACCCCTTGTCCACTGACAAAGTCCCAGGTCCCTTTGAAGATGCTGGTGGTGATGGAGGCAGACCGACAGTGGATGAAGTACAGGAGCACCACACCCCTCAGCACCCATCCACTGGGAGTTGTCCTGCTGCAGACAATCCCTTATGCCTCACTGCATGGCATTTTCCCTGCAAATCCCTCAAACTGCTGCTCAAGATAGTCGCACACGGAGGCACTGCAAAGTCTGCCTGTCTGACACCAGGAGAAGCAAGCAGAGGAAGTTGACAAAATACATGTGTTTAGCTTGTGATAGACTATGTGTTTCACCATGCTTTGAGGAGTATCATAAGCTCAAGCACTATTGAGCACATCTGCAGCAATTAGTATCTGACTGACCTGACAGGTGACCTGCCATGACAGGTGACCTGCCAAGGCGGAACACACCTCAATTCAAACTGTTCTTAGAAAATATAAACTTGTTAGAAAATCATTTGAAATTGAAACAGCCCATAACTGAAAACAGGCTGTGTGTCTTGGGTTGAGGGCAGCGCAGATTAAATGTACTGTTGCATAATAACCACATTCTGGAAAGGAGAGCACGTTCTTACATCACGTGCATAAAAAACTCATGCTGGGGCAACAATTAGAGCTATTCGGAACTCACACATGAAAGGGTTTTATGCAAACACAACCATTAAAAAGTTGGGGTTCACTTAGAAATGTCCTTGTTTTTGAAAGAAAAGCACATTTTTGTCCAGTAAAATAACGTCAAATTGATCAGAAATATAGTGTAGACATTGTTAAAACCTTTTAGGGATAGGGGGCAGCATTTTCACTTTGGATGAATTGCGTGCCCATAGTGAACTGCCTCCTACTCTGTCCCAGATGCTAATATATGCATATTATTATTACTATTGGATAAACACTCTGAAGTTTCTAAAACTGTTTGAATTATGTCTGTGAGTATAACAGAACTCATAGGTTAGGCAAACTTCCAAACAGGAAGTGGAAATTCTGGGGCTGGTTGATTTTCAACTCATCGCCTATTCACATCCAAATAAGATATGGATCTGTTCGCACTTCCCACTTCCTTGACCAGTTTATTCGACCTGGAAAATAACTTTTTAAAGTTTTCGTCAGAGTTCTCCTGGACCAACGCCAGCTTTTGAAAATGTGAACTAAACGTGCTAGCAAAAGTAGCTAATTGGACACTAGTAATGGACATTATGGAACAAAACAACGATTTATTGCGGAACTAGGATTCCTTGCACTGCATTCTGATGAAAGATCATCAAAGGTAAGGGAGTATTTATGATGTAATTTCACATTTCTGTTGACTCCAACATGGCGGAGAAATATATTTACTTCTGAGTGCCGCCATGCAATAGACAGAGAGACAGCGCTCAGACGTAAAAGTATTTCACCGCCAAAACATCATGTTTTTCATCGGCAGGGACTGGAAAACTGGTCATAATTGAAGGAATGATGGATTGTGCAAAATATACAGAAATTCTTGAGGGAAACCTGTTTGTCTTCCGGAGACTGGGACGGAGATTCACCTTCCAGCGGGACAATGATCCTAAGCATACTGCTAAAAGAACACTCAAGTGGTTTAAGGGGAAACATTTAAATGTCTTGGAATGGCCTAGTCAAAGCCTAGACCTCAATCCAATTTGAGAATCTGCGGTATGGCTTAAAGTTTTCTGTACACCAGCAAAACCCATCCAACTTGAAGGAGCTGGAGCAGGTTTGCCTAGAATGGGCAAAAATCCCAGTGACTAGATGTGCCAAGCTTATAGAGACATACCCCAAGAGACTTGCAGCTGTAATTGCTGCAAAAGGTGGCTCTACAAAGTATTGACTTTGAGGGGGTGAAATAGTTATTAATTGTTTGTTTCACCCCACAAAATATTTAGCATGTTCAAAGTGGTAGGCATGTTTAAATCAAATGATACAACCCCCCCCCCCCCAAAAAAAAAAAAAAGTTTAATTCCAGGTTGTAAAGGCAACAAAATAGGAAAAATACAAAGGGGGTGAATACTTTCGGAAGCCACTGTATAAAAGCTTGTTTCCAAAACGAGTGTCGCCACAGGGCCATTTAGCTGTGTGTTTTTAATCGAAAGACGCTGAACAAAATGGAAACGACCAGCTGTCACCTCTTTCTCTTTACCTCTCTCCAATCACCCCCCCGGGACCCGGCTCTAACTATTTTTTGCCAGTTCAGAGAAAGACTGTATAGAGCGAAGATCCTATCTCATCCCTGAGAGCGAACGAGATACTCCAGAGCTCTGACTGGAATGATCAATACAGACCATTTTACATCCCCCACATACTGTACAACCTGCTCAGTGACTGGCAGGGCATAGAGCAGCATTCTCAAACTAGGGGTTCCCAAACTAGGGGTCACCTGAAATGAAAATAAGGTCGCGGGAGAATTTCCAAAATCTTGAATGTGTGTGTATATATTTTATATATACACTGCTCAAAAAATTAAAGCGAACACTTAAACAACACACTGTAACTCCAAGTCAATCACACTTCTGTGAAATCAAACTGTCCACTTAGGAAGCAACACTGATTGACAATAAATTTCACATGCTGTTGTGCAAATGGAATAGACAACAGGTGTAAATTATAGGCAATTAGCAAGACACCCCGAATAAAGGAGTGGTTCTGCAGGTGGGGACCACAGCCCACTTCTCAGTTCCTATGCTTCCTGGCTGATGTTTTGGTCACTTTGAATGCTGGCGGTGCTTTCACTCTAGTGGTAGCATGAGACGGAGTCTACAACCCACAGGTGGCTCAGGTAGTGCAGCTCATCCAGGATGGCACATCAATGCGAGCTGAGGCAAGAAGGTTTTCTGTGTCTGTCAGCGTAGCGTCCAGCGCATGGAGGCGCTACCAGGAGACAGGCCAGTACATCAGGAGACGTGGAGGAGGCCGTAGGAGGGCAACAACCCAGCAGCAGGACCGCTACCTCCGCCTTTGTGCAAGGAGGAGCAGGAGGAGCACTGCCAGAGCCCTGCAAAATTACCTCCAGCAGGCCACAAATGTGCATGTGTCTGCTCAAAAGGTCAGAAACAGACTCCATGAGGGTGGT
This sequence comes from Oncorhynchus mykiss, assembly GCF_013265735.2. NCBI lineage: Eukaryota > Metazoa > Chordata > Actinopteri > Salmoniformes > Salmonidae > Oncorhynchus > Oncorhynchus mykiss. The sequence continues at coordinate 10,798,258 of NC_048587.1, read as the reverse complement.
ATGAGGGCCCGACGTCCACAGGTGGGGGTTGTGCTTACAGCCCAGGACGTTTTTCATTTGCCAGAGAACACCAAGATTGGCAAATTCGCCACTGGCGCCCTGTGCTCGTCACAGATGAAAGCAAGTTCACACTGAGCACATGTGACAGACGTGACAGTCTTGAGACGCCGTGGAGAACATTCTGCTGCCTGCAACATCCTCCAGCATGACCGGTTTGGCAGTGGGTCAGTCATGGTGTGGGGTGGCATTTCTTTGGGGGGGCCGCACAGCCCTCCATGTGCTCGCCAGAGGTAGCCTGACTGCCATTAGGTACCGAGATGAGATCCTCAGACCCCTTGTGAGACCAGACCCCTTGTGAGACCATATGCTGGTGCGGTTGGCTCTGGGTTCCTCCTAATGCAAGACAATGCTAGACCTCATGTGGCTGGAGTTTGTCAGAAGTTCCTGCAAGAGGAAGGTTTTGATGCTATGGACTGGCCTGCCCGTTCCCCAGACCTGAATCCAATTGAGCACATCTGGGACATGTCTCGCTCAATCCACCAACGCCACGTTGCACCACAGACTGTCCAGGAGTTGGCGGATGCTTTAGTCCAGGTCTGGGAGGAGATCCCTCAGGAGACCATGCGCCACCTCATCAGGAGCATGCCCAGGCATTGTAGTGAGGTCATACAGGCACGTGGTGGCCACACACACTACTGAGCCTCATTTTGACTTGTTTTAAGGACATTACATCAAAGTTGGATCAGCCTGTAGTGTGGTTTTCCACTTTAATTTTGAGTGTGACTCCAAATCCAGACCTCCATGGGTTGTTAAATTTGATTTCCATTGATCATTTTTGTGTGATTTTGTTGTCAGCACATTCAACTATGTAAAGAAAAAAGCATTTCATAAGAATATTTCATTCATTCAGATCTAGGATGTGTTATTTTAGTGTTCACTTTATTTTTTTGAGCAGTGTGTATATATATATATACACTGCTCAAAAAAATAAATCTCAAAATCATAAAGCGATTGACCTTAATCTAAATGAACATTGTTCTCATCTAAAAGATCAAATTCAACCAGAGAGCACCCTTAGATATGGGAAAAGGCCACACTTGACCGTTGCACTTGGTGAAAGGCTAGGTCTGCTATGCTGTGAAACCACACACTATTGCAGAGACTTTGATATTACCGTCCGCAATGGATATGGTGAAAACAATGTATGGATAGTCAGAGGCACAGAAACTCAGATCAATAGCTTTGTTAGATAACACTGTTAAAAAAATAAGTTATGCTATTGCTAGCAATCAAGAAACTCTGACTGAATGTCTCAAACTTCTCAGCTTATGCTCTCCAAATGGACGTTAGCTGTGAGGGCCAAAGATGCCCATCCATTTACTTTGTTCACTACACATGTCGGGGAATGCTGTTCACAAGGACATATTGTTCTGTCTCACGATTCCCAAGCATGAAACGACACAAGGGATGTTCAATGTGCTGCGTGGCTATATTGCCGAAAATCTTATTCCATGGGATCGAATGGTGGGCTTTTGCACAGATGGGGCTCCATATGGTGAGATGGTCGGCAGGCCTCTGCACTCTAGTTATGAATGTGTCTCCCTCTGCCATATGGACGCATTGCATGATACACCGAGAGCGACTGGCGAAAAAAGAGCTGAGCACAGAACTCTGAGATATACTGTAGCAGGTAACTTGGATTGTAAACTACATCAAACCACATCCACTGCGTGCACATCTCTTCGCAAAACTATGTGAAGATATGGGATCAGAGCATGACAATGTTCTATTTCACACTAAGGCTTGGATGGTTATCGAGGGGGAGTTTTGGAAAGATTTTTTGCATTATGAGGATCTGTTGTCATTCACAATGGATGTAAAAACTTGGTTGACTTTCTGTGTAATGAAAAACTGTCTCCTGCCTATGTAACAGACATATTTGGGAACAAACTAAACACAAAAATGCAGGGGAAATACAAAAACTTTCTAGATTAGTGACCAAATCAGTGGATTCAGAAATAATTATTATTGGAGAGAATTATCTTTAAATTGTTTATTTTTTAAATCTTCCCTCGCCTGTGCATGTTTCTAATAGAAAATAGTATAAATTATTGTTCCACATGAGTGATGACTCCTCACCTCCAACGCTTGGAAGAGCACTTTTGGGCCTACTTCCCAAATATTTGACTGATTCTGCTCAGTTGACATGCTGGTATGTGATCAAGCTGTCATGTGACCTAATGCATTCACGGGTCACTACGGAGGAGTTTTGGTTCCTCACTTAAAGGGAATACCATTCTGTCTCTCTGAGTATTAATGCCGCATTCGAAACAACTGAGAACTCAAGTGGAAACTCAGAAATCAACGACTTCCAACTTCAGTGAGTTCAAAACTACTGGGAGCTCAGAAATCTTCTTGGCCGATCATCCAACTTGGAATTCCAACTTGGGAACTTGGGCTTCTTTCTAGAGCTCTGACTTTCCAACCTTAAGATCACTGATGTCATGATTTTACCTTGTATTTTTCAGAGTTTCCAGTTGTCTTGAAAGCACCATCAAACTCATGGTACCCTTCAACCAGCTCATATTTGTGTGAAGCTGAATTCAGTGTACTCATTTGCATTAAAACCAATTATCGATCCAGGTGGGATGTGACAGCAGAGATGAGGTACGCACTGTCCGTGTCTCATTACTGGTGGTGAGATAATGTATCTTATGTCAGACTCATTTGCAATGGACTGTCATAGCCCCACATTAAAAGTATGTGATAGTGAGTTGACAAGACAATCAGAAATACGGAATACAGAATATAAAGCCCCAAATAAAAAAAAGTAAACATGGGCTGTTAATGACATTATTTTCACATGGTTGGGGCTGGGAGAATTTTCAGATATCAAAATGGATTTGTGGGCCAAAAAGTATGGGAACCCCTGGCATAGAGGTAAAAGAAAGATAGCGATAGAGAGAAGGAGAAGCGAGGGGAGGGGGGGGGGGGGGGGGGGGGGGGGGGGGGGGGGGAGGAGGAGGAGGAGGAGGCGGCAGTGAACAGACCAGAGAGAAAGAGACCACATATCTGTTTGAATTCTCTGTTTTCAGAGACCTATGAAGGTAATGTAAATGACCTATCCATTCTTAGATCCTTAATGGCAGCGTGTAACTGTTTTCCCACATGCTTTGATTAATTGGTTCCTCTTTGTGAAAGGTTAGGGCTTGCCAGTCACCAGCCACAATCCAAATGCCACTGAGCACATTTAGTTCAGGGATTAAATGCCACAAGGAAATGGTCCCCCCGCACATGTCTCTGACCCTGGAATGCTATTTATTTTTTACAGGTTTTAAGGGGGAAACACAAAAAAGGCCAAATAGTTCTGCCTGTCCTCTTTCTTCCTTTCCCTCTCTCTGGCTAGCTGGGTTCGGTGGAAAGGGAGTGTGTGTGTGTGACTCTTCTTTATGAAGCCAGCTGTTTCCCTTGTTCTGCGACTCTTCATCCGTGCCCTCATTCTCTCCATCAGTGTAATAGCTTTCTACTGCTCTCCTCTCATTCTGTCCTCTTCTCATACCTTCATCATTTCTGGAATGGGAATCATCCCTCTCCTACATGTTGTTTATCAAGAAGAGAGGGATACCCCCAACAGCAACTCCCTCCCTTTCAACCCGAGAGCTGTGTTTATCTCTATCCCTCCTTTCCCTGAAGTGTTGTCTCTCCCTCTTCCTCCTTTATCCTCAGGCAAGATCTCTACCCTCCCTCCCTCCAGCTCGTTATCTCTCACTGTCTCTCCATTTTTTTTCTTCACTCCCCCTCTTCTCCTCTGTCCATGTTAGAGTCATGGGGTCTGTTCTAAGGATGTTGCTTCCTGGCTAAAGAAGAGACCATCTCAACCTGTAGCCCCTGGCTTTCAATTCTGCATTCTCTACCTCTTTAGCCATAACATTTACTAATCATTAGTAAAATATTTTTGCAGGGCCTCTTCTAAAGTGAGGTCTATTTATACTTCATAAATACTTTAGAAATGTTTTGAGTAACCAGTGTAAGTTCTCACAAAAATATGAAAATGACATTGGTAGCAGTACCTGATGCTCTTTAAGGTCTCAAAATGGCCTAGAACCTATCAGCAATAAGTACACAATGGAGAGGATTTTGAAGATTGAACATTTCCAAAACATTCACACTGAAATAGAGTAAAATATGTTGTTGTTTTAGCTTTAGTATTGTAGAAAGATTGTGGATTGTATCAATGTAATTGTCTGCATCATTTCCAATCCTCCAAATAATATATATTATTATTTTTATTAGATATTTTCCCTTAACCCTACGCCTCCTCCCCAATTGCAGTAAACTAATGGACAACAACACTTAGGCTTCTACTTCCAGCTGACACATATTTTATATTAGTTAAACATTTTAATAACAGACCTTTTGAGTACATCAACAGTATTTGATATACCTTAACTGGTATGCCAGCCAGCCCTGGAGTTTTCCCGGACTTTAATGTTTTAATTGCATTTAGAAGTTCCTCCTCTGTGATTAGGCCTTCACATGAGTCTTTCTGTAGAGCTGTTAATTTTACACTATTAATATAAATAAAATCCTTACAATTAACTTCAAATTTGATTTGTTACATACACATGGTTAGCAGATGTTAATGCGGGTGTAGCAAAATGCTTGTGCTTCTAGTCCGACAATGCAGTAAGAACCAACGAGTAATCTAACCTAATAATTCCACAACTACTACCTTATACACACAAGTGTAAAGGGATAAATAATATGTACATAAAGATATATGAATGAGTGATGGTACAGAACGGCATAGGCAAGATGCAGTAGATGGTATCGAGTACAGTATATACACATGAGATGAGTAATGTAGGGTATGTAAACATTATATTAAGCGGCATTGTTTAAAGTTGCTAGTGATACATTTCTAACATCAATTTCCATCAATTTCCATTATTAAAGTGGCTGGAGTTGAGTCAGTATGTTGGCAGCAGCCACTCAATGTTAGTGGTGGCTGTTTAAAACCAGTTGAGTCTATGGGGGCGCTATTTCATTATTGGATAAAAAAACGTGCCCGTTTTAAGCGCAATATTTTGCCACGAAAAGATGCATGACTATGCATATAATTGACAGCTTTGGAAAGAAAACAGTCTGACGTTTCCAAAACTGCAAAGATATTATCTGTGAGTGCCACAGAACTCATGCTACAGGCGAAACCAAGATGAAAATTCAAACAGGAAATGAGCAGAATTTCTGAGGCTCTGTTTTCCATTGTCTCCTTATATGGCTGTGAATGCACCAGGAACGAGCCTGCCCTTTCTGTCGTTTCTTCAAGATGTCTGCAGCATTGTGACATATTTGTAGGCATATCATTGGAAGATTGGCCATAAGAGACTACATTTTCCAGGGGTCCGCCCGGTGTCCTTTGTCTAAATTGGTGCGTAATCTTCAGCTGCGGGCATTTTCTCCTGGGATTCAGAACAGAAAGCACACTTCCACGAACGATATATCATCGAAGAGATATGTGAAAAACACCTTGAGGATTGGTTCTAAACAACGTTTGCCATGTTTCAGTCGATATTATGGAGTTAATTTGGAAAAAAGTTCGGCGTTTTGATGACTGGATTTTCTGTTTTTTTTGGTAGCCAAACGTGACGCACCAAACGGAGCGATTTCTCCTAAACAAACAATCTTTCAGGAAAAACTGAACATTTGCTATCTAACAGAGTCTCCTCATTGAAAACATCTGAAGTTCTTCAAAGGTAAATGATTTTATTTGAATGCTTTTCTGGTTTTTGTGAAAATGTTGCCTGCTGAATGCTAACGCTAAATGCTACACTAGCTAGCTACTGTTACACAAATGATTGTTTTCCTATGGTTGAGAAGCATATTTTGAAAATCTGAGATGACAGTGTTGTTAACAAAAGGCTAAGCTTGAGAGCTAGCATATTTATTTCATTTCATTTGCGATTTTCATGAATAGTTAACGTTGCGTTATGGTAATGAGCTTGAGGCTGTATTCACGATCCCGGATCCGGGATGGCTAAGTGCTAGAGGTTAACAGTCTGATGGCCTTGAGATAGAAGCTGTTTTTCAGTCTCTCGGTCCCTGCTTTGATGCACCTGTACTGACCTCGCCGTCTGGATGATAGCGGGGTGAACAGGCAGTGGCTCGGGTGGTTGTTGTCCTTGATGATCTTTTTGGCCTTCCTGTGACATCGGGTGGTTTAGGTGTCCTGGGGGGCAGGTATTTTGCCCCCGGTGATGCGTTGTGCAGACCTCACTACACTCTTGAGTGCCTTACGGTTGTGGGTGGAGCAGTTGCCGTACCAGGCGGATGCTCTCGATTGTGCATCTGTAGAAGTTTGATGGCTTTTGGTGACAAGCCGAATTTCTTCAGCCTCCTGAGGTTGAAGAGGCGCTGCTGTGCCTTCTTCACAACGCTGTCTGTGTGGGTGGACCAATTCAATTTGTCCGCGAGGTGTATGCCGAGGAACTTAACTAAAATGTCAACACAAGTAGTTCTTGCAGGGTAATAATAGTCCAGCGCTAATGAACATCAATGGAAAGTGCATTTGAAAATAGAAAGTCTGCTGCAGTGTAAAGCACTGGAATATAGAGGGAAAAGAGAGAAAGATCTTAGCTGTTGACTTCAGGCTTGCAGTGGCTCTGCAAAGTATTGCCCCAAGTTCTGTTGTCTTATTTCTTGTTTGTTTCACAATAAAAAATATCTAGCATCTTCAAAGTGGTAGGCATGTTGTGTAAATCAAATGATACAAACCCCCAAAACATATATTTTAATTCCAGGTTGTAAGACATCAAAAACAGGAAAAATGCCAAGGGGGTGAATACTTTCACAAGCCACTGTATCTGTCCCTATTTCTGAAACAGTACCCAGGTGGTAGGTATAAAAATCCAGTCCACTTAAACTGGATTCCCCTTACATTTCACAGTTGTGATGCAAAAGTCCTGGCAAAATGCATAGCACATTGAATTACAAAGATTTTACCAGATATTGTTAATTCTAATCAGACAGTTTTTTTTTTACTTGGATGAAACATTGGAGATAATATAAAAGACAATTACTTTAAACAATAGAACACTATGAAACGAGGCCTCGTATTCATAGAAAAATTGGAAAAAGTTGAAAAGTATGACTAGAATTGATATATATCATATAGAATGTAATAATTTTGGTGAAACCCTTATACAACAATAGAAGCCCAAATATAAAATGGGTTAAAGTTATATATATATATAGCAACCCCAAATGTAAAATACTAAATAATGGTTACTTCTTAGAAAGTATTGACCTGTCAAGAAGAGTTAAGGTTGTCCACTGGCTCCATGTCTACTTGTTATGTTCATTGAAATGTTAGCTATTAAAATGAGATCCAACAATAATATCAAGTGGTTATTAAAAACCAAAAGTGTCAATATATGCCAATGACTCTAGTTTTCTATTAAATCTGGTCCATGCATTTTCTTATTGGTAATCTACACTGAAATCTAAACACATGTTTTATGAGCGGAAATAAAAATGCCAGAAATCACAAAAAAGGTATTTCACTCAAATTGTGCACACATTTGTTTACATCCCTCTTAGTGAGAATTTCCCCTTTAACAAAATAAGATAATCCATCCACCTGACAGGTGTGGCATATCAAGAAGCTGATTAAACAGCAGGATCATTACACAGCTGCATCTTGTACTGGAGAAAATAAAAGGCAACACTAAAATGTGCAGTTTTATCGCAACTCAATGCCAAAAAATGTGCAATTGGCATGCTGACTGCAGGAATGTCCACCAGAGCTGTTGCTAGAGAATGGAATTTCTCTTAATCTTCTCCAATTAATTTTCATAAGCCGCCTCACACCACGTGCAACCATGCCAGCCCAGGACCTCCACATCGTGTGGGTGAGCGGTTTGCAGATGTAAACTTGCTGAACAGAGTGCCCCATGGTGGCAGTGGGGTTATGGTATGGACAACAAATGCAATTGTATTTTATCAATGGCAATTTGAATGCACAGAGGTACCATGAAATATCCTGAGGCCCATTGTCGTGCCATTCATCCTCCATCACCTCATGTTTCAGCATGTTAATATGCTCCATGTCTTTAAGGATCTGTCCACAATTCCTGGAAGCTGAAAATGTCCCAGTTATTGGACTGCATACTCACCAGACATGTCACCCATTGAGTATGTTTTGGATGCTCTGGTTCGACGTGTATGACAGCGTTTTCCAGTTCTCGCCAATAGCCAGCAACTTTGCACAGTCATTGAATTGGAGTGGGACAATATTCCACATGCCACAATCAGCCTGATCGGCTCTAGGAGATGTGTTGCTCTGCATGAGGTGTTCACACCAGATACGGACTGATTTTCTGATCCACGCCCATACCTTTTTAAGGTTCCTGTGACAAACAGATGCATATCTGTGTTCCCAGTCATGTGAAATCCATAGATTTGTCACAGCTGTCAAAAGAACTGGACCAAGGTGCAGCGTGGTGACCGTACATTTCTCTTTTTATTTGAAATGTCACCAACAAGAAACCAAAAATCACAACCGTGAAGCTTACAGGGCTAAGTGCCACAATCAAAGTTAACTACCCACACTGAAAGGAGGGAAAAAGGGCTACCTAAGTATGATTCCCAATCAGAGACAACGATAGACAGCTGTCCCTGATTGAGAACCATACCCGGTCAAAACATAGAAATAAAGAAACATAGAAAACAAAACAGAATGCCCACCCAACCGAAAAGAGAAAATAAAACAACTCTCTAAGGTCAGGGCGTGACAAGATTAGGGCCTAATTAATGAATTAATATTTATATTCAGTGTAGCTTGCTAGCTAAAAGTCACAACACAGATAAAAAGGGGTTATAGTTACCAGTATCGTTCTGCCACGTTCTGCTTGAGCTACAATATCTTACAGTTTGCAAACAAAGCTGTGATGACAGGAACAGTAACTTTATGATCAACTTTGTCAATGTAACAGCTACAGTCTTCCTGAATACTTGGGTCAACCTACTCTGAAGTGGTTTTATACAAATATCATCCAGTTTGATGAAAAACATGATTTTCACTGCTCAGGACCTCTTAACTGAAAATGAAACCTTATTCAAAGTATCACCTTTTCTAAAACAACCAATACAAAGTGCCAATTTCATCCCTCTGAAAAGCCAGATCAAATATTACAACAAATATTATGCTCAACTTCAAATATACTGATTGATGAAAAATAAATATGAGAATGTTTGCTTTATCCAAAGTTATAACCAACTGATTGCAGCATTACCACAGAAATGGAGGAGGCAAGTGAAAAGGGGAGAAGTAGAGAACTTGTTTGTCTGCTCAATTTTGAAGACCAAAATTGGCTGATAGAATTTGTCATAAAAATATACTAGTTTCATTTGAGGACCAAAAAGTTGACCGTTGCGCCATACTGTAGGTTGAAAAATAGCTGGGAAAAGATTACATTTTAATTATTATTTAAAAAATTGACTGACTGTACAAAACATTAAGAACACTTTCCTAATAGTGACACAAACCGGTGTGCCTGGCACCTACTACCATACCCCATTCAAATGCACTTCAATCTTTTGACATTCCTCCCCATCATTTACACTGATGGAAGTGGATTTAACGAAAGAAAACAAGGGATCATAGCTTTCACATGGTTTCACCTGGTCAGTCTATTTCATGGAAAGAGCATGTGTGAAAGAGCAAGAGGAATGTTTTGTACACTCAGTGTATGGGCATATAACCATCTAAGCTCTGCCGATTTTGCTACAAAGAGCCATTTATTCTGGATGGGTTTGAAATAAATAATACTTTTTCTATTGTTTTATGTATGTGTTGAAATTAAAATCCCAACCAACCTCATCTTTACCTACATTCTACAATGAGGCCAGGTTACCGAGCATAGTTAACTCATAACACACAACAAAACACTTAGAAGTGTAATGGTGAAAACAGTTTCCCTTCATCTTTGATGATAAGAGGGGCACAAAAACTTGCCCTATATAACGTTATATAAAGGAATTTTTACCTTCCATCTACTGCTCTCCCTTTCTCCCTCTCTCTGTGAAGATAAGTGCTACAGTACATGCTTTAGAATTCCAGGCGATGTTGTCTGCTTGTCTCTGAGCTCAACACATGGCTAAGCATGGTGGCTATATTAAATACACTCAGCTCAGAAAAGATGGAGAAAAAAATTATAAAAACATTCAGAATAAATGTTCCCTGAAATCGACATGATGTAATAGTCTAAAATATAAATATGGAAAACTCATCAGCCGGATGGCACGACTGTGCTTGTGCAGCTCCCCGCTCTCCTCATTTCCAATAGTTTTTTTGACACAGCATGACAAGTCCTCTTTCTGCTGCAATTACTGTGCTTCTGAATCCCTGAAATCACATGAAATCTTCATTAAGTTGGTTGGGTAAAGAACAACGTCAACTTTAGTTTTTCTTAGAATGGTTAATACGAAAAGTGTACAGGGATGTAGTTTGGGCTGCTAACTGCCTTTGGTCATGCGATGTTTCTCAATAAAAAATGTCCACAAAAAAGCAGAGACGTTTTACTGCCCCACTCATTTTTATAACAAACATTTCTACTTTGACATCCAGCACTTCTATTGGATGGAATTATATACAACCATTTATCTTATGTTGTCCACACCTGGGTGGTGTTCATTAGGACATGCAAGGGAATATATACTTTTGAAAAAAATGCAAGAAATAATCAAATCAACACTTCTTATTGGACTAGGTTTCAGTTTTGAATGGAAATAACTGGATATGGCCACAGATCACAGGTATGAGTTTTGTATGAGTCAATCTTGTCTGTGAGTGTTGCAGACTACTGATGAGAGGAAATGAGAGAGAAAATGGGAGGGAGAGTGAGAGATGCAGACGGAGGAGGAGAGCCGTGAGACAGCAGACTGATCTCTGAGGGAGACGGTTAATTACTCTCACAGCGGGACAGAAGAGACAGAAGAGAACATGAAAGGTAGACAGGAAGGAGAGAAGAGGAGGAAAGAAGAGAGTAAGGGAGGGAGAGAGATGAATGGAGAGACAGGTGCTAGAAAGAGTGAAATAAGAATGGGAATAGAGAGGGAGATAAGGAAAAGGATGAGTGAGAAGAAATTATTAGAGGAAGAGAGATAGGGTGGATTGAAATGGTGTGGATTGCAAAGTGGAACATCAGATACATTTCAAGTTTGAAACTTAAAATCCAACTCAAATACCAATAAGTTTCCAAAGTTTGGGAATCACTCCATCTAGAAGTAAATTGCAATGTCAATTTCTGCTTGTCGTACTAACTCAGTGTTGTCATTAGAGTGAAATACATGGTGAACACGAAATGAGAGAGAGAGCTCTGTGTTGTTTTTGAAAGTTCTTGAAAAGTTTCTTGAAAAAATCTGTTTAATATGGATCCCGCAACCCGGTTAGCCTCAGTTGCTGGGACCGTTACTATCTGTCCCGGGATACTGCCAAACCATAAAGTCTGAAGAGCTGCCAAGCAGGTGAAGCTAGCCAGGTTTCCTTGACAGTTTGAACACAGTCAGCTAAGTGCTGAGCCCTTGTGGTTGGGACCACAGATAGTACTGTGCTTGTGGTTGTTTAAATCCCTGCTGTTTCTTGCTGGTTCCATCAGCTACCATGACAAAGGCCAAAGCCGGTGGGAGTGCCATTGAGGACAGTGGTGTATCTCTATCCCAGGTAAAGGATCTTATATCGAACAAAAAGAGTTCTAGAAGCATTTTTTAAAACAACAACAAAAATATCTTCAAGAGTTGAGTCCAAATACTGGTGGAGTCAACTAATAAAAGAATGGACGATCTGACATGAGAGGTCTAGGACCTAAGAACAGTTTGTAGTTCTCCCAGAGTCAGCTTGATAACCTCGATGACAGCAAAGTCACTGAGAGAGGGTATAAGTTCTGTATGTAAATCCATGATAACAATGACGGAGAGGGACAATCAAGGCAGAACAACATTGTTGTGGACAGAGTTTCAGAATCACCATGAGACCTGGATAGAGTCTGAGGACAAAGTGAGGGAAAAGATCACTGAGAAACTGAAGATGGACCATTGAAGGATTGAGGTGTAGCGTGCCCATAGGACTGGAGAAACCACCATTGGCCCAGGTGACAGGCCCAGGCCGATAGTGGTTAAGTTCCTGAGGTTCAAGGACAAGGTAGCTGTTCTGGAAAGAGACAAAAACTTGACAGGAATGTACATCTTCCTCAACAAGCACTATCCTAAAGCTGTGAGCCCTGAAGAGGAAAGAACTTATCCCAGCCATGAAGGGTGCCAGAGAGCGTGGGGACTTTGCTTACATCCACTATGACAGGCTCATTGTCCACCCTCCCTCCCAAAAGCCTGGAAGGGATGAGAGAGCCAAGCCATAGCGTCAACCCCACAGCACATACACACTTACACACCCCAACTGGTTGATAAACTGTTGAATAATGTATTTTTTCTCATCTTGCATTGTTTGTTATTTTCCATATTATGCCTATCCCTGATAAGCTAACCAGGAAAGGGTAACAAATTGCCCATATTAATATGTGTAACCTTAGAAATAAGGTTTATGAAATCATTAACGTGCTAACATGACATTGCATTCATATATTAGCCATTTCTGAGACTCACTTAGATCGTTCCTTTGACGATACAGCAGTAGCAATACAAGGATATAACATCTACAGAAAAGACAGGAATGCATATAGGGTAAGTGTTACTGTATATATTCAGAGCCATATCCCTGTAATGCTTAGAGAAGATCTCATGTCAAGTGTTCCGGAAGTGTTTCTAAAGCCTATTCTTTTAGGTTATTGCTATAGCCCACCAAGTGCTAACATTCAGTATCTAGATAATGTGTGTGAAATGCTTGATAGTGTGTGTGATGGTAAGAGATTGGTCTATTTTCTGGGTAACCTGAACATTAAACTGGTTAGCAACTAGCTGTCCTCTCAAGAAGAAACTTCTAACTGTGACTAATGCCTGTAATATGACCCAGTTTATCACTTAACCAACTAGAGTGCATACTAATAGTGTTGGATCAGTACATTATTAAACTGTGACATCCACTTGTATTGATCATATCCTCACTAATGCTGCAGAGCTTTACTCCAAAGCAATATCAGTTCCCATTGGCTGTTGTGACCATAACACTGTGGCAATAACAAGGCAAGAGATCATACAAAATGTTTTCTTAGGACTCTTTTGTTGAAGATGTAAAAAATTTATGTTGGTCTGATGTGTATGAGGAAGTGAATCCAGAGGCAGCGCTGGAAGGTTTTGTAAAATGAATTATGAACATTGTTGACAATTGTTGTTATTAAGAAATTAACTGGGAGAACTATTAGATCCCTCTGGATCGATGATGAATTGAAAAATTGTATGGTTCAAAGAAATTTTGCAAAAAAGTTCAGTGTCAGGCTGCGCAGCCAACTGTTTGACACACTGTAAATTTATAACGTTTTGTGACTAAACTTAACAACAAAAATAAATTGCAATTCCAAACCAAGATAAATGACATAAAAGACAATGGAAAAATACTTTGGAGTACCTTAAAGCTGCAATATGTGACTTTTGGGACGTGTCATGACGTGGCCCTTTCTGGGTGTAGATCGTCGCTTCCCCCTCTCTCACTCTCGCCTACACCCAGGTTCTGTTATCGCAGGTCATAAATTCCTGGCGCAGACTCTCTCCCCCTGGCCATGCAAAAAGAGGGAATACAGAGAGAGAAAAAGGGATTTCACTTGACCGAACTCCTAAACCAAAATGGGATTTTTAAACTATATGTCCACTTGTGAGAATGTGGGAAGGGCGCAATGGACGGGAGTCAGCCCAGTGGAGGAGTGTCAAAGTGAGTTCTAGGCGTATTCCGCCCATGGAAGGAACCGGACCCACTCCCCCTGCTGGTCCTGACAGTGACTCCTTATGAACCTCCCCAGCTCTTGGTTGGTCCTCTCCACCTGCCCGTTGGAGGCCGGTACCCAGATGTGAAACTAACCCCAGCCTCTCCATAAAGGCTTTCCAGACCCGCGATGTGAACTGGGGACCATGGTCGGAAACGATGTTCGCCGGAAGGCCATAGTACCGTACTACCTGCTGGAATAGTGCCTCAGCAACCTGCAGAGCGGTAGGTAGACCAGCGAGAGGGCAGGATTTAGAGAATCTGTCAACAACAACCATAATAGTGGTAAAACCATCAAATGGGGAGATCAGTTACCAAGTCTATGGACAGATGTGACCGAGGCTGCTGAGGCACGGGAAGGGGAAGTAGTTTCCCGTGCCGTGGATATTTGGATTGGGTACATATGGAGCATGAGTTGGCATAGTGGGCAATGTCCTGCGCCAAGGTGGCTCACCAGTACTTCTCGGAAAGGGATTGGATGGTGCGGGTGATGCCTGGGTGTCCAGTAGCGAGGGATGTGTGTGTCCAGGTCAACAGCCAAACTCTTACCCCATGGGGACGTAGATGTGTTCTGGAGGGTAGGTAGCAGGATTGGGTTCCCTCTCCAGAGCCTGACGGATATCCACATCTAAATCCCAAAACACGGGGCCAAGGATACGGGAAGAGTGATTTGAACGGCTGGAGGGAAATTACAGGACTCTCAACCGGCGTGGAACCACAGGGTACGGGAAAGCAGGTCCTCCGGCATCCTGGTCCCCAGGCTGTGATTTTCATCATCGACCAGGAGATAGTGGGGTTGTGATGTTGGAGCCATCGGAGGCGAAGGATTATTTTGTGTACGGGTGCGGTGGTGATAAGGAAGGGAAGGCTTTCCTGGTGCATGGGTCACACTGTGAGGGTGAGGGGTGCTGTGTGTGATTGTGCCAGATCCCAATGGTCACTTATCCAGGACTTGGACCGGAAAAGGAGAGGAGAGCAGGTATGAATTGTTCATGGAGGAGGCGAGGGCATTGTTAATGAAATTCCCTGCAGCACCGGAGTCCACTAGAGCTGTAGAGACAACACACGAGGGACAGCCAGTCAGTGAAATTGAAACCAGAAAGGGTTTGGCGGAAAGAGAAGAGGGAATATTCACACCAACCCCGGGAGACAGATGATCACGGGGTTGTCCCTCTGCCCCCGTGGACCCCTGTTTAGGACGCACCAGACACTGTGAAGCTGGTGCCCCTCCTGACCGTAATGGGGACAGAGCCCCAGCTATCTCCGATAGCTTCACTCTGCCGCGGGGAGGTGTGTAGACCCTTCCTCCATGGGTTCAGGCTCTGTCTCAGGACGGCCAAAGGGGTTGCCAGGGCCGTTGGTTAATAGACCGGCAATGTCGTTCGCCAGAGGGATTGAGCAGGAGTAGGCGTGACACAGGGGCAGAAAAGACATGTCATCCGTATGCACTTGAACCCCCAGGTTAATTTTCATGCCAGCCAGGAAGGCTACTCCGATTGTAAAGTGAAACAATGTAATGAATGTTAGGAAAGTTAAAGATAGTAGGCCTATAAAATGCTGATGGGATCTCTGTTTTCTCACACAAATTCATAGCAAAGCCTATAGAAATGTTTCACAACATAGGCTTATGGTAACACATTTAATTCCATACATCAACCAGCAATGAGGAGCAGGCTCTCACTGCACAACAGGTGATCCTATTCCACTCAACTCTGAATGCTAACTCTGAATGAGATCCGAATGTGAAAAAAACGTTTTGAATGGTCATCCAACTCGGAATTCCAAGCTGGAAACTCTGGCATCTTTCTAGAGCTCCGACTTTCCGACCTGAAGATCACTGATGTCATGATTTGATCTAGTTTAAGGTTTTGTGGGTTTCAACACTCTTATATTTGTATAAAATTATAAAATATGTCACAACAGGTCTAAATATGTGTCATGACAGTGTTATGACCATATTATGACAGGTTGTGTCAGACTGTTAAAAAACCGCAGGGCTATCGATACACTTTGGCTACTCATTCATTGCAGCTGCAGCAAAGGAAGTACGGAGAAGCACGTTTTATGTTTTAAAATAGTGTTGAATAAAAACAGTGTTGACAGTGCTGAATAAAAGTTAAATCTGAACTCACTCATAATAAAATCAGCTCTGCTGTATTCTTTGACAGTCTCTCTGTGGTCATGGTTTTAAAAGTTACTAAGTAAGTAAGTTAAGTAGACTAGTTTCAAACTTTACTGTGGCCGGGGTATTGGAAACACTCTAGGCAATGTGATTTGAGCTATCTGACTGGCCAGCGCAGTATAGGCGCACTGGATTTAACCACAGATCTCCCGGTCTGCTGGGTAGGCGGAGTTTGTCTTTTCAGACAAATTAAATGGTTCAAAATGGAAACACATTGCTTACTTGGTGTGCAGAATTTCTGAATCAAGTGAATCAAGGAGCGCAGTGCAGTACAAATTGAGTGCCCTTCTCTATATGCATGCAGAAATATTTGGTGATCGACCGGTTGGCAACCACTGGATTAGAGGGACAATAGAGCACTGAGTACCGGCCATTAGCGACTGCCATTAGCAAGTTTGGTAGGCTACTAATGACCATCAGCGGCATCAGAGCACAGTTTTGGAGAAGCCTAGTTACCATGACTCAACGGTCACATGGACTTGACTCGTGACTGCCAGTGTGGCGGCATTACAGTCACCGATGTGGCTCTATTACAGTCACCGTAACAGCCCTATGCATGGCCACTGCCTAAAGAGAGTAAAGTACCACCCAAACAGTTTGCTGCCTGATCGTTCAATCTTAGAAAAATAGGTGCTATCTAGAACCTAAAAGGGTTATTCGGCTTTCCCCATAGAATAACCCTTTTTTGATCCAGGTAGAACCCTTTTGGTTTTAGGTAGAACCCTTTTGAGTTCCATGTAGAACCCTTTAAACAGATGGTTCTACATGGAATCCAAAAGAGTTTTATCTGGAACCAAAAATGATTATCTTATAGGGACAGTCAAAGAACCCTTTTGGAACCTGTTTTCTGTACTAAACTGATTGAGATAATTGTGTTTGACCAAATACAATGACATTTTTATTTTAGAACAAGTTAACTACTGACTTTGCATATACACTGAGTATACCAAACATTAGGAATACCTTCATAATATTGAGTTTCATCCCCCCCCCCCTTTTGACCTCAGAACAGCCTCAATTTGGTGGGGCATGGTGTCGAAAGAACCTTGACCAGCTGTTACACACCTTAATTTGGAAAAAGTCAACATGGGACTGCAGTATTGCAGCGATCCCGGAATTAGAGTCAAACCCTTTTCCAATAAAACACATTCAGAAAGCAAACAAACTGAGGTGATGAGTGTTAATTTAGGCACCTTTATGGTGAAATGTCAGATTAGATTAAATTATTTATCCCACCTCATCATCCTCACTCTCCTACATTTTACATCCATTCATCCTCTCCTCATTCCTTCTGCAGAATGGAAAGTGGAGGTGGAGGGCACTTCAATCTCTCTTTTATGACGTAATACCTGCCTTCGACTGTATGTGTTAGGGTTTGTGTATGCTCCAGCAAATTTAAATTCACTGGGAGACCACTATTAAGGTCTGATTTATTTGCAGAGCCATCTGCTCCCCATTCTATTTCCTGTGTGCCTGTGTTGTCAGTCTGGTAATTGTGTAGGAATCGATAGAGCTTCGGCTCAGCCAGGCTTACCTTCAAACCCCTCACCGTGAGTGAGAAGGATCTGCAGAGTGTGATAATCCTCCAAACAAAGCAAACAGCCCTGAAAGCCTAGGAAGCTGTGAATATTACAAATCAAATGTTTTCTAGAAAGATTTTTTCTCTGAAATACAAAGTTTTTTCTTCTCATTCTATGTCACTGTTATTACATCTGTCTCTCTCCATCTCTCTCTCCCTCAGTCCCTCTCGCTCTCTCTTTTCCTCTCTCCTGATGACTCCAGGTGAAGCTGTGGCCAGTTGGACTCTTGGGACGAGTAATGCTTTGGTCATTAGTTTATCGGGAAAATAATGTATTAGCATGGAAAGGGTTGTATTTATGTTGTGTCCGATGGTGTAGTGGTGCTTGGAAAAGTAGTTATACTCAAATTTTGCTAAAAACATTCGCCAAGTGAAAGAAAGGCGCCCTGTGTAAAAAAAAATCCTATAGTATTTTATGAGTTTTACTATTCATGCCTTGCAGTCACAATTTTGGGGTTTGTGACGTATTGCTTGTCTTGAACGTTGCCACATTGGGGACCAGTTGCACCAGTTGCGCATCTGTCTCTTTGCTTATGGCAAGGGAAATTGCCCCCATCTAGAATCTAAGGAGAGAATAAGGTATGAGGAGAACATTTCTGTTGTTGGGTACAACCTTTAAAGTTTTGCAACAAATCTGATGTGTACCGGCCACTCATCTCGTCCGAGACCCAGCCGATATGTCTTTCCATGACATCTACATCTATTTAGAGCTTACAAGAGCACTGATGCCTACTGATACTTAGCTGCTGGCTGGGTTATATGGCATTTGCATAAAAAAGCATTTCTAATCAAAGGAAAAGTATGTGTAGTAGTCATTGTTGTAACTTAGTTGTAACTTCATTCAATTTATGACCATTAGCTAGCTTGCTATGGCTAGCACTAAATGCTAGCACCAATGCTTGAAATATTGCAAGTAAACAGCCTCAAGGTAGTATAAAGATTCAGTTCAATTTAGCTAACTAATTCAATGACCAAATGTATTCTATGGTTCATTAGTACGTAGCTAATATTATTAATTAATGATTGTATATGATGTGATTTGCATGTTGTGGAAGGCTTGTAGTTGCGTTAGCTAGCACCAGCTAACTAGCTAGCATTTAGCCAAGAGCTGATGCTGGCTTTATGCTGCTTACTGACTCACCAGTGTTGTAGTACTGGAGACGTCTCGTGGCCACATATTGAGTGTCTTCATCTTGTCTCGGTGTCAGATACATTTTACTCGGCCTTGACTTGGTCTCGGACAATGAGGACTCCTCATTTATCCTGATAGCAGCTGATTCTTTCAGCTCCCATTCAGTCAGCACATAAAAACCTGCTTTGCCAGGTCAAATATCCACACTTGTTTCATGACACATTAATATCTTATCACCTATTGAAACCTGGGCTTCCTACTTCTAACATTACTGTCTTTAACTTTTGTTGAAAAATATCCTCAAACTTTGTAACGCTTGTCAGAATTTCCATGATTCGCTGGTACGGAAGAATGGGGGAAATTGTTTGAAAGTTGCGTGCTCACTATTAGTAACGGGAAACTGGGGAAAGTTGTAACATACAAGTAATTGCCAAAATAAAGGAAACACCAACATAATAGGGCATTGGTCCACCACAAGCTACCAGAACAGCTTTAACATGCCTTTGCATAGATTCTACAAGTGTCTGAAACTCTATTGGAGGAATGCAACACCATTCTTCCACTAGAAAATCCATTATTGGGTGTTTTGTTGATGGTGGTGGAAAACACTGTCTCAGGCTACGCTCCAGAATCTCCCATAAGTGTTAAATTGGGTTGAGATCTGGTGACTGAGACACACTACAGTTTAAACCCCCATATGCTCCTTTGACACCCCTCTTTCAAAGTCACTGAGATCTCTTCTAGCCATGGTAGCCTAAATAATGGGCAACTGAACATTTTTATACATGACCCTAAGCACGATGGGATGTTAATTGTCAATTAACTCAGAAACCACACCTGTGTGGAATAACCTGCTTTCAATATCCTATTTATTCCTAATTTACTCAAGTTTTCCTTTACTTTGGCAGTTACCTGTATTTTGTATTTTTTTCTATTATAGATCTGTTTGGGTTGGTGATCATCTGTAATTTCCCCTCAACCTGCAGGCTCTCCTTCACTGCAGCCAGTGTGAGTAAAACATTTAGACGTGTTAACCCTCGCAAGGCTGCCGGCCCAGACGGCATCCCTAGCCGCGTCCTCATAGCATGCGCAGACCAGCTGGCTGGTGTGTTTACGGACATATTCAATCAATCCTTGACCGCTAATATCATGCAATTCTACACATTTTGCAATAGGGTGGAGACAAATGTTAGCAGTTTTTATATGATATCTGATGATCAAATGGGGGCCTCCCGGTCAGTAATTTGACCATGACTACTATAAGTTTAGATAGCTGGCTGCTAGACTAACTAAAAAATGTTAGCTGACATGGGCTAATTGAGTGACTGTCATGTGACTGACATAACAAGAGAAAATGCACAACCAAATTTGCTCCTTGTGTATTCTACTATTCTAACTCTCAACAGTAAATTGGGACCCCGACTGGTCTAAACAATCCCTGGTCTAAATAATCTATATGTTCTCCCGAAATACGAACACGGAAATACTGGACATTTAGAATTCTTATTATGGTGGTGATTTGAAACAATTACAATCATGGTCTTGAATTGGACTCACATTTTTCTGGTCTCCTCCCCCTCGGCCCCCTCCCAGTCTCGGTTTTGACTCGATCTTGCCCTTCGATCTTGGTCATGACTGTGACTCAATTTGCTCTGGTCTTGAATCAGTCTCACTTAAGGTGGTCTCGAACACAACACTGTTACTAACTGTAAACCTGTGACACTGCCACATACAGTGGTTCTTCCTTTAATAGTTGTGTCGTACTGCAGCACAGCTTGCAGGCTGCCGTAAAATTCTATGGCACGTTATGTAAGTGTCAGCCATTGTTCCCATTAATAGTAGTTAGTGCTAGTTTGCCCACCAAAGGGCATCTTATGGGATGGGGCCACAGTGTCTCCTGACCCCTCCTGTCTCAGCCTCCAGTATTTATGCTGCAGTAGTTTATGTGCCGGTGTCCTGTGGGAATTTAAGTTGAATTTCTCTCTCTCTCTCTATTTCTTTCTCGACCTGAGCCCTAGGACCATGCCTCAGGACTACCTGGCATGATGACACCTTGCTGTCGCCAGTCCACCTGGCCATGCTGCTGTCGCCAGTTTCAACTGTTCACTGGACGTGCTACCTGTCCCAGAGAGCAGGAGCGGTAGAGATACTCTCAATGATCGGCTATGAAAAGCCAACTGACATTTACTCCTGAGGTGCTGACTTGTTGCACCTCGACAACTACTGTGACTATTATTATTATTTGATCTGCTGGTCAATTATGAACATTTGAACATCTTGGACATGTTCTGTTATCATCTCAACCCGGCACAGCCAGAAGAGGACTGGCCACCCCTCATAGCCTGTTTCCTCTCTAGGTTACTTCCTAGGTTTTGGCCTTTCTAGGGAGTTTTTCCTAGCCACCGTGCTTCTACACCTGCATTGCTTGCTGTTTGTGGTTTTAGGCTGGGTTTCTGTACAGCACTTTGATATATCAGCAGATGTAAGAAGGGCTATATAAATAAAAGCATTTGAATTTGATTTGATCTTAGAGAAAATAAGTTATTGAAATGACATAGAGCTATAGGCCTAAGAGTCAAATGGAGCCTTGAATAGAACAGACCATATGGGATTGATTTTTTGAAATGCAGCTTAATTAATTTAATGAATATTATGTTTTTTCCATTCCAAGAAAAACTCAAATGCATTTCTTACTGTAGGCCTAAAGGGGGCTGAGTCACTGGCTTACTGGTGCTCTTCCATCCCGTCCCAGGGAGGGGTGCGTCACTTGAGTAGGTTGAGTCACTGATGTGATCTTCCTGTCCGGGTTTGGCACCCCCTTCTCGGGTTCGTGCCATGGGGGAGACCTTCGTGGGCTATA
The DNA here is from genome assembly GCF_013265735.2 of Oncorhynchus mykiss. Lineage (NCBI taxonomy): Eukaryota > Metazoa > Chordata > Actinopteri > Salmoniformes > Salmonidae > Oncorhynchus > Oncorhynchus mykiss. The sequence continues at coordinate 10,776,578 of NC_048587.1, read as the reverse complement.
CTCTGCCTTGTCTCAGGATAGTAAGTTGGTGGTTGAAGATATCTCTCTAGTGGTGTGGGGTCTGTGCTTTGTCAAAGTGGATGGGGTTATATCCTGCCTGGTTGGCCCTGTCAGGGGGTATTGTTGGACGGGGCCACAGTGTCTCCCGACCTCCCTTGTCTCAGCCTCCTGTATTTATGTTGCAATAGTTTGAGTCGGGGTTAGGGTCAGTCTGTTATATCTGGAGTATTTCTCCTGTCTTATCCGGTGTCCTGTGTGAATTTAAGTATGTTCCCTCTAATTCTCTCCCTCTCCCTCCCCTCCCGGAGGACCTGAGCCCTAGGACCATGCCTCAGGACTAACTGGCCTGATGACTCCTTGCTGTCCCCAGTCCACTTAGTCATACTGCTGCTCCAGTTTCAACTGTTCTGCCTGCGGCTATGGAACCCTGATCTGTTCACCGGACGTGCTACCTTGTCCCGGACCTGCTGTTTTCGACTCTCTCTCTCTGCCGCACCTGCTGTCTCTAACTCTGAATGCTCGGTTATGAAAAGCCTACTGACATTTACTCATGAGGTGCTGACCTGTTGCACCCTCTACAACCACTGTGATTATTATTATTATTTGACCCTGCTGGTCATCTACGAACGTTTGAACATCTTGGCCATGTACTGTTATATTCTTAACCCGGGACAGCCAGAAGAGAATTGGCCACCCCTTAGAGCCTGGTTCCTCTCTAGGATTCTTCCTCGGTTTCTGCCTTTCTCGGGAGTTTTTCCTAGCAACCATGCTTCTACATCTGCATTGCTTGCTGTTTGGGGTTTTAGGCTGGGTTTCTGTATTGCACTTTGTGACATTGGATGATGTAAAAAGGGATTTATAGATACTTGTGATTGATTGATTGCTTGATACAACGTGTTTCTGTTCCAAGAAAAACGAAAATGCATTTGTTACTGTAGCTGTTTTAGCATAACTTACTTATTGGCATAAAGGCCTACTTAAGTATACAGTACATCAATCAATCACTCATTAATTTGTGCATGTCATCATACAGCACACAAGTCATTCATGTCTTTAAATACATTCAAGAATTTTAGTTATACAACTAAATAACAAAGGGAGCCTTGATTAATTTTAAAATCATGGCTAAAGTGATTTAACCTCTTGAAACTAGGGGGCACTATTTTCATTTTTGGAAAAATAACGTTCCTATTTTTCAAGACCAGATAATAGAATATGCATATAATTGACAGCTTAGGATAGAAAACACTCCAAAGTTTCCAAAACTGTAAAAATATTGTCTGTGAGTATAACAGAACTGATATTGCAGGCGAAAGCCTGAGAAAAATCCAATCAGGAAGTGACTCTTATTTAGAAACCTCTGCGTTCCTATGCGTCCCTATTGAGCAGTGAAAGGGATATCAACCAGATTAATTTTTCTATGGCTTCCCTAATGTGTCTAGTGTCACAAGACATAGTTTCAGGCTTTTATTTTGAAAAATGAGCGTGAGCAACAACATTGCGTCAGTGGTCAGCTGGTGGCTCTCAGAGTGATATTTGCGTAATAGACAAATGCGGCCATTGTTTCTCTTGCACCTACCAAGAAGCCAACTGACCCGGTTGATATATTATAGAATAGATATTTGAAAAACACCTTGAGGATTGATTATGAAAAAACGTTTGCCATGTTTCTGTCGATATTATGGATCTAATTTGGAATATTTTTCGGCGTTGTCGTGACCGCAATTTCCGGTCGATTTCTCAGTATTTCGGCTACAAAAATAATCTTTATATAAAAAAGGGACATTTGCTATCTAACTGTGAGTCTCGTGAGTGAAAACATCCGAAGCTCATCAAAGGTAAAAGGTTAATTTGATTGCTTTTCTGATTTGTGACCAAGCTGCCTGCTGCTAGCTAGGCATAATGCTATGCTAGACTATCGATAAACTGACACAAATGCTTGTCTTGCTTTGGCTGTAAAGCATAATTTCTAAATCTGAGATGACAAGGTGATTAACAAAAGGCTAAGCTGTGTTTCAATATATTTCACTTGTGATTTTATGAATATGAATATTATACAATCAAATTAACCATTTACCTTTGATGATCTTTGGATGTTTTCACTCACGAGACTCCCAGTTACACAAAAAATGTTCCTTTTGTTCCATAAAGATTATTTTTATATCCAAAATATATCCGTTTGTTTGTCGCATTATGTTCAGAAATCCACAGGAAAGAGCGGTCACGACAACGCAGACGGAAATTCCAAATAGTCTCCATAATGTCCACAGAAACATGTCAAACATTTTTTATAATTATTCCTCAGGTAGTTTTTAAAATATATATTCGATAATATATCAGCCGAGTGTGTAGGTTTTTCAATAACAGCGGGAGGAACAATGGCCGCTTTACTCTGTAGCGCAAAAACTCACTCTGAGAGCCCCCACCTATCCACTTACGCAATGTGATCATTCACGCTCATTTTTCAAAATAAAAGCCTGAAACTATGTCTAAAGACTGTTGACACCTTAATTGTAATTCCTGCAAAAGGTGTCTCTGCAAAGTATTGACTTTGGGGGGGGGGGGGGGGTGAATAATTATGCACCCTCAAGTTTTCATTTTTTTTGTCTCATTTATTGTTTGTTTCACAAGAATAATATTTTCATCTTCAAAGTGGTAGCCATGTTGTGTAAATCAAATTACACAAATCCCAAAGAATCTATTTTAATTCCAGGTTGTAAGGCAACAAAATAGGAAAAATGCCAAGGGGGTGAATACTTTCACAAGCCACTGTACATGGCTTGAAGGCATTGCAATTATGTCTGCTATTTCTGGAGAAGTGCTAACATGATCTGTGAGATGGTTCCATGGTGTTTATAAAACATTACATTTGCGAGCAGTATAACACGGTGAATGGACATTTCCCTTTTCTCTTCATATTGGATCTTTTACCAGATCCTGTGAAAAGTTTGGATGTGCGTAAAACCTTTCATAGTCTATGTTGCCTTGTCTGTATTTTACACCCTCGGGATGCAATTAAGGTGTATCAGGACTCAGGCTAAGACCCAGATGGAGATATAGGAGGCAGATAGTACGAGTCTCAGTTTATTATAGTTCAAGGGGCAGGCAAAAGGTAAGTCAAGGCAGGCAAAGGGTCCTAATCCAAATCAGAGTCAGGCAGGTACAGGACGGTGGACAGGATCAGGACAGGCAGAAAGGGTCAGAACTGGGAAGACCAAGAAAAACTAGAGCACAGGAAAATTCTAATCAAATTCTGTATTTATTGGCCTTGTAAATAGCCTAGTGAATTTAAATGTACTTATTGACTAAGTTTGGCATGTCCATGTCCAGACTGCAATTTACAATTGGCCTAGACCCTATATCAGTGTGAAGGCTATAGCCTATGTTTAACAATGCTTCAATATGGAAATAGTGTGTACTGAACAAATATCTAAACGCAACATGCAACAACTTCAACAATTTTACTCAGTTACAGCTCATATAAGTAAATTAGTTAATTGAAATAAATTAATTAGGCCCTAATCTATGGGTTTCACATGACTGGGCAGGGGCGCAGCCATGGGTGGCGTACGCCCACCCACTTGGGAGCCAGGCCCAGCCAAACTGGCCAAACTGGCATGGGAGAAACAGGGTTAAATACATGACCAGTAATTGGGAAATGAAAACTAGGTGTGTGGTAAACAAAGACAAAACCAATGGGAAATGACAAGTGGATCGACAATGGCTAGAAGACCGGTGACGTCGACCGCCGAGCGCCGCTCGAACAAGGAGAGGAACCAACTTCAGTGGATGTCGTGACAGTGGACTGCGGTTGTGAGGCCGGTCAGACGTACTGACAAATTCTCTAAAACAACATTGGAAGCGACTTATGGTAAAGAACTGAACATTGAATTATCTGGCAACAGCTCTGTTGGACATTCCTGCAGTCAGCATGCTAATTGCACGCTCCCTCAAAACTTGAGACATCTGTGGCATTGTGTTGTGTAATGATCATGCTGTCTATCCCTGTTTGGGATAGGGGGCAGCATTTTCACGTTGGATGAAAAGCATGCCCAGAGTAAACTGCCTGCTAAGGAGAAATGCTCACTAACAGGGAAGTAAACAAATTTGTGCACAAAATGTGAAGAGAAATAATATTTTTGTGCATATGGAACATTTCTGCGACCTTTTAGCTCAGCTCATGAAACATGGGAGCAACACTTTACTTTATTTTTTTGTTCAGTATAATTAGAACAATGTGGACTGCAAACACGTTAAAAATATTTAACAAACTAGGCTATAACGGATTTAACATTCACATTGAAGTTGATGAGAATGCAATAAATAAAAGACTACATGTACATACTAAGCTTGGGCGGTATCCACATTGTCGTACCTTCATACCGACCTTGTGCATTACTGGGATATTCAGTAAAAGCAACACTGAACACAAGTGGCGCTATTTTCAAACCCTAATGAATCTTTGTAATTCGAATGTTAGTCATGCTAACAAGTACAAGTCAAATCCCATAGAGAATGCTAACTAGATGCTAATGAGCACATTGCAAACATTTTATAAAGTCTCTGACATTAAGTATTTGCAGGACAGACAACCTGGCTCAAAAGGTAACAAAAAAATAATATTCAGTTTGCTGCATGCACAAAACAAATATTAGACAGCAAGATTCTTGATCCTAGAGGGGATTCTCTACTGGTACCAAGCAAAGCTTGATTTTGGAAAAAGCTAACCACTTAGCTAGATAGCTAACTAGCTATTAAATTAGCAAACCAAATGCACTACAGAGGTAGTGCGTACAGCCCAGCACATTACTGGGGCCAAGCTTCCTGCCATCCAGGACCTACATACCAGGCGGTGTCAGAGGAAGACCCAAAAAATTGTCAAAGACTCCAGGCACCCTAGCATAGACTGTTCTCTCTGCTACGCATGGCAAGCTGTACCGGAGCGCCAAGTCTAGGTCTAAAAGGCTTCTACCCCCAAAGCCATAAGACTGCTGAACAGCTAATCTAATGGCGACCCGGACTATTTGCATTGCCCCTCCCTCTCTTTTACGCTGCTGCTACTCTCTGTTATTATCTATGTATAGTCACTTATTATCTATGTATAGTCATAACCCTACCTACATGTAAATATTACCTCAATTACCTCAACTAACCTGTGCCCCCACACATTGACTCTGTACCGGTACCCCCTGTATATAGTCTCACTATTGTTATTTTACTGCTGCTCTTTTATTATTTGTTACTTTTATTTCTTATTCTTATATTTTTTAAACTGCATTGTTGGTTAATAAGGGCTTGTAATTAAGCATTTCACTGTAAGGTCTTTTGTATTCGGCGCATGTGACAAAACATTTCATTTGATTTTTATAGATCTGTCAATCTTATTGAAAGCCAGTCTAAGAACCTGTAGATCTGTTGTATGTGCGCCATTTCTATGATTCTTAAGTTTAGTTTTTGCATCTTTTACTTTCGATTTTGTACACCAGTTTCAAACAGCTGACAAGATACACTATATATACAAAAGTATGCGGACACCCCTTCAATGTGGTGGATTCGGCTATTTCAGCCATGCAATCGCCATAGGCAAGCATTGGCAGTTGGAATGGCCTTACTAAAGAGCTCAGTGACTTTCAACGTGGCTCTGTAATAGGATGCCACCTTTCCAACAAGTCAGTTTGTTAAATTAGCGTGTAAAAATCATATGTCCTCGGTTGCAGCACTCACTACCGAGTTCCAAACTGCCTCTGGAAGAAACGTCAGCACAATAACTGTTTGTCAGGAGCTTCATGAAATGGGTTTCCATGGCCGAGCATCAGCACGCAAGCTTTAGATCACCATGCACAATGCCAAGCGTCGGCTGGAGTGGTGTAAAGCTAGCCACCATTGGACTCTGGAGCAGTGGAAACACTTTCTTTCTTCACCATCTGCCAGTCTGATGGACAAATCTGGATTTGGCGGATGCCAGGAGAACACTACCTGTCCAACTGCATAGTGCTAACTTTAAAGTTTGGTGGAGGAGGAATAATGGTCTGGGGCTGTCTTTCACAGCATGGCATTCTAGATGATTCTGTGCTTCCAACTTTGTGGCAACAGTAGGGGAAGGCCCTTTCCTGTTTCAGCATAACAATGCCCCCGTGCACAAAGCGAGGTCCATACAGAAATTATTTGTCGAGATCGGTGTGGAAGAACTTGACTGGCCTGCACAAAGCCCTGACCTCAACCCCATTGAACACCTTTCGAATGAATTGGAACACCGACTGCGAGCCAGGCCTAGTCGATCAACATTAGTGCCCAACCTTACTAATGCTCTTGTAGCTGAAGGAGTCCCCGCGGCCATGTTCCAACGTCTAGCGGAAAGCCTTCCCAGAAAATGCACAGCGCATAGTATGGAAACCTCATACATGTAGTGGATATACATTCCAAGTTACAGTATTTCCGTTATAACATGTTTAATGACGTCACAAAATGACATTAATGATTTATAGATCACCTCTGACCATTCCTCACATTCTATGTTAGAAACATTGCTCCAGTATTCACTTCGGAATGTGTTAGAGTTTCAGTCTGTTTGAAACAAAGTACATTCCTTTGGTGAATCTTGAGAGCGCAGACTTGAATCTTCTCCCTTGATTTAGAACAGGATGTGAGTTGTTAACCCCCCTAGTCCTTTCCTTCCCCCTCTCTGCAGTTGAAAGGGAGCCTGATTGAAGTTATTCATTGTATACCTGATCTGACCTATTTGGATTCTTATTGACAGTCATGACATCATCAAGCTTTGATTATTTTAATCAGCTGTGTAGTGCTAGGGCAAAAAACAAAACGTGCAATCCGTTAGTCCCCAGGACCGAGTTTGGGAAACCCTGCCATATAGGGATTTGCAGTTCGCAAACTAGTTGTTCTTTTTAAAAAAAAGTATTGTCCCATCGCTGCAACTCCCGTACGGACTTGGGAGAGGCGAAGGTCGAGAGCCATGCGTCCTCTGAAACACGACCCTGCCAAGCCGCACTGCTTCTTGACACACTGCTTGCTTAACCCGGAAGCTAGCCACACCAATTTGTAAGGGGAAACACCGTACTGCTGGCGCGTGTCAGTGTGCATGTGCCCGACCGCTACATGAGTCACTAGTGCGCGATGGGAAAAGGACATCCCGGCCGGCCAAACCCTCCCCTAACCCGGATAAAACCGGGCTAATTGTGCGCCGCCTCATGGGTATCCCGGTGGCGGCCAGCTGCGACACAGCTTAGGATCATCCCCGGGTCTGAAGTGACGCCTCACGCACTGTGATGCAGTGCCTTAGACTGCTGCGTCATTCGGGAGGCCCTGAGTCGAGGGCTGAGGGGCTTGCATTGCAAACTTTCCTTGCTTGGCTAATCATTTGGACCACCCTCCAAGATGGCTACGGGGATTCCCCCAAGGGCATAAGGCGAGGGTAAGTGGATGAGGGTGTGTCTTAAGTGTTTGGACCGCAACCATGGTCTGAGAGACCTTTAGGTGCCTTTGGCAAACTCCAAGCAGGCTGTCATGTGCCTTTTACTGAGGAGTGGCTTCTGTCTGGCCACTCTACCATAAAGGCCTGATTGGTGGAGTGCTGCAGAGATGGTTGTCCTTCTGGAAGGTTCTCCCATCTCCACAGAAGAACACTGGAGCTCTGTCAGAGTGACCATTGGGTTCTTGGTCACCTCCCTGATCAAGGCCCTTCTCCCTCGATTGCTCAGTTTGGCCGGATGGCCAGCTCTAGGTAGAGTCTTGGTGTTCCGAACTTCTTCCATTTAAGAATGATGGAGGCCACTGTGTTCTTGGGGACCTTCAATGCTACAGAGATTTTTTGGTACCCTTCCCCAGATCTGTGCCTCGACACAATCCTGTCTCAGAGCTCTACAGACTATTCCTTCGACCTCATGGCTTGGTTTTTGGTCTGACATGCACTATCAACTGTGGGACCTTTAAATAGACAGGTGTGTGCTTTTCCAAATTATGTCCAATCAATTGAATCTACCACAGGTGGACTCAAATCAATCATCTCAAGGATGATCAATGGAAACAGGATGCACCTGAGCTCAATTTTGAGTCTCATAGCAAAGGGTCTGAATAGTTATGTAAACAAGGTATTTGTTTTTTATATTTAAGAAATTAGCCAAAATAAAAACATATCACTTTGTCGTTATGGGGTATTGTGTGTAGGTTGATGATGTATGAAAAGTAAGTGCTTGTTTAGCCAGTACATCAAGTCCCTCATTCCACTCTTCCCTCACATGGGCTGGGACCCAAGTAAATCTTATCTGTCCAATCCTGCCATGGGTTTGTAGTACATCATAAAGCAGGTCTTGTCTGCTACGTGAGTTAAAGAACTGCAGACTCATCAACACTGCGCATGAATCAGTGCAAATAACTGCTCTGTCTGGCTTGATTTCCTCCACTCACTGCAAGGCCAACCATTGGGGCAGCAGGGTAGCCTAGTGGTTAGAGTGTTGGACTAGTAACCGAAAAGTTGCAAATCCCCGAGCTGACAAGGTACAAATCTGTCGTTCTGCCCCTGAACAGGCAGTTAACCCACTGTTCCTAGGCTGTTCATTGAAAATAAGAACTTGTTCTTAACTGACTTGCCTAGTTAACATTTTTCAATTAAAAAAAAAAATATGGCCATCAGCTCCACCATATATACAGCCAGATTATCTGTAATACATTCCCTGACTGCCACCCCACATTCCTGCTTTACAAATGCTAATAGAGTACGTCCTGTCCTTGGATCTTTTGAACCATCTATGTAAATGGCCACAAAATCCTGATACACAGTATCCAGACGTCTCTTAAGCAAATCAGATCGATCAACACCCGTCCTATTTTTCCGTAGTCTCTTCCAAAACTTCCAGATCAACTACTGGAGGCAGGAGTAGCCATCGTGGGTTTCCAGGAATAGCTACCGGTGGACTAAACTCCCTTCCATACAGTCCCATCTCCCTCGCCTGGGTATTACCCACCCACCTAAAGCTTGTGTTGTTCTGTCCTCGCTCATGTTCCCAGCATGCCTGTAAAATCTATTTCGCAGGAGGAGACACCATGTCCCTGTAGGCTGACCCAATAATTAATTGCCAGCTGCTGTCTCCTAATCTGAAATGGCATATCACCATCATCACCTGCAATGCTGACACTGAGGAGGTCCAAAACGTCCCACTACATATTACACTTCATAGTCCTTGCTCTTGTATGACATCTACCCTTTCCAATGAGGTCTGTGCTGCCGAATCATATGTTATACTGCAATAGGTTATTACAGATCAGATCAATGCAAAATACATGGACCTCAATGAGTGTCATGCCCTGGCCATAGAGAGACTTTTATTATATATTTTGGTTAGGCCAGGGTGTGTCTAGGGTGGGCATTCTAGTTTCTTTATTTCTATGTTTTCTGTTTCTATGTTTTGGCTGGGTATGGTTCCCAATCAGGGACAGCTGTCTATCGTTGTCTCTGATTGGGAATCATACTTAGGTAGCCTGTTTTTCCACCTTAGTTGTGGGTAGTTGACTTTGTTAGTGGCCTGTATAGCCCTAGGAAGCTTCATGTTAGTTTTTGTTGTTTCTTGTACACTCACCACGCTGCACCTTGGTCCGGTCATTTCCCTGACGACGTTTGTGACAATGAGGAAGGTCCATCCCCCCACTCCTTCCCCGTCAGACAGCACATCACATGAAGCTCCTTCTTATACCTTCCCACCACTCTCTCAATGTGTTCTGCCCAGGTCAGTCTGGTGGCAAAGGACACAACAATGAACCTGAAGGCCACCACCCTCTCCAAGTTTCTCCCATATAACCTCAAGCGTACCTCTCCCACCTTCCTCCTGGCAAATAAAACCGTCTGAGTTTTCACTATAGAGAACCTGAATCCCCACATTAATGCCCACAGCTCAATTGCTTCCTGTACCTGCCTGACAATGTATGGGACATTTCTTCCCCTCTTCCATAAGGCCCCATCATCTGTAAATATCAACCTCCCAATATTACATTTGTTTTTATTGAACCTTGATTTAACTAGGTAAGTCAGTTAAGAACAAATTCTTATTTACAATGACGGCTGTGCTTGAGAGTAAACATCATTGATCATGATTGAGAACAACAGGGGGCTAATCACGCTCCTGCAGTGTGCCTTTGTCCACCAAGTAGCTTCCCCACCCTCACCTGGAAATCAGGAAATCCTTTATCCACTTGTCCTACCCCTATAATATCAAGCTTGATTAACAACCCTTCCTTCCACATCATATCATACACCTTCTCCTAATCAAAAAAGACAGCTACAACAGTCTCTTTGTTCACATGAGCCTTCTTGACCTCTGCTTGTAAGCAGAGCACTGGGTCCATAGTTCCCCTTCCTGAACCCACTCTAATTTGGCAATGCCCCCTGCTCTCCAGTAAGTAAGTCAGCATCTCCGTAATCATACGTTCCATAATCTTACATACATGTGATGTTAAATAAAGCTATTGACCGATAGCTTGTTGGCCTCGTTGGGTCCTTCCCTGGCTTCCGAATTGTTACCACCACTGTCTCCTTCCAGCTGCCAGGAAGTTTTCCCTCCTCCCACACTCTGTTGTACAACACCAATACCTTATGCATTGACTCACCGCTAAGATGGACCAACATAACATAGCACACCCCATCTTTCCCAGGTGAAGTTAACCCAGCCTTACCTTTTGCCCTTTTCATATTAGTCATGGTAAATTGTGCATTCAACGCACCGTTTACATCCTCCCTCCTATTCAGCACTCCAGGGTGCTCCTCTCTAGTTCTCTCTCTCCCTCACTGCCCCTCCTTTGACAAATTTGCAGCCATGCACTTGGACAAAGGCTTTGGCCATCACCTCTGCCTTCTCCTCATCTATTACTGACATATCCTCCCTACTCGTCAACACGAGATAATCCCACTCCCTTCTGACCCCACTCATTCTGTTAATCATCCCCCACACTTCTCCCACAGGAGTCGTCCTTCCAATGGTGTCACAGAACTGATGACAACATGTCCTTTTTGCCTGATGGATAGTTCTCCCCACCAGTGCCTGAGCCTACTTATACTGAATCGGATGTTGGAAGTTATGCGTCCTTTTCAGTACTCTAAATGCCCTGTTCTTACTGCCCCATCCACCATGGGACTGCTTTCCTCCTCCTCCCTGAACTTTTAGGTATAGCCTCAGTAGCTTCCCCCACCTGAGCCATCACCTGCTCACTCAGCTACTGAAACTGATCCCACTTTGCCCTTCTAAACACCCACCTGCTTACTCCATCCACTGACACCTCCTCCTCCCTCCAGCCTACTGTGCATACTGTGGGGTAATGATCACTTCCTACTGTTGACTTCAACCATACCTCCCACTCACAGATTTCTGCCATCACACTAGATACCAGTGTGAGGTCCAAGGCAGACTATTTCCCTGTGGCTACATCAATCCTGGTCCCTCTGCCATCATTCAGGCACACCAGATCTTTCATTTCTATCAGATTTTATATCACTTGGCCATTTCAATCTATCCGTTTCACCCCCCCCCCCCCCCAGAGCATGTTGTGGGCATTTAAAATCCCCACACCATATTATCTTACTTCTATCCTGGCCCTCCACCCTCTCCAGCACTTCCAGGTCCAATAACTGACAAGGATTATAGTAGTTCACTACCACTAGCAACTAGCAACCCTGTGTTTGAACACCTCCACTACCACATATTCCTGTTCAATACCTTTGCCTATCATCCTGTAAGGAAGTCCTTGCTTTATGTAGGTGGCACATCAGGCATAGCTGGCATATCCACAATGAACTGCTTGATCTCCTACCCATTAGACAACAGGCTTTGAGCCTTCCATTGTAGTATTACTACCATAACTAAGATCCAGTAATACATGGCTCCAGCCTTGGCTGATTGAGGCCTTCTCGAACCTCTTCCCATGTCAACCCTGTCATATTCAGATGTCTCCCAGCCACATTCACTATTAGCTGAATCCTCTCTGTTTTAGACTATACTTTAGCTGTGCTATTGATAGCTTCTGCTATAAATGTCACCAACTTTCTCTTATCTGTGTATATCATATCGCCGCCCACCTGCTCCGTAATCCCCGGTCTAGATGATCATACCCATCTCTCCCTTGAACCTGTGTTTTTGTGGACCTGGACCACCATCACTGCCTTAGCATATGACATATGACATATGACCTTCTCTCAACTCTCACTGCCTGCTTCATTGCCTCACACCCACCATATGCTACACTATGAGCACCCCCACAGCTGCAGAACTTTGGTTGTGCACCATCCCTACACTTCCCATACTCATGGTCCCTTCCACACCTGGAACACCTCTTTTTCTCTTTACAGGCTGTTGCCACATGCCCAAACCTCTGGCAGTTGTAATGTCTTAAAGGCTTAGGTACATAAGCCCTCACATAATAACTCATACATTGCCTTTGGAAAGTATTCAGACCCCTTGACTTTTTCCACATTTTGTTATGTTACAGCCTTATTCTAAAATGGATTACATTTTTTTTTTTATCCTCAGCAATTGCACTGTCCTTGAAGTGTAAGAGACTAGACGGGCTATCTACCCTAACTCCATCCCTTGTTGCTTGCAACCGCCGCCACACCGAGAAAGTTTGATTGTTTGCTTATCAACAAAATATACCGGACCTCCGATTTAAGTTTTCAAAGCCCACTTTCAAAGTAGTTTCCCTCCCCAAAAATGATCCTTCTAATTTTCTAATTTCAGGTTCTCTTGAAGTCCATCGGGATCCACAATACGAGACAGTTTGGTCAAACATACATACACACACAGTGAAACGAATCCGGCAGCGTAAGCATACACGAATCGGCCGATTGGAACTATTCTCCTGTTTGATCGCTTGATTTTATGGGTATTATGACTCATACTGTGCACTCTAACATCAGCAAACCGCTCACCCACACAAAGCCATACACGTGGTCTGCAGTTGTGAACAGAATGCACATTTTAGAGTGACCTTTTATTGTCCCCAGCAGAAGGTACACCTGTGTAATGATCATGCTGTTTAATCATGTTTTTGTTATGCCCCACCTGTCAGCTGGATGGATTATCTTGGCAAAGTGGAAATACTCACTAACAGGGATGGAAAGACATTTCAGAGAAATAAGCTTTTTGTGCAAATGGAACTGGGATTTTTATTTTATTTCAGTTCATGAAACATGGGACCAACACTTTACATGCTGTGTTAATATTTTTGCTTTATCCCTTTTTCTATGATATCCAATTAGTAGATACAGTCTTATCCCATCACTTGCATGTGCCCCACAAGGAGTCGCTAGAGCGCAATGGTACAAGGGAATCACGGCTGGCCAAACCTTCTTCTAATCCAGACGACGCTGGACCAATTGTGCACCGCCTCATGGGTCTCCTGGTCACGGCCAGCTGTGATACAGCCTGGGATCGAACCCTGGTCTGTAGTGATGCCTTAGACCACTGCACCAAATAGAAGGCCATACATTTATATTTTTGTTCAGTGTAAAATTCCCTATGGGAAAACGATTGGAACCATTTCAGTTTTACAGCTAGGTTTTATGGGTATTATGACACCTCCACTGTGGGGCGCTATAGACAGTCACTGTCCAGAATTCAGTTTCCATTTAAAAAAACATCTGAACAGTAGGCTACAGTTCCTTAGACATGCCATAGGTCTATTTGAAGTCCCCATATAGCGCCTCACAATAGTCACACATAACATAGCCGGCACAGCTATCATCCTCCTTTACCCTTTCACCAGATCTTTCCCAAACATCTGGCCCTCCCTTCTTCTCTTTATTTTCAACTCTCCATTTTGCAACTTTTCTCTTATTGAATTAAATGTAGACATTGTCCTTTTTGCCTCTGTGGATCGTTAACCTTTTCTACTGGTTCCTAAAAGCATTTGGCGATTGACGTGTATGCATTTACAGTTACCCCTCGATCACACCAACAGTGTCATTGCATTTTGGTACACCAGAAGTACATTTGGGATGCTGCACTGTGTGCTGTTCAATATTTTCAGCTGATGCATTGCATTACCATGCATGCGCTAGTACAAATTGAATTTCATAAAAGTTCCCCATGGCAGGGGTGGCACCATGGAGAGGCCAAATGATAATGACTAGTGTGTAGTTTGAAATGAGAAGATGCTGTTTGAACAACTGGAAATGTATCTCTGGTAAGAATGACACTGGGACAATTCATCATTACTACACTTGGGTAGTGTGCCCTCTTGGATAGTTTTCCCGAAACCATCCAACACAACTGTTCTGTGCATAATATAGCATTCCATCATGCAGGGCAAGCTAGTCATTTGAAATCAGTACTATATATGGGAACAACCAGTTTAATTTATTGATGTCGCTAGATATTAATGTGACAGAAGAATATAATATGCTAGCCTATGAAACCAGTAGGATGATATTATAACTTTCATTATTAGCTGTGGTTGAACAGGGTGAAAATTATTTTCTCCATGCTGCAAACCGTTCTGCCACCTTGTGAAGCACATGTTATTCAAGTATGGAAAAATGCAGGCTAGACATCCAACAAAAACAACATACATCATGACCCTAAACCCGCCTGCTCTGCGGATATAATTGCAGGGGACTGCGGGTTATGAGTCAACCTGCGCATCACTAGTGGGTGGTACGTGTATGTGGCTCATCTTAACAGTATTCCTCTGCAGTACCACAGCATGGCCTGTCACGGAAAACACTGGCCTCTTACTAAAACTAACATTAATACTATTGAATGTGGTTAATCTCTTTTTTTGGCTCTATACTCCAGCATGTTTCATGAGGTGACAGTACCGTTTTATTTTAGGGTTTTTTCAAATTTGTTTTACTGTTTAGAAATGAAAACACTTTGTATATCTAGTCATAGTCACACTGTAGGTATTTGGAGTGTATTAAAGTAGTCAAAAGTTTAGTATTTGGTCCCATAATCCGAGCGCACAATGACTCTACACACTATTTGGATGCATTTGCAGTTTGTCTTGGGTTATGTTTGCCCAATATAAACTGCATGATGAATGATGATTGGAGTAATATTCTTTCTGAGTAGATACAGCAAGATGTTTTCTGAACATACAATTTAAAAAAATCATGAATCATGAATAATAATGAGTGATAAAGTTACAGAGGCTACAACAAAACATGCTAACCTTTCACCATTACCAATAACAGGGGACATTCACATTTTTGGGGGGGGTCTGTAACTTTCTCACTTTCGATCATTCACAATGTATTCATAATTATGGTAGTATCCACATTAACGTAGACGTGTTCAGAAACATCTTCTATTCTTACTTTCTTTCTCAGTTCTCTATCTCCTTCCCTTGCTCCCTTTCCTTTCGTCCTTTCCTAACATAATTTCCTAGCTCCAATTCATTTTTGAAAGTCCACCCTCTACTTAATCTAACAGTCTCTTTGCTCTTGTCCACCTCTAGACAACCAGATTCCTCAAGTCCATGCAAGACCTTGGCCCAAGCAGAAATCACCACAAGGATTAATCAGACGCACAAGGGTGAGAGGGGAAAATGTGTCCATCAGACACTGAGGACAGACACCTCTTCCCTGTCTCTCTTTTTTCTCCTGGTGGGCAACAATACCTCACTCACTCATGTTTCAACATCATCTGGTGGAGCGATAGATGGGGAGGATGTGTCCATCCATTGCACAGGAAAGACACATCTTCTCTGTCTCTGATTCTCTTGGTGGGCAGCAATATACACTTACCTAGCTCTAGTCCACCTCGTTGTGTTATAGTGAAATGCCCCTTAAAATGTACTTCAGCACTAAATTGGGAAATGCTCACCAAGCAAGAAAAGATCCTGGAACAGCAAACACTCATCCTACGCCTCAATGCTGCAGAATAGGTGATCGAAGAAGGCCTTCTGCCGTCGAAGGATCAAAAATGTCTCCAGAGCTCACAAATAGTTAATACAAAACAACAGAGCAAAAATCCAAAATCAAATCCAAAAAACAATTAAAAAGCTCTAAACCCAACAATGCAGTAATCAATAACAATGTAAAAATAACATAAGGAATGATGTCAGTGAAGACACTTGCCAGCTGGTCAGAGCATGCTCTGAGCACACATCCTTGTTATACCTGCGGCTTTGTGAATGTTAACCTGTTTAAAGGTCTTACTCATCGGCTGGGACAGCTGGTGCTCTCGTGCATGGTTCATTGTTGCTAGCCTCAAATTGAGTATAGAAGGCATTTAGCTTGTCTGGTATGTTAGCGTCACTGGGCTATCTGTGATAGTTTGCAAGCCCTGCCACATCCGAGGAGCATCAGAGCCAGTATAGTAGGATTTGATCTTTGTCCTGTATTGACCCTTTGCCTGTTTGATGGTTCGTCAGAGGATGCAGCTGGATTTCTTAGTGTCCCACTACTTGAAAGCTGAAGATCTAGCCTTTAGCTCAGTGAGGATGTTGCCTGTAATCCATGGCTTTTAGTTGGGATATGTACGTACGGTCACTGTGGGGACGACGTCGTCGATATACAGTTGAAGTCGGAAGTTTACATACACCTTAGCCAAATACATTAAACTCAGTTTTTCACAATTCCTGACATTTAATCCTAGTAAAAATCCCCTGTTTTAGGTCATTTATGATCACAACTTTATTTTAAGAATGTGAAATGTCAGAATAATAGTTGAGAGAATTATTTATTTCAGATGTTATTCTTTCATCACATTCCCAGTTGGTCAGAAGTTTA
Organism: Oncorhynchus mykiss; assembly: GCF_013265735.2. Lineage (NCBI taxonomy): Eukaryota > Metazoa > Chordata > Actinopteri > Salmoniformes > Salmonidae > Oncorhynchus > Oncorhynchus mykiss. The sequence continues at coordinate 10,759,849 of NC_048587.1, read as the reverse complement.
CATATGTTCAATTAGTATTTTGTAGCATTGCCTTTAACTTGTAGCCTTCCACAAGCTTCCCACAGCAAGTTGGAGGAATGTTGGCCCATTCCTCCTGACAGAGCTGGTGTAACTGAGTCAGGTTTGTAGGCCTCCTTGCTCGCACATGTTTTTCAGTTCTACCCATACATTTTCTATAGGATTGAGGTCAGGGCTTTGTGATGCCACTCCAATACCTTGACTTTGTTGTCCTTAAGCCATTCTGCCACAACTTTGGAAGTATGCTTGGTGTCATTGTTCATTTGGAAGACCCATTTGTGACCAAGATTTAACTTCCTGACTGATGTCTTGAGATGTTGCTTCAATATATCCACATAATTTTCCTGCCTCATGATGCCATCTATTTTGTGAAGTGCACCAGTCCCTCATGCAGCAAAGCACCCCCACAACATGATGCTGCCACCCCCATGCTTCATGGATGGGATGCTGTTCTTCAGCTTGCAAGCCTCCCCCTTTTCCTACAGACATAACGATGGTCATTATGGCCAAACAGTTATATTTTTGTTTCTCTGAAAAGTACGATCTTTGTCCCCATGTGCAGTTGCAAACCGTAGTCTGGCTTTTTATGGCAGTTTTGGAGCAGTGGCTTCAACCTTGCTGAGCGGCCTTTCGGGTTATGTCGATATAGGACTCGTTTTTACTGTGGATATAGATAATTTTGTACCTGTTTCCTCCAGCATCTTCACAAGGTCCTTTGCTATTATTCTGGGATTGATTTGCACTTATCGCACCAAAGTACGTTCATCTCTAGGAGACAGAACACGTCTCCTTCCTGAGTGGTTTGACGGCTGCGTGGTGTTTATACTTGCTTACCATTGTTTGTACAGATGAATGTGGTACCTTCTGGTGTTTGAAAATTGCTCCCAAGGATGAACCAGACTTGTGGTCTCCAATTTTTTCTCTGAGGTCTTGGCTGATTTCTTTTGATTTTCCCATGATGTCAAGAAAAGAGGCACTGAGTTTGATGGTAGACCTTGAAAGACATCCACAGGTACACCTCCAATGGACTCAAATTATGTCAATTAGCCTATCAGAAGCTTCTAAATTCATGATATAATTTTCTGGAATTTTCCAAGCTGTTTAAAGGCACAGTCAACTCAGTGTATGTAAACTTCTGACCCACTGGAATTGTGATACAGTGAATAATAAGTGAAATAATCTGTCTGTAAACAATTTCTGGAAAAATGACTTGTGTCATGCACAAAGTTGATGTCCAAACCGACTTGCCAAAACTATAGTTTGTTAACAAGAAATGTGTGGAGTGGTTGAAAAATGAGTTTTAATGACTCCAACCTAAGTGTATATAAACTTCCGACTACAACTGTACTTATTAATGCAGCCGGTCACTGGTGTGGTAAACTCCTCAATGCCATCGGATGAATCCCGGGACAAATTCCAGTCTGTGCTAGCGAAACAGTCCTGTAGCTTAACATGCCCTTTATCGGACCACTTCCGTATTGAGTGCTTCACTGGTACTTCCTGTTTGAGTTTTTGCTTGTAAGCAGGAGTTATGGTCAGAATTTCCAAATGAAGGGAGAGGGAGAGCTATGTATGTGCGTGTCTGTGTGTGGAGTAATGGTGATCAATATTTTTTTTGCCATTAGTTTCACAGGTGACATGCTACTAGAAATGAGGTGAGACAGATTTCAGTTTTCCTGCATTTAAATCACCGCCCACTAGGAGCACCGCCACTGGGTGAGCATGGCCTAGTCTCGCATTGCCATACCTCCAAAATCACGTTGTGAAATCTGTGCATCGAGCAGGAGCAGAGGACACAGGGGAAAACATGCTTTTCGACATGTATCACTCAGAGACACCCGGGCACATAAAACTGCACATCATCGCAGCCTTGAAAGATGAGTCATCTAATCTCAGTTGTGATGACTCCTTCAGCACTGGGAATGGTGGTAGACTTTATGGGTGTCCATCATGTATGCATTCAGTTACACAAAACTATGGACCACCACAAGACCTTGAGTCCTACATGCAGGCATATGGAAGAGCGGGGAGGGATGGAACAATCTTACTTATACTGTACAATAGAAGACAGCTTGTTGGAATTTCATATAAAATGAGACCGTATTGGTCAAACAGTACCAGCTGCAGGCAGGTGAAACTGTTACAGCTCTTTGATGAGTTCACGCAACCAATATCACCCAAACACGACTGCTGTGACTATTGTGCTACCTCATGCAACTGCATGGACGTATGTTAGGGCAATTAAAGTCCTATGAAGAAGCATGCAGGACAACTATTACAACCAAGACAAAGGCTGGTCAGTGAAAGCATAGGCAATACCTGAGAGAGAAATTACATTACTTTGCACTTGAGAAGGCGCACACAGGTGTTCATGGGAATGTCTCTGTTTATTGCACATCAGCCAGTGAGGGTAACCCTAAAAAAATAATCCAAAACATTCGGAGGGAAATTCCCTTACTTTTCTGAATTGAGGACATTTCTGCTCTGCCCATTACTGACATGAGACATACAATAGCCCTACTGTCTATCATCACTCTGCACGGTTGCATGCACACAATAATGTGATAATTGTGGATAGGATAATATAAGTTTGCTTAAAATGTTTACATGCTTTGCAAGAATAATGATTTCCCTAATAATCCTGCGTACATGGACACATCTGAAATCAGGCTACAGATGGGACATTTGATACATGCAGAAAATCGGCAATCAAAATAAACGTTCTACCACAGTGACCATGTTATTTTTGTAAGGCTTTTTGATTCTGAGTTCGGACATATAAAGTTTACATGTGAACTATTTATAAAATGCATACTTGAACTCACTTCACTCACGCATAAGAGGGAGGTTTATGCTACCCGGTGATGTCAAATGCACATATCAAATACAGCTCTAGAACATTGATTAAGTTATTTACATGTACTAATAAATCAAAAGATTGCGCAGAAAACATATGCTTACTTCGATTATGACCTTGCGGCGATTAAGATAAGTAGAATAAGGTGTCTGTATGATTAATACCATACTCATCCTTCTACCATAATCAGTTTAATATTGAATTATTAGTCTGCATGTAAACATACATAGTGTTCATCATCCCCCAAAACCTGAGTGATGATGATTAGGATGATGATTCAGTGTAGGGACAATTTGGTGCTTTTGTCAAACATGACCGTGTATACATGAGGACTTTTAACATGCTGTGTTGACTAATACTGTTTCATCTTCTTAACACTTCAAAAGACTTACGGTATGTAGTCTAGAGTATTATTGTTGTGGAAACAGGCCCTTTTACCATTGCGCTGTATGGAATAGTATAATGTTTGCCATACACACTGTAAATAAATCATTTAGCTTAAAGGCTTGTTCTAATAGTCATTTTCAGTTATCTAAAGTATAAAGTGAGCCAAGATGTGACCTGTTACCCATAGTTACTTGTTCATAGTCAATTGACTTCAATACATTATCCAGATTTGGAAACGTCAATGCTCAGTGGATTGTCTGACTTTATTGTAAATGAACTTGTAGTTGCCATATTTGGATGAAATAGGTAACAAAGTGTACTACTAAAAACTTTACACAATTTTCAAATTAGAACAAGAGTGGGCTTTCCCCTCAGTGTTTGCCCAGAGAATTGGGAAAAGGCTAGGCTATAGCAGTTGTGTTACTGCTCATGCACAGTGTACACATCACAGCCAATAAAACGTATTCCTATATAAAGTTTCAGACAGCAAAAACAGGAAGAATGTTAACAGTACATAACATTGTAAGTAGGGCTGGGGCCACTAACCAAAAGGTTGCTGGTTTGAATCCAAGAGCCGGCAAAGTGAAACAGCTGCTGTTCTGCCCTTGACAAGGCAGTTAACCACCAACAACAACTGCTCCCCGACCACCGATGACGTTGATTCAGGCAGCCCTCCACACCTTAAATGCGGAAGACACATTTCGGTTGAATGCATTCAGTTACACAAAATTCTAATTCAAACACATAATTACACAAAAAAATTGTACATAGAATATTTTCAGTTTAAAAAAATTCACAAATAAATGAAACAAAGAATGTAATGTTATTAAAGTAAATACACATGTTGTGTGTACATTGTTGACTTCTTTCCTTACTTCTCTAACTATGGCATTTAAGATAACAATTTCCATCCTAGGATCTCAGTACTGCAGCTAAAATGAACTGTCAATGTTTGTGTCTCCGTGAGATTGTTCTTCTCATGGTGTAAGTTCAGTTTGTGGTTGCTGATCCACAACACTAGTTACTCATAGTTCAATTTGTGAAACAGGTTTATTTGGAAGATCTGGAAGCTTGGGTAGAGCCTGCCAGGTGTCAAAGTGAACACCTTCTGATCAAGAAGCACACTGTATGGTTGATGTCCTCATATCCACTTGAGATTGAGTGCTTTCCAGACTCTGCCTTCAGCTCACAGTCTTTATCAAATCTCTGCATGAGGTCTGTCTGCTATCCAATGGTCCTGCTGAGTTTCTGTGGAATTTCAAACTGGACACGGGCCCCATTATCTTTTGTGAGGCGTACATGTTGTTCACAGTTCTTGCATCAAATACGTTGGTATTGTTTCTGGGCTTATTACCTTGAAGACATATACCAATTATTTTCAATGGACCGGTTAGTATCCGTGATTTTGTACCAGAAGTAATGACCTTAAATGAAAAGAAAATAAGGTTTAAATATCTGAGACTGCAGTCATACAGTATGCAACACATTTGCAATGATAAACTTTGTGTGTGTAAAACAGAAAGGAAAACGCTGTGCACTGCTGCTCATGCTCCCAGGTGATATTTATTTATAACAACGTTTCGACCCTTAGGTCTTCATCAGGCATCAAACAACTTTGTGTATGTGCCACATAAAATGGGCTTTATCAGTTACTTAATTGTCAAGGAAAAAACTAACTACAGTATGTATAAATTATCTAGGCTACAATTGTCACTCTGATCAACTGATGATATTAAATGTAGCCTACAAATGTGAGCCTGTAGGACTTGATAAGTCTATGAAGAGTGTAATGATTAATACTGGGATAATAAACAAACAATCAAATAAAAGTTAACCTGTACCTGCATGGCCTATTGACATACCGTGAAGCCAGATCCATTGCATTTTTCATTGTTCCCCTCTAATCAAGGACTGATTTAGACCTAGGACGCCGTGTGTGCAATTAATTATCAGGTAGAACAGAAAACCAGCAGGCTATGGACCTCGTAGGGTAATAGTTGAGTACCCCTGGCCTATTGCATTGACAAAATGTAGCTGTAGATAGCTGTGTTGTTTGAAGGTAGAGCACCTTAACTATGCAGTGATCACTTTCATTGTTGTCACTCACAGCACCAAAACCCGGTGCTTGTAGCAGTTGAATTCATATATCTGGCGGCTAGTCATCTGGAGCTGGGTCCCTGAATAGGCCTCGTTTCGCAAGACTCTTGGTGCTTTCCTGAACAGACACTCTTTCGGTACAGTACGTCTGTCGGTCTAGACATCCGAGGTACATATTTTCGTTCTAACTCTAGAATTTGCTCTTTCCTTCAAAAAACAGCCGATACTTTCCACGTCATTGGCACTTTTTTTATATTTGAGGAGAAGATTGCGACAGGAACCACATAATGCTTTTGGAAACATCACTCAGCATGACAGGTCTCGTTATCTCTACTAAAGCCAGTGTGTAGTCCGGTCACAATAAAGACAATTTACCTTGCAAAAGGTGATGTTTGTTCCTGTTACAGTCGTATGGTTCACCACAAGCATAGCATATATCAACATCTTTTGATGGGGTTTTAATCAGCGATTTCACGGCCATCCTCAGGCACTGTTGCACCTATGACACTAATCTACACCTCCGCCCAAGCAAGGCATTTGATAGGTTTGACGTGTTGTGCCGCGTCACTGATTTTCCATTGACTTGCCATTTCGCTACACTTGCATTAACGTCTGCTAACCATGTGTATGTGACAAATCAATTTGATTTGACTTCCCCAGGCTTCCCGTTTAGTGAAGCCTGGTTCTTGACAAGGCTACTTATGTGATATTCATAAACAAGGTATTCTAACTCAGATGAGCAGGACTTCTAAACTTCTTTAATATTAGAGATTGCACACCAGCTGTTGTTAACAAAGAGACACACACCACTCAAATCAAATCAAATTTATTTATATAGCCCTTCGTACATCAGCTGATATCTCAAAGTGCTGTACAGAAACCCAGCCTAAAACCCCAAACAGCAAGCATTGCAGGTGTAGAAGCACGGTGACTAGGAAAAACTCCCTAGAAAGGCCAAAACCTAGGAAGAAACCTAGAGAGGAACCAGGCTATGTGGGGTGGCCAGTCCTCTTCTGGCTGTGCCGGGTGGAGATTATAACAGAACATGGTCAAGATGTTCAAATGTTCATAAATGACCAGCATGGTCGAATAATAATAAGGCAGAACAGTTGAAACTGGAGCAGCAGCACAGTCAGATGGACTGGGGACAGCAAGGAGTCATCATGTCAGGTATTCCTGGGGCATGGTCCTAGGGCTCAGGTCCTCCGAGAGAGAGAAAGAAAGAGAGAATTAGAGAGAGCATATGTGGGATGGCCAGTCCTCTTCTGGCTGTGCCGGGTGGAGATTATAACAGAACATGGCCAAGATGTTCAAATGTTCATAAATGACCAGCATGGTCGAATAATAATAAGGCAGAACAGTTGAAACTGGAGCAGCAGCACAGCCAGGTGGACTGGGGACAGCAAGGAGTCATCATGTCAGGTAGTCCTGGGGCATGGTCCTAGGGCTCAGGTCCTCCGAGAAAGAGAAAGAGACAAGGAGAGAATTAGAGAACACACACTTAGATTCACACAGGACACCGAATAGGACAGGAGAAGTACTCCAGATATAACAAACTGACCCTAGCCCCCCGACACATAAACTACTGCAGCATAAATACTGGAGGCTGAGACAGGAGGGGTCAGGAGACACTGTGGCCCACTCCGAGGACACCCCCGGATAGGGCCAAACAGGAAGGATATAACCCCACCCACTTTGCCAAAGCACAGCCCCCACACCACTAGAGGGATATCTTCAACCACCAGCTTACCATCCTGAGACAAGTATAGCCCACAAAGACCTCCGCCACGGCACAACCCAAGGGGGGGGGGGGGGCAACCCAGACAGGATGACCACATCAGTGACTCAACCCACTCAGGTGACGCACCCCCTCCAGGGACGGCATGAGAGAGCCCCAGTAAGCCAGTGACTCAGCCCCTGTAATAGGGTTAGAGGCAGAGAATCCCAGTGGAAAGAGGGGAACCGGCCAGGCAGAGACAGCAAGGGCGGTTCGTTGCTCCAGAGCCTTTCCGTTCACCCTCCCACTCCTGGGCCAGACTACACTCAATCATATGACCCACTGAAGAGATGAGTCTTCAGTAGAGACTTAAAGGTTGAGACCGAGTTTGCGTCTCTGACATGGGTAGGCAGACCGTTCCATAAAAATGGAGCTCTATAGGAGAAAGCCCTGCCTCCAGCTGTTTGCTTAGAAATTCTAGGGACAATTAGGAGGCCTGCGTCTTGTGACCGTAGCGTACGTGTAGGTATGTACGGCAGGACCAAATCAGAGAGATAGGTAGGAGCAAGCCCATGTAATGCTTTGTAGGTTAGCAGTAAAACCTTAATCAGCACTTGCTTTGACAGGAAGCCAGTGTAGAGAGGCTAGCACTGGAGTAATATGATAAAAAATGTTGGTTCTAGTCAGGATTCTAGCAGCCGTATTTAGCACTAACTGAAGTTTATTTAGTGCTTTATCCGGGTAGCCGGAAAGTAGAGCATTGCAGTAGTCTAACCTAGAAGTGACAAAAGCATGGATTAATTTTTCTGCATCATTTTTGGACAGAAAGTTTCTGATTTTTGCAATGTTACGTAGATGGAAAAAAGCTGTCCTTGAAATGGTCTTGATATGTTCTTCAAAAGAGAGATCAGGGTCCAGAGTAACGCCGAGGTCCTTCACAGTTATATTTAAGACGACTGTACAACCATTAAGATTAATTGTCAGATTCAACAGAAGATCTCTTTGTTTCTTGGGACCTAGAACAAGCATCTCTGTTTTGTCCGAGTTTAAAAGTAGAAAGTTTGCAGCCATCCACTTCCTTATGTCTGAAACACATTCTTCTAGCAAGGGCAATTTTGGGGCTTCACCATGTTTCATTGAAATGTACAGCTGTGTGTCATCCGCATAGCAGTGAAAGTTAACATTATGTTTTCGAATAACATCCCCAAGAGGTAAAATATATAGTAAAAACAATAGTGGTCCTAAAACGGAACCTTGAGGAACACCGAAATTTACAGTTGATTTGTCAGAGGACAAACCATTCACAGAGACAAACTGATATCTTTCCGACAGATAAGATCTAAACCAGGCCAGAACTTGTCCATGTAGACCAATTTGGGTTTCCAATCTCTCCAAAAGAATGTGGTGATCGATGGTATCAAAAGCAGCACTAAGGTCTAGGAGCACGAAGACAGATGCAGAGCCTCGGTCCGATGCCATTAAAATGTAATTTACCACCTTCACAAGTGCCGTCTCAGTGCTATGATGGGGTCTAAAACCAGACTGAAGCATTTCGTATACATTGTTTGTCTTCAGGAAGGCAGTGAGTTGTTGCGCAACAGCCTTTTCTAATTTTTTTTGAGAGGAATGGAAGATTCGATATAGGCCGATAGTTTTTTATATTTTCTGGGTCAAGGTTTGGCTTTTTCAAGAGAGGCTTTATTACTGCCACTTTTAGTGAGTTTGGTACACATCCGGTGGATAGAGAGCCGTTTATTATGTTCAACATAGGAGGGCCAAGCACAGGAAGCAGCTCTTTCAGTAGTTTAGTTGGAATAGGGTCCAGTATGCAGCTTGAAGGTTTAGAGGCCATGATTATTTTCATCATTGTGTCAAGAGATATAGTACTAAAACACTTGAGCGTCTCTCTTGATCCTAGGTCCTGGCAGAGTTGTGCAGACTCAGGACAACTGAGCTTTGAAGGAATACGCAGATTTAAGGAGGAGTCCGTAATTTGCTTTCTAATAATCATAATCTTTTCCTCAAAGAAGTTCATGAATTTATCACTGCTAAAGTGAAAGTCATCCTCTCTTGGGGAATGCTGCTTTTTAGTTAGCTTTGCGACAGTATCAAAAAGGAATTTCGGATTGTTCTTATTGTCCTCAATTAAGTTAGAAAAATAGGATGATCGAGCAGCAGTAAGGGCTCTTCGGTACTGCACGGTACTGTCTTTCCAAGCTAGTCGGAAGACTTCCAGTTTGGTGTGGCGCCATTTCCGTTCCAATTTTCTGGAAGCTTGCTTCAGAGCTCGGGTATTTTCTGTGTACCAGGGAGCTAGTTTCTTATGAGAAATGTTTTTTGTTTTTAGGGGTGCAACTGCATCTATGGTATTGCGCAAGGTTAAATTGAGTTCCTCAGTTAGGTGGTTAACTGATTTTTGTCCTCTGGCGTCCTTGGGTAGACAGAGGGAATCTGGAAGGACATCAAGGAATCTTTGTGTTGTCTGTGAATTTATAGCACGACTTTTGATGATCCTTGGTTGGGGTCTGAGCAGATTATTTGTTGCAATTGCAAACGTAATAAAATGGTGGTCCGATAGTCCAGGATTATGAGGAAAAACATTAAGATCCACAACATTTATTCCATGGGACAAAACTAGGTCCAGCGTATGACTGTGACAGTGAGTGGGTCCAGAGACATGTTGGACAAAACCCACTGAGTCGATGATGGCTCCGAAAGCCTTTTGGAGTGGGTCTGTGGACTTTTCCATGTGAATATTAAAGTCACCAAAGATTAGAATATTATCCGCTATGAATACAAGGTCCGATAGGAATTCAGGGAACTCAGTGAGGAACGCTGTATATGGCCCAGGAGGCCTGTAAACAGTAGCTATAAAAAGTGATTGAGTAGGCTGCATAGATTTCATGACTAGAAGCTCAAAAGACGAAAACGTCATTTTTTTTTTTGTAAATTGAAATTTGCGATCGTAAATGTTAGCAACACCTCCGCCTTTGCGGGATGCACGGGGGATATGGTCACTATTGTAGCCAGGAGGTGAGGCCTCATTTAACACAGTAAATTCATCAGGCTTAAGCCATGTTTCAGTCAGGCCAATCACATCAAGATTATGATCAGTGATTAGTTCATTGACTATAATTGCCTTTGAAGTAAGGGATCTAACATTAAGTAGCCCTATTTTGAGATGTGAGATATCACGATCTCTTTCAATAATGACAGGAATGGAGGTGGTCTTTATCCTAGTGAGATTGCTAAGGCGAACACCGCCATGTTTAGTTTTGCCCAACCTAGGTCGAGGCACAGACACGGTCTCAATGGTGATAGCTGAGCTGACTACACTGACTGTGCTAGCCTTTCTGATCTCCCCATCCCGGATCCGGGATCGTGAATACAGACTCAAGCTCATTACCATAACGCAACGTTAACTATTCATGAAAATCGCAAATGAAATGAAATAAATATGCTAGCTCTCAAGCTTAGCCTTTTGTTAACAACACTGTCATCTCATATTTTCAAAATATGCTTCTCAACCATTGCAAAACAAGCATTTGTGTAACAGTATTGATGGCTAACGTATTTACACAAAAAAACAGAAAAGCATTCAAATAAAATCATTTACCTTTGAAGAACTTCAGATGTTTTCAATGAGGAGACTCTCAGATAGCAAATGTTCAGTTTTTCCTGAAAGATTATTTGTTTAGGACAAATCGCTCCGTTTTCTGCGTCACGTTTAGCTACGAAAAAACCCCTGTATCCAGGATTGTGTAAATCTATCAGCAAGCTCATTAGCATAACACAACGTTAACTATTCATGAAAATGGCTAATGAAATGAAATTAATCCATTTGCTCTCAAGCTTAGCCTTTTGTTAATTAACAACACTGTCATCTCAGATTTTCAAAATATGCTTTTGAACCATAGCTAAACAAGCATTTGTGTAAGAATATTGATAGCCTAGCATTGCATTAAGCCTAGCATTCAGCATGCAACATTTTCCACAAAAAACCATAAAAGCATTCAAATAAAATAATTTACCTTTGAAGAACTTCAGATGTTTTCAATGAGGAGACTCTGTTAGATAGCAAATGTTCAGTTTTTACAAAAAATATTATTTGTGTCGACTAATCACTCCGTTTTGTTCATCACGTTTGGGTAAGAAAAAAAAAAAATAAAAATCATTAATTTCTTACTTCTACCCCCACCTTTTTTGAAAATTCTGTTAAAAATCGCGCAACTTTTCAGCGTCCTGCTACTCATGCCAGGAATATAGTATATGCATATGATTAGTATGTGTGGATAGAAAACACTCTGAAGTTTATAAAACTGGTTAAATCACGGCTGTGACTATAACAGAGCGTGTGTTTCATTGAAAAACGCAAGAAAAACTGCTCTCTGAAAGCAAAAAATAATTTCCATAAGTCACTTCCACCAGTTGTTAAAGGAGAACAGAATTTAATGGGAATTTGCCTGCACCGTCTACAAATTCCGCACGATGGCGCCATTGTACTAATTTTCAATCGAATTAATTGTTGGAAAATCCATCTGTCTGACCCCAAGTTTTCCAGTCTTCACCCGGATGCAGTTTAGGGAGAGATCAGATTGCATTGTTTTTGAAGTGAGGACCTATTGAAGAGACATCGCCCTGTAATCGTTTTGATAGATTATAAACGTTTACTAATACCTAAAGTTGGATTACAAAAGGATTTCGAAGTGTTTTGTGAAAGTTTATCGTCGACTTTTTTAATTTTAAAAAATTACGCAGCGTTTAAAAACGATGAATTTTTCTGAATGACACTACTTCTATACAAAGCTATTTTGGGTATATATGGACCGATTTAAACGAAAAAAAGACCCAATAGTGATGTTTATGGGGCATATAGGAGTGCCAAGAAAGAAGCTCGTCTAAGGTAATGAATGTTTTATATTTTATTTCTGCGTTTTGGGTAGCGCCGTCTATCGCAAAATCTGTTGTTTACGTGTCGAGCTGGCATTTTGGGGGGTGCATGCTATCAGATAATAGCTTCTGATGCTTTCGCCGAAAAGCATTTTAAAAATCTGACTTGCTGGCTAGGTTCACAACGAGTGTAGCTTTAATTTAATACCCTGCTTGTGAATTTTGATCAAGGTTTGAGTTTTAACGAGTACATTTAGCATTTAGCGTAGCGCATTTGCATTTCCAGGTGCCTACTTGGGACATATGCGTCTCAAGTAGATTCAAGAAGTTTTAAAACGCAAACTTTTTTCCAAATTAACTCCATAACATCGACAGAAACATGGCAAACGATGTTTAGAATCAATCCTCAAGGTGTTTTTCACATATCTATCGACGATAAAATCCATCGTGGCAGTTTACTTTCAATTCTGAAGAAATGGAACGCGCATGGACTTACTGATTACGCACACAGGACACCGGGCGGGACACCAGGTAAATGTATTCTCTTATGGTCAATCTTCCAATGATATGCCTACAAACACGTCACAATGCTGCAGACACCTCGGGGAATATACAGAAAGCGCAGGCTCATTCCTGGCGCATTCACAGCCATATAAGGAGACATTGGAACACAGCGCCTTCAGAATCCGGGGCATTTCCTGTATGAAACATCATCTTGGTTTCGCCTGTTGCATTAGTTCTGGGGCACGCACAGATAATATCTTTGCAGTTTTGGAGACGTCAGAGTTGTGTCTTTCCAAGGCTGTCAATTCCATGCATAGTCGAGCATCTTTTCGTGACAAAATATTGCGCTTAAAACGGGCACGTCTTTTTATCCAATAATGACACAGCGCCCCTAAAGGTTCAAGAGGTTGGATTAACAAGAAGTTAAGCTTTATTTTGATGTATAACACTTGTATGTTTTATGAATTTTTATGAGTATTTCTGTTTTTGAATTTGACACTGAAATTTCACTGGATATTTTCAAATCAATCCCGTTAATGGGATTCGAGCGGGAAGGGATCACTATGAAGTTAATTATTAATCCAAGTCCTCCCAGATTGTTGACATCTAGTGGAAGCCCTAGGAACTGCCGTCTTTAGAAAGAGTTTCAGGCTGGTTTTTTTTTTTTTTTTTTTTTTGGAAAAATTTGCAAATAATTGTAGTTTTTCTAGTGGCTCCGATTTTGGCTGTAGTGTTTCCAAGCACGTGGAAGAGAGCGCGTTCTTTTGTATTTTTCTCCGGTAAAGAGAATAACGATTCTCTGTCTTACATTTGATCGTTTATTTACGTATTAGTGTACCTAAGGTTTGATTATAAACAGTTTGACTTGTTTGGAAAAGTTTATTAGTAACGTTTGGGATTAATTTTGTATGCATTTTGATGGAGGGAAACTGGGTGGATTATTGACTGAAGTGCGCCAGCTAAACTGAGTTTTTATGGACATGAAGAAGGACATTATCGAACAAACGGACCATTTGTGATGTAACTGGGACCTTTTGGAGTGCCAACAGAAGATCAAAGGTAAGTTATTTTTTATATCGCTATTGTTGACTTTCGTGTCACACCTGCCTGGTGGAAATATGGTTTTCGTGTGCTTGTATGCGGGGCGCTGTCCTCAGATAATCACATGGTTTGTTTTCAGCTAGCTGTTGTCTTACCCATTGTTGTCTTAGCTAGCTCTCGCAATCAACACACGTGATTGATTGCTTTATGCCTCGCTTTATAACTCACTCGAATGTCAATATGCCTTGAATACCGATGTTTACCATAGTTATCATTGTTTTAGTTTACTGCAGAGCCCCTAGTCCCATACAACATGCCTCAGATACCTCTTTTCCCACCTCCCACACATGCAGTGACCTCACCCAACTTAACTAGTGCGTCCAGAGATGCAACCTCTCTTATCGTCACTCAATGCCTAGGTTTTCCTCCACTGTACCCGCACCCTACCATACCCGTCAGTACGTGGGACCCCAGTTACATCTTCAACCACCAACTTACCATCCTGAGACAAGGCTGAGTATAGCCCACGAAGATCTCCGCCACGGCACAACCCAAGGGGGGGGGCGCCAACCCAGACAGGATGACCAAATCAGTGAATCAACCCACTCAGGTGACGCACCCCCTCCAGGGACGGTATGAGAGAGCCCCAGTAAGCCAGTGGCTCCCAGTGGAAAGAGGGGAACCGGCCAGGCAGAGACAGCAAGGGTGGTTCGTTGCTCCAGAGCCTTTCCGTTCACCTTCCCACACCTGGGCCAGACTACACTCAATCATATGACCCACTGAAGAGATGAGTCTTCAGTAGAGACTTAAAGGTTGAGACCGAGTTTGCGTCTCTGACATGGGTAGGCAGACCGTTCCATAAAAATGGAGCTCTATAGGAGAAAGCCCTGCCTCCAGCTGTTTGCTTAGAAATTCTAGGGACAATTAGGAGGCCTGTGTCTTGTGACCGTAGCGTACGTGTAGGTATGTACGGCAGGACCAAATCAGAGAGATAGGTAGGAGCAAGCCCATGTAATGCTTTGTAGGTTAGCAGTAAAACCTTGAAATCAGCCCTTGCTTTGACAGGAAGCCAGTGTAGGGAGGCTAGCACTGGAGTAATATGATCAACTTTTTGGTTCTAGTCAGGATTCTAGCAGCCGTATTTAGCACTAACTGAAGTTTATTTAGTGCTTTATCCGGGTAGCCGGAAAGTAGAGCATTGCAGTAGTCTAACCTAGAAGTGACAAAAGCATGGATTAATTTTTCTGCATCATTTTTGGACAGAAAGTTTCTGATTTTTGCAATGTTACGTAGATGGAAAAAAGTGGTCCTTGAAATGATCTTGATATGTTCTTCAAAAGAGAGATCAGGGTCCAGAGTAACGCCGAGGTCCTTCACAGTTATATTTAAGACGACTGTACAACCATTAAGTTTAATTGTCAGATTCAACAGAAGATCTCTTTGTTTCTTGGGACCTAGAACAAGCATCTCTGTTTTGTCCGAGTTTAAAAGTAGAAAGTTTGCAGCCATCCACTTCCTTATGTCTGAAACACATGATTCTAGTGAGGGCAATTTTGGGGCTTCACCATGTTTCATTGAAATGTACAGCTGTGTGTCATCCACATAGCAGTGAAAGTTAACATTATGTTTTCGAATGACATCCAAGAGGTAAAATATATAGTGAAAACAATAGTGGTCCTAAAACGAAACCTTGAGGAACACCGAAATTTACAGTTGATTTGTCAGACAAACCATTCACAGAGACAAACTGATATCTTTCCGACAGATAAGATCTAAACCAGGCCAGAACTTGTCCGTGTAGACCAATTTGGGTTTCCAATCTCTCCAAAAGAATGTGGTGATCGATGGTATCAAAAGCAGCACTAAGGTCTAGGAGCACGATGACAGATGCAGAGCCTCGGTCGGATGCCATTAAAAGGTGATTTACCATCTTCACAAGTGCAGTCTCAGTGCTATGATGGGGTCTAAAACCAGACTGAAGCATTTCGTATACATTGTTTGTCTTCAGGAAGGCAGTGAGTTGCTGCGCAACAGCCTTTTCTAAAATTTTTGAGAGGAATGGAAGATTCGATATAGGCCGATAGTTTTTTATATTTTCTGGGTCAAGGTTTGGCTTTTTCAAGAGGCTTTATTACTGCCACTTTTAGTTAGTTTGGTACACATCCGGTGGATAGAGAGACGTTTATCATGTTCAACATAGGAGGGCCAAGCACAGGAAGCAGCTCTTTCAGTAGTTTATTTGGAATAGGGTCCAGTATACTCAGGACAACTGAGCTTTGAAGGAATACGCAGATTTAAGGAGGAGTCCGTAATTTGCTTTCTAATAATCATAATCTTTTCCTCAAAGAAGTTCATGAATTTATCACTGCTAAAGTGAAAGTCATCCTCTCTTGGGGAATGCTGCTTTTTAGTTAACTTTGCGACAGTATCAAAAAGGAATTTCGGATTGTTCTTATTGTTCTCAATTAAGTTAGAAAAATAGGATGATCGAGCAGCAGTAAGGGCTCTTCGGTACTGCACGGTACTGTCTTTCCAAGCTAGTCGGAAGACTTCCAGTTTGGTGTGGCGCCATTTCCGTTCCAATTTTCTGGAAGCTTGCTTCAGAGCTCGGGTATTTTCTGTGTACCAGGGAGCTAGTTTCTTATGAGCTTTACCTAGCACAGACTTATAGATGACCAGGAGCCAGTGGGTCTGGCAATGAATATGTAGCGAGGGCCAGCAGACTAGAGCATACAGGTCGCAGTGGTGGGTGGTATAACGTGATTTGGTAACAAAACAGACTGCATCCAGTTTGCTGAGTAGAGTGTTGAAAGCTATTTTGTAGATGACACCACCGATAGTCAGTTTTACTAGGGTAAGTTTGGCGGCGTGAGTGAAGGAGGCTTTGTTGCGAAATAGAAAGCCGATTCTAGATTTGATTTTGGATTGGAGATGTTTAATATGAGTCTGGAAGGAGAGTTTACAGTCTAGCCAGACACCTAGGTATTTATAGTGGTCTACATATTCTAGGTCAGAACCGTCCAGGGTGGTGATGCTAGTCGGGCGGGCGGGTGCGGGCAGCGAACAGTTGAAAAGCATGCATTTGGTTTTACTAGCGTTTAAGAGCAGTTGGAGGCCACAGAAGGAGTGTTGTATGGCATTTAAGCTCATTTGGAGGTTAGTTAGCAGTGTCCAAGGAAGAGCCAGAAGTATACGGAATGGTGTCGTCTGCGTAGAGGTGGATCAGGGAATCGCCCGCAGCAAGAGCGTCATCATTTATACATACAGAGAAAAGAGTTGGCCCGAGAATTGAACCCTGTGGTATCCCCATAGAGACTGCCAGAGGTCCAGACAACATGCCCTTCGATTTGACACACTGAACTCGGTCTGCAAAGTAGTTGGTGAACCAGGCGAGGCAGTCATTTGAAAAACCAAGGCTATTGAGTCTGCCGATAAGAATACGGTGATTGACAGAGTCGAAGGCCTTGGTCAGGTCGATGAAGACGGCTGCACAGTACTGTCTTTTATCAATGGCGGTTATGATATCGTTTAGTACCTTGAGCGTGGCTGAGGTGCACCCGCGACCGGCTCGGAAGCCGGATTGCACAATGGAGAAGGTTCGGTGGGATTCGAAATGGTCAGTGATCTGTTTATTAACTTGGCTTTCGAAGACTTTAGATTGGCAGTGCAGGATGGATAAAGGTCTGTAACAGTTTGGGTCTAGAGTGTCACCCCCTTTGAAGAGGGGGATGACCGCAGCAGCTTTTCAATCTTTAGGGATCTCGGACGATACGAAAGAGGGTGAACAGGCTGGTAATAGGGGTTGCAACAATGGCGGCGGATAGTTTTAGAAAGAGAGGGTCCAGATTGTCTAGCCCAGCTGATTGTACGGGTCCAGGTTTTGCAGCTCTTTCAGACCATCTGCTGTCTGGATATGGGTGAAGGAGAAGCTGGGGAGGTTTGGGAGAGTAGCTGCGGGGAGGGGGGGGGGGGGGGGGGGGGGGGTGGAGTAGCCTGCTATTGCAATCCGCCACAGGATGTTTTTGTGCTGGTCAAGGGCAGTCAGGTCTGAAGTGAACCAAGGGCTAGATCTGTTCTTAGTACGGGCCAGGTCGATTAGAAAGGCCTGCTTGCAGAATTGTTTTAGGGAGCGTATGACAGTGATGATGGGTGGTCGTTTGACCGCGGACCCATAGCAGATACAGGCAATGAGGCAGTGATTGCTGAGATCCTGATTGAAAACAGCGGCGGTGTATTTGGAGGGCAAGTTGGTCAGGATAATGTCTGTGAGGGTGCCCATGTTTATGGATTTAGGGTTGTACCTGGTGGGTTCCTTGATGATCTGTGTGAGATTGAGGGAATCTAGCTTGGATTGTAGGACTGCCGGGGTGTTAAACATATCCCAGTTTAGGTCACCTAACAGAACGAAATCTGAACAGAGGGGGGGGGGGGGGGGCGATCAATTCACAAATGGTGTCCAGGGCACAGCTGGGAGCGGAGGGGGGTCAATAGCAGGCGGCAACAGAGAGAGACTTATTTCTGGAGAGGTTAATTGTTTGAATTAGAAGTTCAAACTGTTTGAGTATGGACCTGGAAAGTATGACAGAACTTTGCAGGCTCTCTCTGCAGTAGATTGCAACTCCTCCCCGTTTGCAATTGTTGTACCTGGGTATGGAAATCTCAGAATTGTTGGTGGCCTTCCTAAGCTAGGATTCTGACACGGCAAGGACATCAGGGTTGGCGGAGTGTGAAAAAGTAGTGAATAAAACGAACTTAGGGAGGAGGCTTCTGATGTTGACATGCATGAAACCAAGGTTTTTTCGATCACAGAAGTCAACAAATGAGGGTGCCTGGGGACATGCAGGGCCTGGGTTTACCTCCACATCACTCGAGGAACAGAGGAGTAGGAAGAGGGTACGGCTAAAGGCTATCAAAACTGGTCGCCTAGAGCATTGGGGACAAAGAATAAAAGGAGCAGATTTCTGGGCGTGGTTGAATAGATTCAGGGCATAATGTAGGGATATGGTGGAATAATGTAGGGGTATGGTGGAATGCGGGTACAGCGGTGGTAAGCCCAGGCACTGAGTGATGATAAGAGAGGTTGTATCTCTGGATAAGCTGGATATAATGGGATAGGTCACCGCATGTGTGGGAGGTAGGACAAAGGAGGTATCAGAGGTATAATGAGTGGAACTAGGGGCTCCATTGTAAACTAAAACAATGATAACTAACCTAAACAACAGTATACAAGGCATATTGACATATGACAGAGACATAAAGTAATCACAGGTGTTGATTTGGAGAGCTGGCTAAGACAACAGCTAATCAGCTAAAACAACAGGTAAAATGGCGATGAATGGGCAGAGGGTCGGTTAACGACACAGAGCCTGAGTTCACGGCTGGGGCCGGCAGATGAAAAATAAATAAATAAACAGAATGGAGTACTGTGATTAATGGAGGTATTGTAGTAATTTAGTTTTCTATCTGGGAGATGCGCCTGGCTCACGGCTAACTGGTGCTAGCTTCGGGGCAGGGGCGTTGGCCACTATAGCCACTCGGTAGCAGCGGTGATCCAGTGCCAAGGTCCAGAGCATACGGCAAGGAGTCGGTGGAGTAGTGTGTTCTAGCCGTGTTTGTGTGGAGTCCGGGTGAACAACTGAGTAGGCCGGGAGGTGGGCTTCGGGGATAGCTTCAATATTGGGTAATTCGGTGGGTGCTAGCTAGCTGTGAAGATCAGGCGAATGGTCCAGGGAGAGACAGTCCGTTACTGGTAGGCTGGCGAGTATTATCCAGGCAAAAAAAAAAAAAAAATTGGTACTGGTACCTGTGCAGAAGGTAAAGGCTGTTAGCAGTGGCTAACAATGACTAAATAGCTTGTAGCTAATTAGCTGGTTAGCTTCTGATGGCTATGTGGTTCTTGCTATAAGGTCTAAAAGTTACAAATAATAGCGGTTCCGTATCACATTGGGTGAGGCAGGTTACCCGAAGGTATAATTGATCTAAAATGGAGAAGAGATTGAAAATAAAATTGAAATATATACAAAAAAGACAAAAAAAAATACAACAGTACACGAAAGGACGAACAAAACACGTCTGCACTGCTACGCCATCTTGGGAGCTGGGGTCTGACTTATTTACTCACAGCCCTAATAGAAAACAATATATAATAGGATTCACACTGAGTGAGTTAATACTCAAAGTACTACGCTGAAGACTAATAACAACCAAATATTTATCAGATTCGGCCGAGTGGATAAAGATTGGATTTCTGAGTGTGGTAAATGAGAGAGGGAGGAGAGGGATTTCTTAATGAAAGAAAGAGGAGAAGGGAGAGAGAATAAGAGAGACTAAAGAGAGAAAGATGAGGCATGAGAGATTAAGAAGAGATAACATAGGGATTTTAAATGATAGAGGAGAGTGGAATGAAATAATGACCAGGAGAACGTGAAGGTGTAATGAAAGAGAAAAGAAAGCGGAGTGGGATCGATGAGAGGTAAGCTTAGCTGAGTAGGTAGGTATCAGAGCAGACAGTTCAGAGAAGCCTGGGATAGGAAGGGGATTTCACACTACTACACGCACACTCATGACCCAATGTGACCTTCTCTGTCCGTCTATGTTCACAGCAGAAGCTACAATGACAGAACATTGATCCCACATCACCTGTATATTATCTGAGAGTAATAGACTACCACCATGTGAGTGACAATAAAACTGATTGACCATTAGCTATATTGAATTCAGTGTATATAGTCACAGATGGCTGACATTGTTATAGTGTAGCTCTGAGTTATAAAAGCTGTCAGAATAATTCAAACAGACAGTTTTGACAATGTGTTACCCTGTTGGCAGTCCACTGCCAAACGAGTAATCGTTTCTAGCAGAGCATTATGTATAAGCAGCATAAACTCCAGTGGATTATGTTCTGACCAGGCGTTATTAGAATGGATTGTCGTTTCATTGCTATTGAAATTTCCAACCGTCCACTAGGGCGTTGCAGATGGAGGTGAGGATAGGCTAAAACCGCGAGCTACAGCTCTGAACATCACAGGTTCAATTGCAGTGCTAGGCACTCATTTTTGTGTGTGAAGTTCTGTTTTAACCATAACCAGCAGGAATGAATGTATAAACTTAATCCTAATGTCTAAATTTAACCTAAACCTTAAATCATGCTACAGAGTATTGAAAACTCCCTCCTTATTTTTTAAACCACCCATGTTGGACTCAAAGTTTCAATGTATAGTCCAGACATGAACCATCTGTAGTAATCTCCTATCATATAAAGCCACGAAATCCTTACATACAATTCTTAAAAGATTTCGTTTACATAGCTACATGAGTTCCTTCATTTATATCATAACCGCCATCCATAAAAGTCAGTACTGTGCAGCCGTCTTCATCGATTTGACCAAGGCTTTCGACTCTGTCAATCACTGTATTCTTATTGGCACTCAATAGCCTTATTTTCTCAAATGACTGCCTCTCCTGGTTCACCAACTACTTTGCAGACAGAGTACAGTGTGTCAAATCTGAGAGCCTGTTGTCCGGACCTCTGGCAGTCTCTATGGGGATACCACAGTGTTCAATTCTCGAGCTGACGCTTTTCTCTGTATGTATGTATGTATGTATGTATGTATGTATGTATGTATGTATGTATGTCACTCTTGCTGCGGTTGATTCCCCGATCCATCTCTACGCAGACGACACCATTCTGTGGTCCATCTGGCCCTTCTTTGGACACTGTGCTAACTAACCTCCAAACAAGCTTCAATGCCGTACAACACTCCTTCCGTGGCCTCCAACTGCTCTTTAAACGTTAGTAAAACCAAATGCATGCTTTTCAACCAGCTCCGCATTCTCAGTTCACGATAACAACATCCACCCGTAGCACACGTTCCAGCAGGTATATCTCACTGATCATCCCCAAAGCCAACACCTCATTTGGCCAGCTTTCCTTCCAGTTCTCTGCTGCCAGTGACTGGAACGAATTGCAAAAAAAATAATAATAATAGTCGCTGAAGTTAGACATGTATTTCCCTCACCAACTTTAAACATCAACTATCTGAGCAGCTAACCGATCACTGCAGCTGTATATAGTCCATCTGTAAATAGCCCACCTGTAACGGTTCTCGTTGGTGGAAGGAGAGGACCAAAATGCAGCGTGGTAAGTGTTCATCCTGTTTTAATAGAACAAACTGAACACTACACAAAATAATAACGAAGAGAAAACAAAACAGTTCTGCCAGGTGAACAGACACTAAACAGAAATGAAACACCCACAACCAAAAAGAGACAACGAACGACACCTGCCTCTGAGAACCATACTAGGCCAAACACATAGAAATATAACAACATAGTAAAAAGTACATAGACTACCCACCCCAACTCACGCCCTGACCAACCTAACACAAAGACATAAAAAAGGAACTAAGGTCAGAAGGTGACACCACCCAATCTACCTACCTCATCCCCATACTGTTTTTATTTTATTTACTTTTCTGCTCTTTTGTACACCAGTATCTCTACATGCACATCATCATCTGCTCATTTATCACTCCATTGTTGATCTGCTAAATTGTAATTATTCTCTCCTATGGCCTATTTATTGCCTCCCTACCTCATGCCTTTGCGCACACTGTATATAGACTTTCTTTTTTCGACTGTGTCATTGACTTGTTTATTGTGTTATTGGCTTGTTTATTGTTTACTCCATGTGTAACTCTTGTTGTTGTCTGTGTCACACTGCTTTGCTTTGTCTTGGCCAGGTCGCAGTTGCAAATGAGAACTTGTTCCCAACTTGCCTACCTAGTTAAATAAAGGTGAAATAAAATAAAGATGAAGTTGCACTTAGACACTTATCTAAGATCTGTTTTGGAGGTTAAGCTGATTCAAGACCTGTGCCTAATGGCAACTGGAACAGTTGAAGTTCCTCTAAGCCTTCACAGTATTACTAAACCTGCAATTGTAGTGGGTGGTAAAACTAGCTTGCCTTTTAGGAGTTCCTCACAATACTCTATTGCCCTGGATGGCTGAGATAGCAAATGGCTCTTGGTCACTGCCCCCAACACCACCTAAATCTATTCTGTACGTGTGACTTAGATGTAGTGAGGAAGGCTTCATGATTTTTAGCTATCACAGTGACAGCCTGAAGTAAGATAGTGTGTGTACTAGCAGGTCTGACAAACCTACCTAGTGACCCCTCCCTCATTAGACCTTACAGAATAGGTGAGAAACCCCTACTCCAGGTTAACAACTCAATGTTATTTATAAAACCTCTGTATTTATTTTCAATTATGAAGTTTGACAGAATAAAGAAAATGGTTAGTTTACTTGTAAGCATCAATGTTATTTTCATTTATGAATATCCTCTAAATACCTAATGCACATTTCTCCTCAATAAGACAAATTATAAAATGTCTGTTTAAACCTTTAAACAGATTCAATAACGCTTTCCTTTCATCACAAGTATTTCAACATCACCCTTTAAACCTAGTGATGTCACGTTCTGACCTTAGTTCCTTTGTTTTGTCTTTGTTTTCAGTGCGTGAGTTGGGGTGGGCAGTCTATGTTCTTTTTTCTATAATTTGGGATTTCTGTGTTAGGCCTTGTATTGTTCTCAATCAGAAGCAGCTGTCAATCGTTGTCCCTGATTGAGAACCAAACTTAGATAGCCTGGTTTCACCTTTGAGTTGTGGGTGATTATTTTCTGTTCAGTGTTTTTTGTATTCACCGTTCAGGACTGTTTCGTTCTCGTTATTTTGTTTTGTGTTCATGATAATAAATTATCAATATGGACACTTACCACGCTGCGCATTGGTCCTCCTCTTCTTCCACCAACAACGGCCGTAACAAGTGATCAACCTTAAGAGGTGTGCCGAGGAGTCGGACAAAACAAGTATCGTAATGGATATGGGCAATGAGTTGTTAACTTTGTACAAGTGACAAGTCATGCTCTGAGAGAGGTCAGAGAGTGTGTCAGCCTGCTGGAACTGCCCCTTTCCTGCAAACTGTATAAATGATGGGTAAGAAATGAACATAGCAGACCAGAAATGAGTGAAGCTGCAGCTACACGTTTAAAGTGGTTTGAGCTTTGAATCTCAACATGAGGTAGCAAAGAAATGTGGCAAAGAAATTAACGTCATGTCCTGAATCCAAAGCATTACGTTTGGCGCAAATCCAACACAACACATCACTGAGTACCACTCTTAATATTTTCAAGCATGGTGGTGGTTGCATCATGTTATGGGTGTGCTTGTCAACAGCAAGGACAAGGGAGTTTTTTTTAATAACAATAAACAGAATAGAGCTAAGCACATGCAAAAGCCTAGAAGAAAATCTGGTTCAGTCTGCTTTCCTACAGGCACTGGGGGACAAATTCACCTTACAGCAGGACAATAACCTATAACACAAGGCCAAATATACATTGTAGTTGCTTACCAAGATGACACCAAATGTTTCGTCAGTGGCCGAGTTACAGTTTTGACTTAAATTGTCTTGGAAATCTATGGCAAGACTTAAATGTCTGTCTAGCAATAATCAACAACCAACTTGACAGAGCTTGAAGAATGTTTTAAAGAATAATGTGCAAATAATGTACATTTCATGTGTACAATGCTCTTAGCTGTACCAAGAAAGATTCACAGCTGCAATATCTGCCAGAGGTGATTATAACATGTCTTTACTCAGGGGTGTGAATACTTATGTAAAGGACATATAAATACATTTGCAAATATTTCTAAAAGTTAGAAGCACAGGGTCAGTCACAATGCAGTGCCCCTTGAGCAGTGCCTTGTTCAAAGGCAGAGAACAGCACCTGGAGTCTGAACCACCAACACTAGTCACTGTTCAGTGCTCCATCTTGAGATTCATTGCAAGAAGTAGAATGGACACAATCAGGAAGGGACAAGGAACTCACTTTAGACTATTGATTTATAGCTCTCTGTCAACTGTCAAAACTCAGTGCATTGAGAGAGAGAGATCTGTATCATGTGTTTTTTTAAATTTCACCTTAATTTAACAAGGTAGAGAACAAGCTAGTTGAGAACAAGATCTCATTTACAACTGCAACCTGGTCAAGATAAAGCAAAGCAGTTCGACACATACAACAGCACAGAGTTACACATGGGATAAACACACATACAGTCAATAATACAGTAGGGGAAAACGTCGATATACATTGTGTGCAAATGAGGTAAATTAAGGGAGGCAAGGCAATAAATAGGCCGTGGTGGTGAAGTAATTACAATATAGCAATTAAACACGGGAATGGTAGAATTCAGGCTGGAATTTATAGATCAGACAGTCAGAGTCTCCCCTGCGTTATGTGTCCACTACTATCACTAGTGGCGATTATTACAATTGACATTACCTCCCATTTTCTTCTCTTTACTTGTGTTGTACAATGTTTCACTGTTGCATTAATCCTCATTTGAAATATTGTTGAGTGGGATAAATGGGATAATGTAATATGGACTAGATATTGGAAATCAATTTTCAAAGAATAACGTCTATTTAAATTATTTTCATTATTCCCTATATCTAAGGTTCAAATCTGAAATTGGTTTATGCCCTGGGATTCTCTCAGTGCGCTGCGCCTGAGATGCTCGTGGTCCATTGCCCTGTGGTGGTGAACTTCAAAAATATGATTCTGTCGCTGTCTGCTTCAGTGGTGCTGAATCTCCAATCGCCGCTATTACAGCTGATTTGTTTCCTTAAACACAATCGGATCTTTTGCTCTACTGACAAAGTCGATACAGATTTAGAGGCTAAATCTTTAAGAATCGGATTGTTGTTATTTAATCGGAGGTGATCGGAGGTGTTGCCGACTTCATCAAACACACCTGAGGTAGTGAGGTCACCACCACGTGCACCGTCCATTCTCACATCGAGATGATTCAGCCACCACGGTAACCACGCGCTCCAGCCACTCACTCCCTCAGCTCAAGAATACACCAACATCCCGAACTGGTACGAGATAGAATGGCTTTAGTGCGCTTGCTTGAATCAGTCTGGTTCTCAATCGCTCGACAATCCTAGTGTGAGTGACTGTGTGTAAATGTGTGTGTTAGCAGGCAACAGGCGGGTGGAGAGATCGGGGAGCCAGCTTGGAGAGCGGAGAGCGCACACCACCAGCGCAGTCGAGACTAAAACGGAAATAACGAATTAACTACCAAGGGGATTGTCATTTCCTTAACATCCTTTCAATCGTTAATGACACATCGTTAAAGGAGGCAAAACGAAAAACACAACAGAGATTGATTTATTATCCATAGTTTACCGTTCCAGCGCGTGGAAAGATGAAGACTAAAAACCTTGAGCAAAGCTTGTCTGATTCCAGAGAATTGGATGGATCGTATGACCAGCTGACTGGTGGTGAGTGATGGGCTTTCGCAGCCCCGACTTTATTAGACCGGTTAAAGATGCCGTATGACTTGAAAAAGTGAAATAGTTGGTTAGCCAATATAGCTTAACTGTTGCCAATAAAATTGTTTGTGAAGCTTAGGCTACTTAAGTAAGATGCTTCACAATTTTCAAGTCATGCAAGACCTGTTGTAAATAGTGTTACATTAGATAATGTAGGGCTATATCGTTTTAAAAAGCGAGCAGCCTATAGTAACCATGTCTTATCACACAATATATGAATTTATATATGTCATATTGCATATTTTATTGCTAGTATTTGCGTGCATGTTGATGTGTGACGTCTGCAGCCTGATCACTGGAAATAGACTTCGATTTAGGATGTTTGAAAAGGTCATTAGAAGGTTGACATTTGCCTTCCTCAGTGCTCACAATGATTTTTTTATTAAAAATGCTTGCCCAACACTGGGCGCGAACTCGTGATGCTCGGAGCTGAAGCTGCTCATCCACCTATATGATTGCATGGCGATGGAATGTGTGCGAGGCGCGGAGTTTTGCTGACTTGGCTTTTCTACAGGAGTCCATTAGCTGTCATGTTGAGATGCCCAAAGCACATCTGGATTAGAGACGTTGGTGCTGGCCTGAAGTCCTGGTGATATAGCCTAAAATTAAACGAGCCATATTAGTGAAAATTTGCATTTTCGAATCACACGATCCAACATGTATGTGCTTTCTCCTTTATAAGACTGTTTTGCTAAATCGTTTTGCACTAAATTATCTTGGATTCTACATTTAGTGTGCTGCACAATGAGTTTCTAGTGCGATTGGTTTTTGCCACGTGCCTTTACTAATGTGTGTGTCCATCAGGATTTTAGAATGTCATGCAGATGGAGCTAAATGTCAAGACATTTTCAATGAAAAACAAATACAGAATTTGGTGTGTGTGTGCAGAATGTCAGTAAAACCAAATATAAATAATATAAACGGAGCACAGCAGAGGAACTGCAGACAATAATATTATTGGTCCATAATTAATGGACAATATGTGAAAGTGCGTGTGTGTGAGCACATGCCTATTTGTAAGTAATCTGTGTGTGCATATCGACCTTTCCAAACGCTGTCTTCCTTAGTTCCACTAGGTCAGGGTTGTTACTAGATGTTATTAAGATATGTAATTAGATGCTGTTTGTGATGTTTGACAGAGTACCAGGAAACACCATTTGTCTGTTTAGTGCTAGTTGACAGATTCAAACGATAGCATTGTGCCCAAACACATTGTTACTATACAAGAGGCAAGCCTTGCACTGGCTGCCTGACACACGTAGAGTAAGAGCTGTCATTCTTCCAGCCAAGCTCTTGGAATGATTAATATGATTTTTCCTTGATGCATGAGAGCTATTACTGTTGACTGGGCTGTATTGTGAACATGATGTGACATATTGAACATGTGACATATACATTTACATATTGCATATACAGTACATTGATGTATTGACAACACAACTAGGCCTATCATGATGCACTGCAACACAGGGTCTATGCACATGTTTAACACCAGTCCCTAGATGTGCTTTTAGGAATTAGTAACTGAAAAATGGAACCTGTGTCCTCCGCATGCCACACAACTGTGCTAGCCTGCTGAGCTAAAGCCTATAAGGACAGTGCTGGTAGACAGTAATGTGGTGTGTTTTAATGGTATCTGTTGAGACGTGTTTTATGTATATCAGCTTTCTGTGGTGAAGCAATAGATGCAGATTAGCTACTGATTTCCATACCTGAGTCTATTAAAGAAACAAACACACTAAATAGGATTTGACGGACTGCTGTGTATGTTTGCCTGTATTATTTGCCTTTAAAGGTCAACTGCCCCTTAGGCCGTTTTAAAACCAAAGAAGTTGGTTCTATGTGGCATCGAAATAAGCCAGAAATATTAATTATTGTGTCAGAATTGACATCAAAGTGTAAATAGGATCATTTTTTTCCATAAAGTCAGTCTGGTTTAAAACTGAGCTTTGTAAGTGAGTTCATCACTACTTACTGAAGGGTTTGCTATGGATTACTTACTTACCCACTTTTGCCAATGCTGATGCTCAATTGCTCAGAGACAACACGTTGTGGTCCACCCCAGCTGCCATGTGGGCATTTGTTGTCCAGTCTGCATATGGGTGCAAAGTACACACGTTTCCCCCTGCAAATAGGAGTGAAAATGGGCTTCCATAAAGTCGGTGCAAACTTCCAATGCATTTCAACAATATTGCCAGATGGCCAGGAATGGATTACATCCGACATGATCACTTCTGCTGCCTGTCAACTGTCAAACCACTGGTGTTGGTGAGTACGTTAGCTAAGTAGATAGCTGGTATTAGCTAGCTAGTAGCTATTTTTGCTTATACCACATTATTTGATAATGCTAGTGAGCCAGGCTAGCTATATGATACCATAGATGAAAGGGAGATGATACTGTAGCTAGCTTAATGCATCAAGACGCACCTCCAACAACACATAAAACCTCACATACATGTAATTCTGCCAATAAACAATGCCAATTTCTCTCATCAGTGGCATATGGGCTTTTTAGGTGAGCGCTGTTTCCGCCCTGTGATAAGCAAGGCCCACTTTGTCAAAGGCAGGGACGCCAAATATTTATCTTGTCCATTCCAAGCGTGCCTCTCCAGGGTGCTGTTGGAGAAATGTATCGCTGCAGCGCTCCACCAACATCAAAAAATCATGTAGCAGAAAAAGCACATGGTAGAAAGGGTAGCCTATGTGACCTTTTTTATAGCCTACAGGCTGGAGATAAAATGTATGGCAATATAATGAGACAGAAACCTTTTACATCAGGTTTCTCAGATCAAATGGCCTAACCTAATTGGTGCCCAATCAAATAAAAATGCTCATACACGTTATCAAACAACATATCATTAAACAGGACAGGCCAAAGTAAAATGGACAATATGGAACGGACAATCAGGCTAATCACAGCTGCTGTCCAGGAGTTTATTCCCGTGGGCTAATTTGTCATGATCAGTGATTTCAAGTTTGTATCCTTACAATGTTTATGAGCTGATCACAGCGAAAAATAAAATACTTCTGCACTTCCCGCTGTGTGAACACATTGCAAATAGGCTCAGGATAACTCCTCCTGATAAAGTTGGGTAACTGATATTCAGAGCTTTAATAGCCAAATTGATTCGTCACAGGAATCAGGACTAATAAAGCGAATGCAATGGCCTTTTTAACATTTTTATTTATTTATTTTTACAAGCGGTAGGCCTACCACATGGATGGGCATTCATAAAATTCCATTGCTGGCCGGCATGGTAGGCTACATCCAAGTAAGCATGGGCTGACATCTTTCAGACATCTTTTTTTGGTGTTTTGCAAATGGTAGACCTACATGGGCATTCCTAAAATGATATTTCAGGCGACACTGTAGCCTATACCTCAGTAAGTATGGACTGACGCTGATGTCTTTTGGACATCTTTTTTTGGTCTTGTCCGGACCGGTCTTAATTTCCATGTCCACAGATGTTGGTTTTTGGTCCGGTTCGGACGAAATCTGAAACGATCCATGATGTCTATGTTTGGTTCAGTATTTTGTCCGGTTTGGACCAGACTTGATTTGGCCCAAACATTAATGTCTATAAATTACATCTTTTCAACTTTCATCCAGAACTGAAAATGAACCAAATTTCAACATCAGGATAATACGTATTTTCAATGTCCAGAAAATACCTCAACTGTCATTCAGAACCAAAAATGAACCTGTTTTCAACATTTTACCTTTCATTCAGAACTTTCAGTTTTTTTTTGTCTTGCCTAGGGTGGCACAAGGGCCAGGATCGGCCATGGAGGAAGATGTGCATAGCTCACGTTAGCTTTTGTTAGCAAGGTATCTAGCTAACTGTAGCCCATTTCCATTTAGGGTCAATCCAGGGCAGGCACTTGGATACTAGCCTGCTAGCTAATCGTAGGATGTAGCCAGCTAGCTTTGAATAATGTTTCAAGCAAACTGGCTAGCTAACGTTAGCTAGCTAGCCAACGGATTTAAACTCTGACAAAGATATATCTAACCCAGATTTGCAAGTTAGGTAGCTAGCTTGCCTGTTCTCATTTAAGTTGTATGTGTATTTTCTAGGGCAAAAGTAAATTAAGGATGGTACTTGTCTACTTGTACTCTACACACAACTTCTTTTTATTTATTAGGTAAGTGTATGCATGCTGTCTTCATAAGCACATCAATGTGATATTTACAGCATTAAATGTGTTGTCTTTGTAACACAACACAATCATCGATTTTTGTTGTTGATAAATGTATCTACACTCAAGCTGGCCGATGTTTGTGCAATTTTCACATGTAGCCTACACCTTTTGTAGGGATATTAGCAGTTCTGGGATTTGTCTCATGGGAAAGATCTAACAGCGAACATAAAGACAGATGAGATGAAACAACTAGACATATAGAATATTGTGGTGTAGAACAGCTGAGCTGACTCAAACGGCATTCACCTCGCAGATGATACCAAGGTAACATATATTTACATGACGTGATGAAATGTTGAAACTAAGTTACAAGGTCTTATGAAACACATTCCAGACACTGGCTGTTGCTATCTTGCCATAGCTGATTTGACTGAGAAATATCAGCTAGATAGGATAGCCAGTCAAGAGGGGAGAAGTCCTCAACTTCAAACTTTGTTCTCTTCATAGCAAAGATAGCTTAGCTTACCTTGCTGTACTCACTACTGGACTTGTTTGTTGTGATTGAATGGCAAAGACATACTCAAGAAACATCCACATCAAACTACACCCCCAAGACAACTGTTGTTTGCCTTCAGTCATGGACCCCAGCATGTGTGAGTGAGTGCATTTTTGGGAAGAAGGAATGGTGTGGTGAATGGTGAATCATTCTCTTAATGTACGTAGTCTGTGTGTGTATTTGTGTGAGTGATGTGATGTCTCTTGAGTATTGTATATGTGGCGGAAGAGCAGAATTACCGTATATAATGTTTATGTAAATATTTTTTTTTATTATATATATATATTTTTTTACCCCTTTTTCTCCCCAATTTTGTGGTATCCAATTAAGTTACAGTCTCATCGCTGCAACTCCCGTGTGGACTCGGGAGAGGCGATGGTCGAGAGCCACGTGTCCTCCGAAACACGACCCAACCAATCCACACTGCTTCTTGACACAATGCCCACTTAACCCGGAAGCCAGGCACACCAATGTGGGGGGGGGGGATACACTGTACACCTGGTGATTGTGTCAGCGTGCATGCGCCCGGCCCGCCACAGGAGTCACTAGAACGCGATAGGACAAGGACATACATGCCGGCCAAACCCTCTCCGAACCCGAACAATGCTGGGCCAATTGTGCGCCACCCCGTGGGTCTCCCAGTCGCGGCCGGCTGCAGCAGAGCCTGGACTAGAACCAGGATATCTAGTGGCACAGCTAGCAACTGCGATGCAGTGACCACTGCTCCACTCGGTAGGCCAATGTTTCTATAATTACCTCTCGTCTCTCAGCTAGGGCTCTTAAACACAAAGGGGAACGCTACCACACACGCAAAAATGAACCCAAGCATGCAAACACAATCATCACTGATCCACTATGCCATGTCAACAGTCTACCTGGCAGGCAATATTTGGTACATGGCGCTATTATTACGTCTTTTAGAACATCTTGGTCAGATTGAACAATGGTTGTAGAAGGAAATTGTAAAAATACAGTGCCTTGCGAAAGTATTCGGCCCCCTTGAACTTTGCGACCTTTTGCCACATTTCAGGCTTCAAACATAAAGATATAAAACTGTATTTTTTTGTGAAGAATCAACAACAAGTGGGACACAATCATGAAGTGGAACGACATTTATTGGATATTTAAAACTTTTTTAATAAATCAAAAACTGAAAAATTGGGCGTGCAAAATTATTCAGCCCCTTTACTTTCAGTGCAGCAAACTCTCTCCAGAAGTTCAGTGAGGATCTCTGAATGATCCAATGTTGACCTAAATGACTAATGATGATAAATACAATCCACCTGTGTGTAATCAAGTCTCCGTATAAATGCACCTGCACTGTGATAGTCTCAGAGGTCCGTTAAAAGCACAGAGAGCATCATGAAGAACAAGGAACACACCAGGCAGGTCCGAGATACTGTTGTGAAGAAGTTTAAAGCCGGATTTGGATACAAAAAGATTTCCCAAGCTTTAAACATCCCAAGGAGCACTGTGCAAGCGATAATATTGAAATGGAAGGAGTATCAGACCACTGCAAATCTACCAAGACCTGGCCGTCCCTCTAAACTTTCAGCTCAAACAAGGAGAAGACTGATCAGAGATGCAGCCAAGAGGCCCATGATCACTCTGGATGAACTGGAGAGATCTACAGCTGAGGTGGGAGACTCTGTCCATAGGACAACAATCAGTCGTATATTGCACAAATCTGGCCTTTATGGAAGAGTGGCAAGAAGAAAGCCATTTCTTAAAGATATCCATAAAAAGTGTCGTTTAAAGTTTGCCACAAGCCACCTGGGAGACACACCAAACATGTGGAAGAAGGTGCTCTGGTCAGATGAAACCAAAATTGAACTTTTTGGCAACAATGCAAAACGTTATGTTTGGCGTAAAAGCAACACAGCTCATCACCCTGAACACACCATCCCCACTGTCAAACATGATGGTGGCAGCATCATGGTTTGGGCCTTCTTTTCTTCAGCAGGGACAGGGAAGATGGTTAAAATTGATGGGAAGATGAATGGAGCCAAATACAGGACCATTCTGGAAGACCTAATGGAGTCTACAAAAGA
Organism: Oncorhynchus mykiss; assembly: GCF_013265735.2. Taxonomy (NCBI): domain Eukaryota; kingdom Metazoa; phylum Chordata; class Actinopteri; order Salmoniformes; family Salmonidae; genus Oncorhynchus; species Oncorhynchus mykiss. The sequence goes on along the minus strand of NC_048587.1, from coordinate 10,727,192 downwards.
CCTGAGACTGGGACGGAGATTTGTCTTCCAACAAGACAATGATCCAAAACATAAAGCAAAATCTACAATGGAATGGTTCAATAATAAACATATCCTGGTGTTAGAATGGTCAAGTCAAAGTCCAGACCTGAATCCAATCGAGAATCTGTGGAAAGAACTGAAAACTGCTGTTCACAAATGCTCTCCATCCAACCTCACTGAGCTCGAGCTGTTTTGCAAGGAGGAATGGGAAAAAATGTCAGTCTCTCGATGTGCAAAACTGATAGAGACATACCCCAAGCGACTTACAGCTGTAATCGCAGCAAAAGGTGGCGCTACAAAGTATTAACTTAAGGGGGCTGAATAATTTTGCACGCCCAATTTTTCAGTTTTTGATTTGTTAAAAAAGTTTGAAATATCCAATAAATGTCGTTCCACTTCATGATTGTGTCCCACTTGTTGTTGATTCTTCACAAAAAAATACAGTTTTATATCTTTATGTTTGAAGCCTGAAATGTGGCAAAAGGTTGCAAAGTTCAAGGGGGCCGAATACTTTCGCAAGGCACTGTACATCTTTATGTGACTATACCAAGGCATTGTTGAATACTCATTTCTTATTGGCTTGAAGGGCATTCTAGAGTGCATTATTTCCCTATAACGGACAGTATATTTATACACGGTAGAATTCAATGGTATAGTTAATTTTTCCATATTTTGTTTGAGCTGCTTTTGAAAGCAAAAACTGAATTGAAAACAGTATTGGTATTGTTGAATAAGATTTTCATAATAGCAAGATGGGACTGATGGTTTGGTTAGTTAAACTAGCAAGCTGCTACTTGTTGAACACATTTCTACGGCAAATGTGTTAAATTATAGCCGTGGTATAAAAGGGATAACCAACTCGGGCTCTATGCATTCTCTGGAAAATAATGCAACTCCGTGGAAGGTCAGTTCCTCTAGCGCCGGTACTCCCAAATTGCGGGGGTACGAGCAATGCCGTCGGGGGTACCCCAAAATTTATATTTGGGTGCGGGTTTTTTCTCACCTGAGTAGCCTCGTTTCACTGCCAAACTTTTTTTTTAACCATCTAGTGTTCAGCGAAATAACAACACAATGTCAAATACAGGTAGCCTAGTCAAATAATTAACATCCAATCACATTAAACATTACTCTCTCGCGGGAAACCTTCACTCTTGCACAGACATTTAAAAACGAAATGTGAGAACTTGAAAATAGACCACAGGAGTTTTTTGAGCGAGAATAAAGACTACTTTCGAGTAGTAAGACATGTATGAAAGCAACAGATACCATTAATAAAAAGGGTCTAGAGGCGTCTTATATGGTGAGCTAACGAAGTGGCTAGGACAGGCAAGCCCCATACTATTGTGGAGGACTTAATTATTCCTGCTGCCGCGAATATGGCTGGGGAAATGCTGGGGGATAAAGGCCAAAAAAACTATACAGACAATGTCTTCATCAAACAACATTTTCACGACGCATCAGTGACATGGCAGGAGATTTTGAAACAATTACTGCTTCACAAACAAGACAGTGAATTATATGCGTTACAGCTGGATGTGGTGGGCATGGCACAGCTCCTGGTTTATGTCCATTATGTTTATGGGGGGTCAATTAAAGGAAGACATCCTCTTCTGCAAAGCACTGGAAACCAGGACAACATGAGAGTATATTTTTTAAAGTACTGGACAGCTTTGTGACATCAAATGGATGTCAAGATGTGTTTGTATCTGTACTGATGGTACAAAGCTATGACAGGGAGACATAGTGGAGGGGTAATGCACGTGCAAGCAGTTCCTCCCGACACCACTTGAGTATACTGCAGCATCCACCAAGAGTCTCTTGCTGCCAAGGGAATGTTTGACAGCTTGAAATACGTTTTGAACACTACAGTGAAAAAGGGGTAACTTTGTTAAAGCAAGGCCCCTGACCTCTCATGCATTTTCTGCATTATGCAGTGAAATGGGCAGCGACTATGTAACGATTTTACAACACACAGAAGTGGTTATCAAGGGGAAAAGTATCAACACGTTTTTTTGAATTGATAGACGAGCTTAAAGTTTTATTTACTGACCATAATTTTCACTTGTCTGACCACGTGCATGATGACGAGTTTCTCACATGACTGGCTTATCTGGGTGATGTTTTTTCTCGCCTGAATGATCTGAATCTAGGATTAAACGGACTCTCCGCAACTATATTCCATGTGCTGGGCAAAATCGAGGCTATGATTAAGAAGTTGGAGCTCTTTTCTGTTTGCATTTAACAAGGACAACTCGCAGGTCTTTCCATCATTTGTATGATTTTTTTGAGTGCAAATGAACTCATGCTTACGGACAATGTCAAATGTGATATAGCATAGCACCTGAGTGAGCTGGGTGCGCAAATACGCAGGTACTTTCCCGAAATGGATGACACAAACAACTGGATTCGTTATCCCTTTCATGCCCTACCTCCAGTCCACTTACTGATATCTGGACAAGAGGGCCTCATCGAAATTGCTACAAACGGTTCTGTGAAAATTGAATTTAATCAGAAGCCACTGCCAGATTTCTGGATATGGCTGCGCTCAGAGAATCCTGCCTTGGCAAATCGCTCTGTTAAGACACTGACGCCCTTTGCAACCACGTACCTATGTGAGAGTGGATTCTTGGCCGTCACTAGCATGAATACAGTCTGTGGGGACTGTCTGTGGGTTATGCACAATTTTTGATGAACAAAAAATATTTGATTTGTAAGATGGCTTAGTAAAGAGCAAAATGTTTGATTATTATTATATTATTATTTGTGCCCTGGTCCTATAAGAGCTCTTTGTCACTTCCCATGAGCCGGGTTGTGACACAACTCACATTTATTTAACATAAAAATGAGTGTATAGTGTGTGTGTGTGTGTGTGTGTGCTGGTGCTAGAGGAGGTACACAGCTGGAGGTTGAATGTTTGAAGGAGTACAGTACTGCTCTAGCGCATCATGCAACACACCTTTGACGCCATTTATTTTTTTCCATGGAACGCATAGCCCCTTGTTGAGTATCCCGTTTGGTAATCTGACCAGATAACACCCAGAATGTTACTTTCCCATGACTTCTTTACCTTGTTGTTATAGAGACCATGACAACAACAAGAAAATCAGTTCACAACTGTGTGACAAATGTTTCTATAGGAAGGGGGTTCCACTCTTCCTTGTGTCCATCTACCTCTATGAAATTACTGGATAACCTGCAAATGTCACGTGCACCCCATTTGCCCTCCTTTTTCCTCTCCATGGTGTATTAGAGCTTAAACCAATACTCACACTCTCCTATCTTAATGCTTTTCAAGCGCATGACACACTCTCTGTGCCTATAACACATAGGCCTATCACACCCTAAAGGCTAACAAAGAGACATGCCTTGTGGAAAGACTGAAAACAGTGCAAGGTGGTAGTTTTTTTGTATAGCATGTGTTTATGCATTGTTTTAGGAAAGTGTGTACTTCATTCTATATGTGAAAGAAAGGGGGTTGGGAAAGAAGACTGTGTGTGTGGGGGAACATGTTAGTCATGTAGTGTGTACCTCTGTATGAGTTATCTTGTTTGAGTGACTGAGTGGGTGTGTGCAAGTTAAGTGAGTGTTCTTTACGCACATTAGTTGTGTGAGAGCATAAGTAGGATGTTGCTGACTCCAGTGGATGGTGGGCAGTTTGCTTTCTCTGCCAGACACGAATATCCAATTAATTTGAGAGCTGGACTTGACCCTTCAACCCACCAACACACACACATGCATGCACGCACACACATGCTCAAACACAGACTATTAGTCTCTCGATTCTCTTAATCTCCTTCCTCACACTTTGTTTGTGTGCGTATGTGTGGCAGACCCTCAGCAGTGGTCTGTTTGAGCTAAATGCCAGTTTCTTATATTTCATTATGGGAATTGTTTGCCCTTTTTGAGTCAGAGGCGTAGGCAGACATAGCCGTGTGGCTGGGGCTGAGTAAAAGTGACTGCCAACATTTTCCAGCAAAAATACCCAAACATCAGTGGTGTAGTCATGGTGCATGGAGAAGTGGGTATACTGTAATTTTGGCAATCATTTTCCAACCTGCCTGCCTGGAAATGAAAGGCGACTTGTGTGAAAAATTCTATGAGAAACAGATGTAGGCTACTCTGAATGACCTAAAATCATGGCAATGAGAAATACATCCACCATTATATCCAGAATTAAATAATAGACCTAGCACTTATGGCTGATATGTTAAGCTAAGGGACCAGATAAACACGGACGTAAGAAATTGAACAGATTTCCGTGGTGGTGTGTTACATGAGAACGGGGTACTCAAGGGGTTCCTACACTTTCCCAGCAGCTGAATGCCAGTTGGATGCCAGTTGCTGCTGATCTCTGTATTGTGCATTTTGCTACAGGAGGTTTATGGGTTACAAAAAAGGCCTATGCTACATTCAGTTCCATACTCCATGGTTTCCACATATTTCTACCCTAACTTTTCTAGGCTGTAGTCTGATTTCTGTAGGCCGAGGCTAGTGATCGCCACCAATCGAGTCAGCGCCCTGGCATAAACCTCATAGCCTGTCCCTAAAGCTCTTCTATCGAGAAGCAAAATAAAGAGGCTAAACTGTAGAACTCATGAGATGATATGGGAATAAATTCACAATTCTTGTTGTGACTGCGAGTATCAGGAGTCAGAGTATAGAGCGGAGTGCGGAACTGTCCATTGCTGAAATCTTTGATATGATATTCACGGGCTCAGCTAGTGCCTGCCAAGCCGCATTACCTGCCCCTGGTACAGAATAATATAGGCATATGCTGGGTGGTTCGAGACCTGCATCCTGATTGGCTGAAAGACGGGGTATATCCGACCGTATACAATGGGTATGACAAAACATAGCTACATTGGTAACCAGTTTATAATAGCGATAAGGCACCTCAGGGATTTGTTATATATGGCCAATATACCACGGCCAAGGGCTGCGTCCGCGTTGCGTCGTGCCTAAGAACAACCCTTAGCCGTGGTATATTGGCCATATACCACACCCGCTCGGGCCTTATTGCTTAAATATTTCACGTGATTTGTGTTTGTGTAGGCTACTTTGTGCATGATTTCTCTATTGTATTGCATAATTGATACGTCATATACTTCCACTAAACTACCTTGTTATGCATCAGTGGGGATTAAGATTTATTTATGTGAACATTTGGGCAATAATATTGCATCATTTAACATAACACAAGATAAATATGACCAAAAAACAACCAATTTCGCCATTATTATTAAGTAGGCAGCGGAAGTGTGCAACTAGACAACCGCTTACAGCAACACCGCTGACAAAACAGGCTGACAGTCCAAGTCAGACAGTAAACAAACAATGAAACACACAACATGTCTATCACCTACATTTTCAAAGAGAAAAAGAGAGAGAGATTATTCAGCAGCAGACAAGTGCAGTGATAAAATTGTACTGTTACAAATGGATGAAGTATCCAGTCCGTCATGTTGCGAGCTCATGAAATAATCATCAGATCTACCACTCAAATGAGTGATCTACAGTACAGGCACAACAGGTGTATTCAGGACCATGGTATGCGCATCGGCCAGACACCAGCTCAGCACTGGATTGGAATATGTGCAAACAGCTTATGGCACTATTGCACAAAGAAGAATAGAAAGCCCTGTAAATGTTTTCATTAAGTCCAGAAGAGCACACATAGTATATGGGATTAATTTTAAGAAATGCACCTTAATTAATTTTATTAATATTATGGTGTTTTTATTCCAAGAAAAACAAAAAACTAAACCCTCAGGGTTTCCGTCAGGAAAATATGGCACTGTACAACATGACCGGTCGGGAGTAGGCTATTAAGTGACTGCGAGGGAAGAGCAAAATAATCCTAACATTTCCACACCGTAATTGTAGGCTAACCAATACGGAGATTCAGTGAAAATAAAAAATCTCATTGATTTATCAAGACCAGTCCCCATGCTTGTCTCAGAGCAGCACGAATGGTGCTGAAATAGTTGACCACACGCGGGTAGGCTATTGCTTCAAATCCTATTATAGCAAATGGATGACTTTGGGTGTTCCAGTAAGCAACAATTTGTAAAAGAACTCCAGCACAGAGAAGAGAATGGAGCCTTAAATATTAATACTTTTCATTATCTTGATCTGTCTCCCTCTTGAGTCATTTGTATGTCTTATTTGATCAAGCAGTGTGCTTAAAGCATCCAACAAACTCAGTGCATGTAGTTGATTTTATTCAAACACATAGGGTGTGTCTATATATGGAAAAATACATGTTTTAAAATTTTGACCAATTGATGGCTCAAAAGAACAGACAGCTTTCTGTCGCACAATTATTGTCTGGGACAGCCTTAGAAACAGAAGATAGGAGTGTCCCACATAGTAGAGAAGGCCCTACAGTACAGCAATAACCATAATAGAGACTTTGGTCCAGTGTTACCTTCTGGGTTGTTCCACAAAAATAGTGCCTTTTTAGATATTTTAAGTAGAAAATTGTGGACCAATTATTGTATTTTAAAGCCTGTCATAATACATGAATTGCCATTTAATATATACCACATTGAGAATTCAACAAATACGCTTTTGTATATGAATGAAGGCTTGCTAAAGTGCTAAAATTCAGCATTTTGACATGTCCCTCCAAACCTGTGGAAGATTTTAACCCTCTTAATCCCCAAATATTTCAAAATGTCACAATCATTGTAAAGCCCTAGGGCTGGGCAACAGTTCTAAATATGCTTTATGAGCAGTGCATGACACTAAGGTAGCAACATATACAGTGCCTTCAGAAAGTATTCATAACCCTAGACTTATTCCACATTTTGTTGTGTTACAGCCTGAATGTTTTTATAATCAGCCATCTACACACAATATCCCATAAATGACAAAGTGAAAACACGTTTTTAGAGATTTGAAAATGAAATACAGAAATATATCTAATTTACATAAGTTTCACACCACTGAGTCAATACATGTTAGAATCACCATTGGCAGTGAGGTTTTCTGGTTAAGTCTCTAAGAGAAAGCTCCCCTGGATTGTACAATAATTGCACATTATTGTTTTAAAAAATCTTCAAGCGCTGTCAAGTTGGTTGTTGATCATTGCTAGACAGCCATTTTCAAGTTTTTCCCTAGATTTTCAAGCCGATTTTTCAAGTCAAAACTGTAACTCGGCCACTCGGGAACAGTCAATGTCGTCTTGGTAAGCAACTCCAGTGTATATTTGGCCTTGTGTTTTAGGTTATTTTCATGTTGAAAGGTGAATATAGTGGGCACTTTGAATACAGTGTTGGAAAGCAGACTGAACCGTGTTTTCCTCTAGGATTTTGTCTGTTTAGCTCTAGTGAGATTTGGATTAACCCCAAACATAAAACAAAAGGCACTGTATGAACAAACTAGGATAAAGATGATCATGAGCACTCACTTCAAATTAGCTAACATTATCCCATCCTAATTGTTACCAAGTATCCAAAAGGAGATTCGGTGGGGGAAAAAAATCTGGAAAAACTCAAGGGTGTGAATACTTTCTGAAGGCACTGTATATTCTAAGTGTTTTTAACAATTCTGATTGTTTATTATTGTTCAATCATTTATACTGTTCAATTGAACTTCAACCAAAAGTTGGAATATTGTGTTTTTTGTTTGACATGTAAACAAATGAAAAAGACAAGGAGGGATTATGACAGGCTGTTGTTCAGTGTTTCCAAGTGGACCCTAATTAGATGTTATATTAAAGGTTTTATCTTACATAATGTAGCTTTGATGTAGTTAAAATATTCATGCTTCGCCTATTCCTCTCTGATTTAGTATATACCATTGCATAAACAACATGCCGATCTAAGCTTACACCAGTACTAGTATCAGTCTGTATTAGCTAGCTAAAAAAATGTGTGTGTGTGTGTGTAGGGCCCTGTGAGTGTGCATAGAGACAGTGCAAAAATAAAATACAAGGGTCAACTCAGTCTGTGTAGCCATTTTGTTAGTCTGTGTAGCCATTTTGTTAGCTATTTAGCAGTCTTATGTCTTGAGGGGGAATAGGCGTTGTCGAGCCCTTTTCAACACTTTCTTGGTGTGTTTGTACCATGATAGTTTGTTGGTGATGTGGACACCAAGGAACTTGAAGCTCTCAACTTGCTCCACTACAGCCCCGTCGATGAGAATGGGGGCGTGTTCAATCCTCTTTCTGTACTCGACAATGCAATCGAGGGTCAAAATGCTCTCATCGGTACAGCTGTAGAACTTTTTGAGGATTTGAGGGCCCATGCCAAACCTTTTCAACCTCTGTCGCGGCTTCTTCACGGCAGGGCGCGCGTGTGTGGACTAGAAGTTGACATGAGGGAAGTTCTGGAGTCAACTCTGGGACAAGACAAACAGTCTACAGGAATGGGCAGTATAGGAATAGTTATTTTGCCGGAAATATGTCATGTGTGAAGTATTAAAAAAATATGTGTAGGCTAGGCCTAATATCGTAAAAAAATAAAAAGGACATTTCCCCCCTCCTGTTGGCTCACTCACGCCTTGCTCCAGTTGTTGCCAGTCACTAGGCTGATGCCAACTGTATGTCAGTAGGCTAAATGATGAAGCCTTCAAGGAATTGCAGTGTCTTGTTGCAGCCAAGGATGCATCACAAACATTAACATTAGAGCCAAGGAAAGAGCAATGTTTTAGCTAAATTTGATGGAGTGAAGGAGTTCTCTTTGACAAGGAAGGAACAGAGTACACTTGTAAAAAAAAATATGCTGCGATTGAATCAAATAGGCTACCTACCGGAGAGCGGGACAAGCGGCATAGGTGCTCTAATCCTAACAACTTTACCCACAAGCCCGATTGTTTGTGTATTTAACTAAACCATGCAATCTGAGGTGAAGAGTGAAATAAAAATTGATTGACTTATGCATTACTGCCGCTCAGATTTTTTTTTTTATGTTCATGTTGTAAATGTTCATTTGTGCGCAGTGCTCAGCTGTAGGCTACAGATTTATGCCTGTGCTGAGCATACCATCCTGCTGGGGTCTCTATCCTCATTCTACAGCCTTAATCAATCTACATTTAGGTAATTTAGAATACGCTCTTATCCAGAGGCCTACAGTCAGTGCATTTAACTAAAATAGGTAAGACAGGACAAGATGGGGCAGAAATACATTTTCACTCCCGTGCCAACCTCTTTTGTGGACCTTATTTGAACACTGAGGAACATGAAGCTCTTGACTCGCTTCACTGCAGCCCCCCATTTCCTGTAGGTCACTATCAGTTCCTTGGTCTTACTGACATTGAGGGAGAGGCTGTTGTTCCAGCACCACACTGTCAGGTCACTGACCACCTCCATGTAGGCTGTCTCATCGTTGTCAGTGATCAGGCCTACCACATCGTGTCGTCAGCAAACTTGATGATGGTGTTGGAGTCCTGTATGGCCACACAGTTGTGGGTGAACAGGGAGAACAGAGGGGACTAAGCACACACACTTGTGGGGCCCCCGTGTTGATGGTCGCCATGGCGGAGGAGCTGTTGCCCCGTGAGGAATCCAGGATCTAGTTGCAGAGTTGCAGAGGGAGGTGTTCAGTCCCAGGGTCCTAAGCTTGGTGACAAACAATGGTGTTTAACGCTGAGTTGTAGTCAATGAACAGCATTCTCACATAGTTATTCCTCTTATCTAGGTGGGTGAGGGCAGTGTAGAGTGCATTTGAGATTGTTGCGTTGTCTATGGATCTGTTGGGACGATATGCAAATTGGAGTGGGTCTAGGGTGTCTGGGATGATGGTGTTGATGTGTGCCATAACCAGCCTTTCAAAGCACTTCAAGATTACAGATGTGATTGCTACAGGGCGGTACCGTCTTTGCTACAGTCTTTGTGGAATGAAGCCTTATTTTTCTTGGGAACAGGAAAGGTCTTACAACATGGGGATTACAGACTGGCACAAGGAAAGGTTGAAAATGACCGTGCCTTGGAATACCGTCAGGCCACGTGGCCTTGGAGAGCGAGAACACCCATTCCTCTGGGTTGGTGGCAGCCCCTCACACCCGGCACAATGTTGTTATTGTCGAAGCGTGTATAAAATGCAGTGAGTTTGTCTGGTAGAGAGGCGTCGTTAGGAAGATCGCGGCTGGGTGTGAAAATATAAATATTTCAATCATAGTCTACAGTTGCTGAGACCCGATAGTTCGGCGTCCCGTTGTGACATAGCTACGCGCCTCTGAGACTACCATCTGCGGGGGACACACTGCCCGAACGTGCACTTCCCCACAATTCCCAACCAATGCGTCCTTTATTAATTTGAATGTGTTAACAGTTGGAGAAATTGCTTGGGCTGCGCTGAGAATTCGAAAAGTATGAAAGTCAACGGTCCAATATTCTAGAACACTGCTGTGCATACGTGTGCACGTTTTGTACTCTGATAGACCCTTAATGGGTTAACAAAACAAACATTGAAATACTGTTATACAATGTAAAGTAAAAACCCACAGTCTGTGCATCAATACCGGTATATTATATACCGCCCAGCCCTATAAAGCCCAAGTTATGTTGTTGCTTTGACAGTCATTTCTGAAGATAATATCTGTTAAAAATGTGTGTGACCATTAAAATTAGATTTTTTTTAAAGGGATAATTTGTGATTTGGTGATTTTTGGGTAATTTCCTACTTACCCAGAGTCAGACAAAGTCATGGACACCATTCGTATGTCTTTGCATGCAGTTTGAATGAAGTTGAATGTAACATATCGTTAACTTAGTGTAATTGCTGAAAGTCAATTGGTGTGTACTTGCCACCTCCTTTCAAAAGAAGAGCAATAGCACTTTGTACACTAAGTATTATTTACAAGTATATCTAAAATTCTAATGTTTTGATTATGGTTATTTTGAAAGCATTTATTTTGACATTTTTTAATCGGAACTACACACTTTATTAATTCTCTGAGACAGTGGACACAAGGTTAGGCTGTGCTGGAGTGTTAACATAGTTGGCCTGCTGAGACAGTTTTGACCGAGTTCGCTAGATATCAAGTAAGCAAAGTGTGGAAAAAGTACATCAACAGACTGCCATTGCTCATCCAAAGCAATATTTTTACCTTGCAACCGTGACTGAAGATTGTTGTCACTGGTGGAAGTATTTTCAAGCTATTAGTTAGCTTACGTTAGAAAGTAGCTAGCTAGCTCACGTAGTTAGACCGAGTTAGACAGCGGGTTGCCGACCACGCACTTCAAGCGAGAGTTCCTACCACGAAATCTATCCCTATATACACAGCGGGAATATGGTGCGGTTTGGACAAAAGTTGGATTCAGATGTTTTTTTGATAGCGAGGGACATATTTCACATTATGTCTGGTAAGTACAGTTCCTAGAGATTATAAATATGCCTTTGTGGACAGGAAAGGTTTTGGGGGTGAAGCCTGCTATATTGTGGTATGGTTATTATCTGTCGCCACCCACCAGATCAATGCACAAGTCCAACCAGTACACAGTGTTGTCCAAAAGCAGTGGGCATTCTATACACGTCAGAACAAATACTGAGAATAAGTGTGAAGTCGATCTAACATTATCTGATTGATTGATTGAATAGCAGCTGTTCTCATGATAAAATGTGATAGGACTGTCAATTATCTTGTGGATAGGCTGTCCATGTCATTCAGTGTGTGTCACACAAAACTATTTGGATGCAGTTTCTGTTGCAGATTCAAATTGCAAGTCACACCATCTCATGCAAATTTGCTGATAAAATAAGCAACTCAAACGCAATTGAAATTGCTTGCAGCATCCAATCCTGTCATACAACACATCTTGGTTCATATATTGTTATTTTATCTAATGGCACAAATCTGTCTATATAAGGTCCCACAGTTGACAGTGCATGTCAGAGCAAACATCAAGCCATGAGGTCGAAGGAATTGTCCGTAGAGTTCCAAGACCAGATTGTGTCGAGGCACAGATCTGGGAAAGGGTACTAAAACATTTCTGCAGCATTGATGGTCCCCAAGAACACAGTGGCATCATCATTCTTAAATGGAACCAGTTTGGAACCACCAAGACACTTCCTGGAGCTGGCTGCCTGACCAAACTGAGCAATCATGGGAGAAGATCCTTGGTGTGGGCGGTGACCAAGAACCCAATGGTCATTCTGACAGAGCTCCAGAGTTCCTCTGTGGAGATGGGAGAACCTTCCAGAAGAACAACCATCTCTGCAGCACTCCATAAATCAGGCCTTAATGGTAGAGTGACCAGACGGAAGCCACTCCTCGGTAAAAGGCACATGACAGCCCGCTTGGAGTTTGCCAAAATGCACCTAAAGGACTCTCCTACCATAAGAAACAATATTTTATCTGGTCTGATGAAACCAAGATTGAACTTGGCCTGAATGCCAAGCGTCATGTCTGGATGAAACCTGGCACCATCCCTACGGTGAAGCATGGTGGTGGCAGCATCATGCCATAGGGATGTTTTTCAGTGGCAGGGACTGGGAGACTACTCAGGGTCAAGGGAAAGATGAACGGAGCAAAGTACAGAGAGGTCCTGGATGAAAACCTGTTCCAGAGTGCTCAGGACGTCAGACTGGTGCAAAGATTCCCCTTCCAACAGGACAACAACCCTAAGCACACAGCCAAGACAACAAAGGATTTGCTTCAAGACAAGTCTCTGAATGTCCTTGAGTGGCCCAGCCAGAGCCCAGACTTGAACCCGATACAACATCTCTGGAGCTGACGCTCCCCATCCAACCAGACATATCTTGAGAGGATCTACAGAGAAGAATGGGAGAAACTGCCCAAATACAGGTGTGCCAGGCTTGTAGCATCATACCCTAGAAGACTCGAGGCTGTAATTGCTGCCAAAGGTGATTTATATAAATGTGATATTTCCATTTTTTACATTTCTAAACCTGTTTTTGCTTTGTCATTATGGGATATTGTGTGTAGATTGATTAGGGGGAAAAACAATGTAATTAATTTTAGAGTAAGGCTGTAACGGAAAGAAAATGGCAAGCCTTCAAGCTTGTTCACATAAAGATTAATAGTCGAGGCTGTCAATGTCTTATGTTTATTCAACATACAACCTTTGTCTTCCAGCTAGACTGTATTGAATTAGTTGATTAATCTCAATTTACTCTGCCATGCCATTTTTCTCTGTTGAAAAATAGGAATGAAGAGGAAATTGGTGGCTCTGGCCAAACACAAAGACCTTATGCCTTGGGTGAAGAGTATATGCATTCATCTGTGGTGGATTTGTAGCTCATGTGGAGGAGATGGAGGTAAATACATACATCAATAGTGTAACTGTAGAAAAACAACCCCACCCATGTCTCACTCCCCTCAGTTGGTCTCAGACCACGTTGAAGTGTTTGTGACAGGTCTAGGGACATAAATCTGCCCTGTCTATCAGGAGCCAACAACTGAGATGAGAGTGAGAGTCCCAACTCTTTCACCACTTAATTCCCCAGAACAGTGTGCAGATATCAGCAATGCTTGTCTGTTGAACTTATGCCTGTTTGTGATCAAATGCCATTTTCTGGAGTTCAAGTTAATGCTTCATCAGATCTGTTGGGTCCATCGCTGGTAAGAGGACGGAGTGGAATGCCACTGTTACAATGGATAGCTAACATAGGATCAGCAGAGGAAGTAGAGGTGGCTACAGGAAGATTCGTCAACCTACAAAGCACTGTACACTCTGGTCATGCACAAACACCTGCAGAAGGATCTTGATCAGATGGCACTGTTTAAACACAGGTGTGTTCCTCATTGAATTAGCATGTATATCAAATGAAAGACATATATAACCTTTCCTTTTCACTGATGAGAAATTATTTCTTAGAATCCTATTATTATTGTGCTCTGATTTGTGTGTAGGTGTTCAAAAGCAAAATACTTAATGTCTATTTGGCACCAGTCATATTGGCATGGGAATTCAATCATTGGCCTGTCCAGACAGATCTAGTCTAACATAAGGACAGGTAAATCACCCTCCAGGATAGTTTGGTTGGCTTGGGGAAAGTGGGGGGTTTCCTTGGGGGATGGTGCTCCCTTTCAATTGTGCTCAGGGGCACCCTTTTTTCGTCTGTGGGGGATACGGGGACCTGACTATCTCCACTACACTAATCACTACACTTATCTGCTCATTTGCATCCAGCCCGAGTGCAATGTAGGAAACCAAGAAGTGTCCTTGTGTTTATATTGTATTCACTGGTTTATGTTCCTTTCTTTCCTAATTTCAGGCACTCCAAGATTCATTGTTTACCCTAAACAATTAAAACTATGGATTGCCTAGCCAATATATCACCCATCACTCAAAAATTCAGGAATGACCTGATGGAGCGTGTCTTGCAGAGACGCATGGACAAATAATTGAAATACTAGGAGCCAAAATCCGTTGGAAAAGGCTGTGGTCTGGTTGACAACATGGCCCCCATCCCAACATGGTCCTCCTTGCACTACAACCTAATACAAACACATTATATTGTAACATAATTTGTTAGCCTCTGGTTCTTATCACTCTGCATCTGTAGCATTTGAAAAAAATACATTCAATGTAGGCTGCTACTGTACATAAAAGCATATCTAATTTATACTGTCTATTTTATTGTATATTTGACATTTTATTGATATGAATTTTGAGAATGCCTTGTCTACACTGTGTATTGTTCATTATACAGACCCCAAGTCTGTGTTGTAAAAAATCTATAGCGGTCTTTGCCAGTTCATCGATTGTTGTCATTATATAGGTATACTCTGATGTTTGGGGTTTTACCAATATAACTTCAGTATTCAAATGTTACTGATTCATTGATCTGACTGCTTTATTACATACACAATACTATCATGTGGCATACTGTAATAAATCACTAATAGTAGATAGTAAATAATGTCATTTATTACTGTGATTGTAACAAAATAGAATGTACTGGTTTATTAGAGTGATTTAACAAAATTTGTTGTTGAGGCAATGTCTGGCTGACAAGCTGAGTCATCGTAGTGTAATTACTATAGGCCAATCACGTCATCTGCCTCTTTGAATCCCACATAGATTCCTGTCGGCAAGGGATATTTGCGTTGAATAGCACAAACAACACATGGAGGCAAGACCCTCCATGCTTGATTGATACAATTTTTAGAAAGATATGCAGAGTGCCAGGTCTCTCTCCATTCAAGGACATCAGTATCAAGCTGTCTGTCAGTCTGGACTTCATCACGTCATCTTGCAAGTCTCCATGTACTGGCTCCATACATGTTTCTGTGAACCCATACACAGATAGTCAATCATCTATTGTCAATGGCAGTTAGGATAGGTAATATCTGATACACGAGCAGGTACTGTGTTGAAGGTTGAACAGGTCATTTAACCTCTCTGCGCACCGAACCCGTTAGCGGGATTAAATTCGACAACATACGGTGATCGCGACATAAATAGTCATATTAAACATTCATGAAAATACAAGTGTCTCACATGGTTCGAAAGCCTAGAATCTTGCTAATCCAACTGCGTTGTCAGATTAAAAAAAGTATTTATTGCGAAAGAATACGCTGCCATTATCTGAGCACAGACCCCATATCAAACTACTTATTCAACCAGCACTTGCGTGACAAAATCATAGATTGCATTGAAATAAATCGTTTACCTTTGAAGATCTTGCTCTGGTTGCAATCCCAAGGCTCATTGTTACACAATGAATGGTCTTTTGTTCCGTTAAATCCATTTTTAATTGCCTAACACAAAACATTTTGTGAACGCTTATCTCGTTGAATTTCGTGTCATTCAATTTTCGACGAAACATCCGACGTAAATACACAGACTATACCTGACTTTATCCAGTCATGTTTGGTTTCCTTGCAATCAACTGTTTGTTTGTAACACAACCAAACTTGATGGGTCATTTTGCGGGACGTATTGACCCGGAAAAAACGATTGGAAGACAACAAGTGACGAGCCCATTGTGCACCAATTATATGACCACTGTCTCGTTGATTGACTGTATTTTAACCCAATGACCACTGATCGTCTTGAAATCTAGCTGGGTAGATAGCCAATGAGCAGAGGTAAACGGCAATATCCCATGGTTCTATGCTAGTCATTTTTTTATGCGCATGGCCTTATTTCTATTACAGATATTGGATGACTGTTATTCATAATCCATTCACCCAGCTCAATGTAACATCGATAGGTTCCCTATACCCATTGTGAGGTTGCTACAACAAAGCCTATGAATGAAAGTTTACAACGTAGGTGCACGGGTCGAGAGAAATTTGAGTAATCAAGGTGACAGACGTTGCCCCATTCAATACCGCCTTGCACAATCTTCCCTGCATCTAGCTGATCTAGGGTGTAATCATTAGTCCAACATTTGCAAACAAGAGTTTCTATTGGACAAATTCAGGTATGTTTATACATGTTTTGTTCTGTTTGTTTCCGTTTAAGAAATGTTTTTCAACAGAATGATCACACGCAAACACAGTTCACTTTCATAGCAGCCAGATCGTTGTATAAATCCTTCTCGCAACTACGCGCGCTCATCCTCTCCCTTTTCCCCGTTGCATGTGGACTTCAGTGCACAACACAACAGCTGTCTGTGACCAGGCGAAAACACTTTCCAAGCAAACCTTATAACCGCTAAACGTTACACACAGCCTACATCGTTGTCACCATATTAGCTAACGTCAAGTCAACATCAACATAGCTACTAGAACTAACACATTAGTAAACCCGCTACAATCATGCAGTACAGTGTACAGATAGCAAGAAGTTTAACAGTTACACCGGTGGCAATAAATTAATAACATAAAAAGCTTACCTTGACTTGGAAGAGTTCCAGTGTTGGATAGTCATATCCAGCTAGGTAATATAGCATCCCTCTCTGTTTGAGCTGGGTGTTTGAGTAGTAAAAATGAAAAAACTAAACAAATTATACAGTAGCTATCTCTCTCTTGCTTCTCCATTTTTGAAGAAATTAATTTATTAAAAACTGTTCAAAAAGCTTCTTTCCCTCTCTTTGAGTTAACTACTCACCATATTTTATACACTGCAGTGCTAGTTAGCTGTAGTTTATGTTTTCAGTAGTAGATTCATTCTCTGATATTTTGATTTGGTGGACAACATGTCAGTTCATGCAGCAAGAGCTCTGATAGGTTGAAGGATGTCCTCCAGAAGTTTTCATAATTACTGTGTGAGCCTATTGAAGGGGGTGAGAACCAAGAGCCTCGTAGGTTTTATATTGAAGTCAAAGTACCAAGAGGAGGACGGAAGCTAGCTGTCTTACGGCTACACCATGGTGCTACCCTAGAGTGCTGTTGAGGCTACTGTAGACCTTAATTGCAAAACAGCGTGTTTTAATCAATTATTTGGTGACTTGAACATATTTTGTATAGTTTTATCTCAAAAGGATCACTTTTTTTTTATGTTTCACTATTTTCATTTTTAATAAATTCATTGAGGAGGATAGTCCTCCCCTTCCACCTCTGAGGAGCCTCCACTGGTATAATTACACTTCTGATACTTACAGGGTAGCTGAGGTGTTTATTAACCACTGTATAATGTGACAATGTGTAATGTAGAATGGGAGACTTCTACTCTGGGATTCTCAGTGAGTGTGGTTACATGCACACAATAATAGTCTGATTAACATAATAGTTTGATTAAAACGTTTACATGCTTTGCAAGAAAAAATATTTCCCTAATAATCCTGTTTACACATCTGAAATCAGGCTACCTGATGACTGAAAATCGTCAATCAAAATAAACATTCCACCACAGCGAACATGTTACTTTTGGGGAGCATATTTGATTCTGAGTTCGGATGTATACAGTTTGTATGTGAAAACCACTTCTAAGATGCATACATTCAGTGTTCCGAACACACTTCACTCATGGTAAAGTGGAAGGCTTGCTTGGCTTGTGCTAGCACATCCACAGATCAAATACACCACTGGAACAGCAATTAAGGTGTTTACCTATTAATTCAAAAGATTGCTCAGAAACCCAGGTGTTTTACTCAATGTACGCTTACTTCAATTTTGACCTTATGCCGATTAAGATAAGCAGAGTAAGGTGTTTACATGGCTATTGCATAATCTGCCTACTGCCATAATCAGTTTAATATCAAATTATTAGTGTGCATTTAAATTTATTCAATGTCTTCAATTCATGTTATCTTGATAACACTATGTGATAGTGGACCTTATCACGGCTCTGGGCTGAAGTTGACCCAGGCATATATCTAGGATCAGCTTCCCTTCCCACAATCCTAACCTTAACCATTAATGGGGATAATGCAAAACTGACCCATGACTAGTGTTTTGGGGAAACTTCACCCTACACCTTATTGACGCAATGGCCATGAGCGTTCAGTATCACAACTAAGGAGGTAGCAAGGTATTTTGAAGTCAATGGAAAATCGTGAAAAACTTCAATTCAGGAAGCCAGCGTATTGGGGATGTATGTGAAACCACAATAAGCAGCTAATTTTAATACACCAAAGGCAATGTCTTATTCTCTTACCAAATTTAAAGATGCACTATACAGAAATTGCTCTGCCATTTCCTGGTTGATAAAATTCTAATAGTTTGGCTAATTTCAGTTTGTGAGAACACAGGCAAGTATAGTGTAGAGAATCATTGTACCATCTAAAAATCTGTGAAATATACACTACATGATCAAAAGTATGCAAACACCTACAAGTCAAAGATCTCATTCCAAAATCGTGGGCATTAATATGAAGTTGGTCCCCCCTTTGCTGATATAACAGCCTCCACTCTTCTGGGAAGGCTTTCCACTAGATGTTGGAACATTGCTGTGGGGACTTGCTTCCATTCAGCCACAAGAGCATTAGTGAGGTCGGGCACTGATGGTGGGCGATAAGGCCTGGCTCGTAATCGGCGTTCCAAATCATCCCAATGGTGTTTGATGGGGTTGATGTCAGGGCTCTGTGCAAGCAGGTCAAGTTCTTCCACACCGATCTCGACAAACCATTTCTGTATGGACCTCGCTTTGTGCACATTGACATGTTTAAACAGGAAAGGGCCTTCCCCAAACTTTTGCCACAAAGTTGGAAGCACAGAATCATCTAAAATGTAATTGTATGCTGTAGCATTAAGATGTCCCTTCACTGTAACGAAGGGGCCTAGCCAAAAGCATGAAAAATAGCCCTAGACCATTATTCATCCTCCCCCAAACATTACAGTTGGCACTACTCATTAGGGCAGGTAGCATTCTCCTGGCATATGCTAAACCCAGATTCATCCATCATACTGCCAGATGGTGAAGCGTGATTCAACACTCCAGAGAATGCGTTTCCATTGCTCCAGAGTCCAATGGCGGCGAGCTTACACCACTCCAGCCGACGATTGACATTGCGCATGGTGAACAATTTAGGGTTGCGTGCGGCTGCTCGGCCAAGGAAACCCATTTCATGAAGCTCCCGACAAACAGTTATTGTGCTGAGATTGCTCCCAAGGACAGATTGGAACTCGGTAAGGAGTGTTGCAACTGAGCACAGATGATTTTTATGTGCTACGCGCTTGCACACTTTGCGGTCCCGTTCTGTGATTTGTGTGGCCTACCACTTCGCGGCTGAGTCGTTGTTGCTCCTAGATGTTTTGACTTCACAATAACAGCACTTACAGTTGACGAACTGACTTGTTGGAATGGTGGCATCCTATGACTGTACCACGTTGAAAGCCACTAAGCTCTTCAGTAAGGCCATTCTACAGCCAATGTTTGTCTATGAAGATTGCATGGCTGTATGCTCAATTTTATACACCTATCAGCAACGAGTGTGGCTGAAAGAGCCAAATCCACTAATTTGAAAGGGTGTCCACATCCTTTTTTATTTTCACCTGTTTTTAAAGCTGGTGTACAAAACCAAAAGTAAAAGATGCAAAAATGAAACTTAAGAACGGGAAGCATAGAAATAGCATACATGGAACAGATCTACAGCTTCCTCAGTATTTGAATACATCTTTCCAACACGCACAAACACACCAGGCAGAAGGAAATTACAATCCCGAGAGATCATTCAAAAACATGGCTTTTCAATTAAGAAAATGTGTCTACTGTCAGAAACAACTACTCCTCTATACTACACCCTTCTTTCCTCCCAACCATCCTCTCTACCTCTATACCTCTCTCCAGTCTCTACCTCTTTCCCCCTTTCACCCCATCTCTCTCTCTCTCTCTCTCATTGTATGTATGATGGCATGTTGATGTTAATGTCTTTGGCTGCTGCTCTACTCCAAGTCTGGGCCGATTGCATTGCTGTCTTGTCAGCCGCCTCACCAATCAATCAAGCTTCGCTGTGAGTGTGTCTATGTATCACTAGTGTTTGTGTGTTTATTTGTGCATCAGTGTGTTTGGAGACTCCATTAAAGCTTATCATATTCCAGCGCAGTGAACCTGGTGCCTTGGGATACCAACTCTTCGAACGGTGGAACATGGTGTGTGTAATCCATTTAACAGACCCTGGGGTTTTGGAAAAATAGGTTTCCCAGTGCCAATCCCAGAACCCAGAAAGCCGGAGCGTGGTGTCGTGCTGTTGGCTGTACACATGATTAAAGTAAAAGGATTTACAAGCTGACAAATAATTTCCCTGGGGTTTTCTTGTTTCTTTTGCCTGTTAAAAGTATTGATTGGCTTTTAAGGTTTGACTGACTGTGTTGTAGAGATGGGAGTACTTTAGTATCACAGTCAAGTCAAGATTCACACATTCTAGGCAGGTCTGTGCAGATTACATTTCCTTGAAATGGCCCTGGAGAAGTGTTTAACTTGTCAAGAGCCATGTCAATATCATATAACGATCTAGCCATGTCATACTGTGTCTCAAAGTATCCTGGTATTGTTGTTTGAAGCTCTATAATTTGCATTATGTTGCGGGATGGATGTGTAGCATTTTATCATACCTTCACATCACACAGCTAAAGTACAAAGAAAACTGCACCTTGGGTATCAGATCATAGAGCACATATAAGCATATCATATGTGCTTATTACGAGTCTTGATCATGTGCTTGAAGTAAAGTGTTACCAAGTTTTATTTTCCTCTTAACTTCTTACCATGGCTTTTGCTGACCCCAGCATTGCTCTGAAAGGGGATGAGCAGGGTGTGTATGTGTGTGTGAGTGTGCAGTGTGTGTGTAGTACTGAGCTCTCAGTCAGAACATACAGTATCTCCTATGGCAACCTGGCCTGAGGCTGACAACTGTGATTGAAGCCATTTTGGAAAAGATACACACACTGTTCTGCCCCCTGGCAGTACCAGCAAGGCAGATAGAAACACAACAGAGATAGGAATGGTTGGTTGTGCCAAAATTACAGTTGGTTTGCAGTTAGTTTTGAAACATTAACTTCTCAACATTTGGGTTGCTTATTTTGATGGTCACAATCGCAGGGTGTAAAGTCCACAAACTATTATCACTGAAATGGAGATTGTGGAATGCTGAAAGCAACAACAGAACAGCGAGTGTTGATACATTTGTTACATTGTGAGATGTTGTGAGGATTTTAAGAACTGCATGAAACAGCTGACTCAACATTCCTTTAGCAGCAGCAAGTGTTCTCATATTTCCCACTGACACTTCTGCTCATTGATGAAACAAGTGTGTGAATTGTGTATGCGTCAGTGTGTGTAAATTCTGTGTGTACTATCTGGGTCACATTAATCTTTGACTGTCTTAGTTGTTTTAGTTTGGTGTGTATGGATGACGGTCATCAGTATACTGTTTTTGGTAAAATGGGACCCAGGGTGATTTTTCCTTAACTTAAACTGTAACCTCCTTTTAGAGTCCACTTTTTCAACTACATTTAACCTATGTAGGATGCAAACCACAATCATTCATTATACAGCATCACTGAGCTATTAAGGGTGAATGACCAGTGTGGCTTGGACCAGCAATCCTGTGGTTAAAGGGCAGGCTCACAACAACCTTGACATGATATGTTTGAGTGGGCTATGAACTACTTTGGGGGAAAAGTTTGTTTATTCTGTTTATGGTGACAAATGACTGAAAGACTGACAGTTTGACTAGAACCTGTCCACTTCAGTGTGTGTTTGTGTGTGTGTTTGGTTCAGATATTGATTAGAGCTGTTCTCCTGTCTAAACTAACTGACTGAATGACTACCAGTCCACCCACATTGTTTCCCTGTGGCACTATCTTTCAGCTTTCAACAGAACGTGTGTGTAGGTAGGACTGTGGCGTTCATGAAATGTTGTCAGCTGGTTATTGTCATGGAAATGACTGCCGGTCTCATGGTAATTGGCCGTTAATTAACATAAACATGTTTAGCTTCTCTACGCCTCCACGCATACAAGCCGCTGATGCATGCCTTTGGAACGTCAACATTTTCCAGATATAAGTTTCAAATTTTTATTGCAAGTTATAGCATACGTTAGCTAGCAAACGTTAGCTTGCTGGCACGTTAACTAACATTAAATGTATGATCTGTGTTGCAATATTATTCTAATCAGAAATCCATTTGCATTGCTAGTTAAAGCCTAATGTTAGCTAGTTAACATTGAACCTAGTTTGTTAGCTTTACCTGCAGATTCCACTCCTACTCCCTCCGTCGGAATATAATGGCACCGGTGGAGCTGGCTGCCGTATTACTGGCTCCTAACCAACTGTGCTATTTAGTTTGTTTTTCCGCATCGTTTGTAACTCATTTTGTACATAATGTTGCTGCTTCCGTCTCTTATGTCCGAAGAGAGCTTCAGGACATCAGAACAGCGATTACTCACCTTGAACTGGACAAAGATTTTTTCGTTAATGAATCCCGACGTGAAGGATATACTGCTTTGTCAAGACAAGGCCCAAATCCCATCATCAGCGTGAAGAAAATGGGGAGTAGGTAAACCACCACTTCCCTCCGTCTAATTTCCCAACGTGCAATCATTCATAAAACAACCTGGACAATCTACGATTAAGACTATCCTACCAACAGGACATTAACAACTGTAATATCTTGTGTTTCACCGAGAAGTGGCTGAACGACGACACGGATAATATAGAGCTGGCTGGCTTCTCGGGTAAGACAGAGCAGCTATGTCTGGTAAGACGAGGGGCGGGGGTGTGTGTCAATTTGTCAATAACTGCTGGTGCACGATGTCTAATATTAAAGAAGTCTCGAGGTATTGCTCGCCTGAGGTAGAACACCTCATGATAAGCTGTAGACCACACTATCTACCATGAGAGTTCAAATCTATATTATTCATTGCCGTTTATATACCACCAGAGACCGATGCTGGCACTTAGAGCGCACTCAACGAGATGTATAAGGCCATAAGCAAACAACAAAATGCTATTCCAGAAGGAGGCACTTATAGTGGCTGGGGATTTTAATGCAGGCAAACTTAAATCCGTTTGCCTTAATTTCTACCAGCATGTTACATGTGCAACCAGAGGAAAAAAACTTCTAGACCACCTTTACTCCACACACAGAGACACATACAAACTTCTCCCTCGCCCTCCATTTGGCAAATCTGACCATAACTCTATCCTTCTGATTCCTGCATACAAGCAAAAACTAAAGCACGAAGTACCATTGACTCGCTCAATACAAAGTGGTCAGATGATGTGGATGCTACGCTACAGGACTGTAGACTGACAGCTTTCAAGGAGTGGGACACTAATCCGAGCGCTTATAAGAAATCCCGCTATGCCTTCAGATGAACCATCAAACAGGCAAAGCGTCAATACAGGACTAAGATTGAATCATACTACACCGGCTCTGATGCTCGTCGGATGTGGCAGGGCTTGCAAACTATTACGGACTACAAAAGGACACCCGCCCTCGAGCTGCCCAGCGACGCAAGCCTACCAGACAAGCGAAATGCCTTTTATGCTTGCTTCGAGGCACGCAACACTAAAGCATGCATGAGAGCACCAGCTGTTCCTGATGTCTGTGTGATCACGCTCTCCGTAGCCGATGTGAGCAAGACCTTTAAACAGATCAACATTCACAAGGCCGCAGGGCCAGATGGATTACCAGGACGTGTACTAAAAGCATGGGCGGACCAACTGGCAAATGTCTTCACTGACATTTTCAACCTCTCCCATACTGAGTCTGTAAAACCTACATGTTTCAAACAGACCACCAGAGTCCCTGTGCCCAAGAAAACGAAGGTAAGCTGCCTAAATTATTACCGCCCCGTAGAACTCACGTCGGTAGCCATGAAGTGCTTAGAAAGACTGGTCATGGCTCACAACATCATCATCATGCTGGAAACCCTAGACCCACTCCAATTTGCATACCGCCCCAACAGATCCACAGATGACGCAATCTCAGCCGCACTACACACTGCCCATTCCCTCTTGGACAATAGGAACACCTATGTGAGAATGCTGTTCATTGACTACAGCTCAGCGTTCAACACCATAATGCCCACAAAGCTCATCACTAAGCTAAGGACCCTGGGACTGAACATCTCCCTCTGCAACTGGATCCTGGACTTCCTGACGGGCCGCCCGCAGGTGGTAACGGTAGGCAACAACACATCTGCCACGTAAATCCTCAACACTGGGGCCCCTCAGGGATTCGTGCTTAGTCCCCTCCTGTACAACTGAACAGCTTAGTCCCCATCGACATGGCTGAAGTGGGCCGGGTTGAGAATTTCAAGTTCCTTGGTGTCCACATCACCCACAAACTATCATGGTCCAAACACACCAAAAATAGTTGTGAAGAGGGCACGACAACCCATTTTCTCCTTCACAAGACTGAAAAGATTTGGCATGGGTCCCCAGATCCTCAAAAAGTTCTACAGGTGCCACATCGAGAGCATCCTGACCAGTTGCATCACCGCCTGATATGGCCTAATAACTGCTCGGCATCTGACCATAAAGCCGTAAGGGTAGTGCGTACGGCCCAGTGCATCACTGGTACCAAGCTTCCTGACATCAAGTGCCAAGTCTAGGACCAAAAGGCTTTACCGTCAAGCCATAAGACTGCTGAACAATTAATCAAATGGCCACCTATATGCTAGATTTAGAAACCTAAGAAATTAAAGCATACAGTACCAGTCAAAAGTTTGGACACACCTACTCATTCAAGGGTTTTTCAAGGGTTATTTTTAATATTTGCTACATTGCAGAATAATAGCGAAGACATCAAAACTATGAAATAACACATATGGTAACCAAAAAAAGTGTTAAACAAATCAAAAAATATTTTATATTTGAGAATCTTCAAAGTAGCCACGCTTTTCCTTGATGTCAGCTTTGTACACTCTTGGCATTCTCTCAACCAGCTTCACCTGGAATGCTTTTCCAACAGTTTTGAAGGAGTTCCCACACATGTTGAGCACTTCTTGACTGCTTTCCTTTACTCTGCGGTCAAACTCATCCAAAACCATCTCAATTGGGTTGAGGTCAGGTGATTTTGGAGGCCAGGTCATCTGATGCAGCACTCGATCACTCTACTTCTTGATCAAATAGCCCTCACACAGTTGAAAAACAAATGATAAACAAATATCGCTGCAGAATGCTGTAGTAGCCATGCTAGTTAAGTGTGCCTTCAATTCTAAACAAATCACTGATAGTGTCACCAGCAAAGCACTCCCACACCATCACACTTCCTCCTCCATGCTTCACGGTGGGAACCACACATGCAGAGATCATCCGTTCACCTACTCTGTGTCTCAAAGACACCGTGGTTAGAACCAAAAATCTCAAATTTGGACTCATCAGACCAAAGGACAGATTTCCACTGGTCTAATGTCCATTGCTTGTGTTTCTTTGCCCAAGCAAGTCTCTTCTTATTATTGGTGTCCTTTAGTGGTGGTTTCTTCGCAGCAATTCGACCATGAAGGCCTGATTCACGCAGTCTCCTCTGAACAGTTGATGTTGAGATGTGTCTGTTACTTGAACTCTGTGAAGCATTTATTTGGGCTGCAATCTGAGGTGCAGTTAACTCTAATGAACTTATCCTCTGCAGCAGAGTTTTGCAATTATGCTGTGGGACTTAGTTAGAGCACTGATTATGCTTTTGGGTCCCAAGGCGCTTCTGTGTCTCCAACTGACAATGAATGGGCAACATAAAGCTAAATAGAAACGGATAAATTGTACACGACTTCAGTGTTACTTACTAAGACTGTTGTTACATTAAGGTTTTTATTCTAAGAGAAACTTAGACTACAAATAGGATGTGGAAATGTTAGGATTATTTTGTTCTTACTGTAGTACTGTAGTCTACTCCCGACCGGTCATGTTGTACAACCCCTGAGTGGCGCAGCAGTCTAAGACACTGCATCGCAGTGCCAGCTGTGTTTAAACAGATGCTAGTTCAATACGCGTGCCGGTCTCGACTGGGAGACCCATGAGATGACTGTAGGTTTTTGGTTTCTCTCCCTCTCAAAAAATAAATAAATAATTCTAAATAACAAACTGGCTTTATTTACAAATTATTAACAATGTCTTACCCCATGTTCAAGAATGTCCTTTTTCTCACTCAAATCATCTCCAAAATATTTACATTTTTTAAACAAAGCTTTTATTATTATTATTATTATTATTATTATTATTATTATTATTATTAATTTAGAATTATATAAAAGCCACTTGGATATTTTCACAGATATATTATTAACCCTGTTATTTGCTGGACAATATATATTGGTCATATTGGTCATGGCTCCCGAGTGGCGCACAATGGGTTTGCCTTGCAGTTCTCCAGCTGTATCCACTGAAATAGTGGTGGGCGTGCGAGGTTCAAGTCACGAGGGCCCGGGGGCATGGGATGGGTCACGGAGCCGCGCACAGAAGACATACCTAGCCCATGGGGAGGAGGAAGGGGGGTGGGCTCCTACCCCGCCCCACTGGGTAGCACAGAGCAACACTTTAAGGGGAATTGCACTAATAATGGCGCTGACTAGGGAAACATTTCCGCTGTTCTTAGTGTCAGTCTGCACGTTCAAACTAAAACAATGTAACTAATAATTCTTTGAAAAATGCCCCTTAAATATACATTTGGAGGGCAGATATTGTTAAATATTAACGCATTACACCTCTCACTAAAGGTGTCAGTCAAATTTATACTTCAATCTGAAAAATTACATGAGGTTACATTTGTAAATCCCAAACTCTAATACTAATTGGAAAGGTAGATACAGTTGAAGTCGGAAGTTTACATACACTTAGGTTGGAGTCATTAAAACTTGTTTTTCAACCACTCCACAAATTTCTTGTTAACAAACTGTAGTTTGGCAAGTGCATGACAAGTAATTTTTCCAACAATTGTTTACAGACAGATTATTTCACTGTATCACAATTCCAGTGGGTCAGAAGTTTACATACACTAAGTTGACTGTGCCTTCAAACAGCTTGGAAAATTCCAGAAAATGATGCCATGTCTTTGGAAGCTTCTAATAGGCTAATTGACATCATTTGAGTCAATTGGAAGTGTACCTGTGGATATATTTCAAGGCCTAACTTCAAACTCAGTGCCTCTTTGCTTGACATCATGGGAAAATAAAAATAAATCAGCCATGACCTCAGAAAATAATTGTAGACCTCCGCAAGTCTGGTTCATCCTTGGGAGCAATTTGCAAGCACCTGAAGGTATCACATTCATCTGTACAAACAATGGTACGCAAATATAAACACCATGGGACCACACACTAAAGAAGGAGATGCGTTCTGTCTCCTAGAGATGAACGTACTTTGACGCGAAAAGTGCAAATCTATCCCAGAACAACAGTAAAGGACCTTGTGAAGATGCTGGAGAAAACCGGTACAAAGGTATCTATATCCACAGTATCCACAGAGTCCTATATCGACATAACCTGAAAGGCCGCTCAGCAAGGAAGGTGCCACTGCTCCAAAACCTCTATAAAAAAGCCAGACTATGGTTTGCAACTGCACATGGGGACAAAGATTGTACTGTTTGGCCATAATGACCATCGTTATGTTTCGAGGAAAAAGGGGGAGGCTTGCAAGCCGAAGAACACCATCCCAACCGTGAAGCACGGGGGTGGCAGCATCATGTTGTGGGGGTGCTTTGCTGCAGGAGGGACTGGTGCACATCACAAAATAGATGGCATCATGAGGAAGGGAAATTATGTGGATATATTGAAGCAACATCTCAAGACATCAGTCAGGAAGTTAAAGCTTGGTCGCAAATGGGTCTTCCAAATGGACGATGACCACAAGCATACTTCCAAAGTTGTGGTAAAATGGCTTAAGGACAACAAAGTCAAGGTATTTATTGGAGGGTCCATCACAAAACCCTGACCTCAATCCTATGCTAAATTTGTGGGCAGAACTGAAAAAGTGTGTGCGAGCAAGGAGGCCTACAAACCTAACTCAGTTACACCAGCTCTGTCAGGAGGAATGGCCAAAATTCACCCAACTTGTTGTGGGAAGCTTGTGGAAGATTACCTGAAACGTTTGACCCAAGTTAAACAATTTAAAGGCAATGCCAAATAAAGGTTATGCCAAATCCAATACTAATCGAGTGTATGTAAACTTCTGAACCACTGGGAATGTGATGAAAGAAATAAAATCTGAAATAAACCCTTCTCTCTACTATTATTCTGACATTTAACATTCTTAAAAGAAAGTGGTGATCCTAACTGACCTAATACAGGGAATTTTTACTAGGATTAAATGTCAGGAATTGTGAAGAACCAAGTTTAAATGTATTTGCCTAAGGGGGATGTAAAACTTCCGACTTCAACTTTAAATTTAGTGATTGTAAAGATTGGAAGAAGTATTTTTTGACACCACACTCCACAATGCAAGTCCCGCAAGCTCTAGTTATATCTAATCTTAATTATTGTCCAGTCATATGGTCAAGTACTGCAAAGAAAGACCTAGTTAAGCTGCAGGTGGTCCAGAAGAGAGTTCCATGTCTTGCTCTTCATTGTAACTAGTAGATGCACACACACACACTCCATGTTATTGTTTTAAAATGTAAGTAAATTGTGAAGTATTTTGTCTTTCATTATTATTATTATTATTTCATACAAGTGTACAATGGCTCACTGTTCGTGGTTAGAATTTCCTGCCTAAGTTTGCCCACTTTGCCAGTAAAGTACTCTTTAAAAGAATTGGCAACATCAAATGGTTTTGTGATTCGGTGAGAGAAGGAGTTGGAGTTGAATCTTTCTCCCCATAATTTCATTTAAAGTACACCAAAGTTCTTTATATCATTGATCTTGGCTTCATAATACAGTTTCTGCATCTTTTTGTTGAGTTTAGTCATATCATTTCTCAATTTGCAATCAGACTTAGTAGCCACTCCTTTTGCCTCTCTTTCATCTCTTTCAGCCATACAGTTTTTCAATTCCTCATCAATCCATGGCGCCTTAACAGTTCGAACAATGAGTTTCTTAACAGGAAGAAGAAATTTCATGAATTTCATGAAGTGCAGCATCTGGATCCTCCTTATTAATCACACTAGACCAACAAATATTTTTTAACATTATCCACATAAGATATAAATATAAAAAAAATGTATATAAAAAATATAAAATATTTTGTATGAACTCTTATACGCTATTTTAGGCCCAGCTTTTGGAACTTTGGCTTTCCTGGATATAGCCACTTTATTATGATCACTGCATGGTGGTCACTGTCCTACAGTATTAGTAGAAATGTGATCAATATATGTGAATTATCTTGTTCCTATAGTGTTTGTAAACACCCTAGGTTGATTAATAACCTGAACTATATTACAGGCACTGGTTATAGAGAGAAGCTTCCTCTTGAGCGGATATCTTGATGAAAACAAGTAAGTATTCTGGCCCCCAAGAAAGTAGACCTCTGTTTAAATCGCATACACTATCAAGCATTTCACAAATATTGTTAGCACTTGGTGGCCTATAGCAACACCCCAAAAGAAAAGGCTTTAGATTTTCCAGGTGAGCCTGCATCCGCAACACTTTGATAACACTTGACACAAGATCTTCTCTAAGCATTACGGGGATATGGCTCTGAATATATACACAGCAATACCTCCCACATAAGCATTCCTGTCTTTTCTATATCCTTGTATTGCTACTGCTGTATCATCAAATGAATTATCTAAGTGAGTCTCAGAAATGGCTAATATATTAATGTCATCTGATTTTATCAAGTTATTGATTTCATGAACCATATTCCTAAGGTTACATAGGTCATGACGTGACTATCATTAATCTTATGATTGTTATTTTTCTAATAAAACTATGTTTAATTGTTACCCGATTAAATGAATCATGTAACAATTAACTCATTAGGAACTTGGGGTACCATGGGAAGAGTTGTTTAACGAGTTACTATCTCCAGACTTAAACTCTAAAGATATATAGATAGATGTCTGTTACATCAATAACAGTCACTTATTAATCATTACTACCGCATCAGTCTCAGTCTGAATGTTGCATAATCCTTGGATCCGCAAGAACCCTAGCCCTTACTGATGAATCAGCAATACACAAATTGGCTTAATTATTTATTTACTAACTAACCAAAATACTATAACAAAGAATGCACATACACACTTACATGATATACAAGTCCCTAGTGGACACAATATGATGGCTTATTACACAATGGAAAGGGGGTGGGGAAAGATGTTTTATTTATTTAATTTTATTTCACCTTAATTTAACGAGGTAGGCTAGTTGAGAACAAGTTATCTTTTACAACTGCAACCTGGCCAAGATAAAGCAAAGCAGTGCAACACAAACAACACCACAGTTACACATGGAATAAACGAACACACAGTCAATAATACAACAGAAAAAGTCTATATACAGTGTGTGCAAATGAGGTAGGATAAGGGAGGTAAGGCAATAAATAGGCCATAGTGGCGAAATAATTACAATATAGCAATTAAGATAGGAGAGACAAAGAGAGTCAGCTTACCGTACATACATTTGGAAACTACGCTCACAGTATCCAGAATACTTAGCACCCTAACCACCTCTCATTCGGATTAGAAATGCAATATGTATTTACGCGTAGCTGTCTTTCTCTGTTGTCTCTCTGTTGAAACCAATCGATCCGTCTATGGGTAAGTAGCTCGATGTAAGGCTCTGGTAGTTCACCAGAGGTCACAATGTCCTTCTTAGTTGTAGAGGTTCTTTGGTCTTGGAGTGTTCGTTAGAATAGATACTTCAGATGTACCAACAGTTGTCTGGGAGGATTTCTTCCTTCCTACCTTGTGTCTTTTAGTTCTAGGAGCATTTTGTACATCCACAGAATGCAGACTGAATGTTTCTGGTCTCCTAGGTGAGGTTATCTTCAGAGTTTCACCACTTCAAACATATAGACTACCGTCCCACGTTTTCTGGTCTGTAGAGTTTAAACCATTTCGTAATGTTCAGTTCACGCTGTATGTCAGGCTGGTCTCAGTACAACGTTTCTAACCATTTCAATGTGTGGACCACGGCCTCACTATTTTTGGTCTGTATGTTCATTCTTAGCGAGTTCTTTTAAGCACTCTGTGCTAAGGGGGCATTCTGTAATTTTGACAAACTCTGAGCTCACTTGGCATGGCTACTGAGTGGGCACAAGTTGAAATGAAAAGCAATTATCTAATTTAGAAGGCTAAAATCACATTGCTATCTTCACAAAATTATTTTCCTATTTAATAATATATTTTATACATTTAGATGTAAACTTGATTACACTTTCAGAGTTACAGTTACTTTGTCATACTGTCCTCAACCTATTCACTCGTGAGTTCCAAATGTCTCTAATGGCTGCCCCAGCATGAGATGTTTCATGCACGTGATGTCAGAATGCACTCACTGTTCCAAAATGTGATTAATACGCAACAGGACAGTAAACACGCGCTGCCTGCTAATTATCTATAGGCTGTTTCTCAACTTGTCAATTTCAAATAATTTTCTAAGAAGTTGTATTTTCTAACAACAGTTTGAATTGAGGTGTGTTCCGCCTCCTCATTAATTCACATAGAATTAGCCAATTTCAGCATTGCAGGAGAGCCCACCTCACTTTACTTATGTTTGCACAGATCAAGTATGCATATATTTGTGTATTTTCTTGCTGGCGCTCGCTTTGCCATCCATATTGTTTTCCTTACAAATAATAACTTGATATGTGTGCGTTCCTATGAAGTAAGTTCCTTATTTTCTGTATATCTGTAACGATGTGTGCGGAAAGTTGGGAAGCAAGTTAAGGGAGCGAGTTAATTAATCAATAAACGAAACAAGAAACACAAACAATGCAGAGACATGAAACTGAAACAAACAATGACGCCTGGGGAAGGAACCAAAGGGAGTGACATATATAGGGAAGGTGCGCGTAACGATGGTGACAGGTGTGTGCCATAATGAGCAGCCTGGTGACCTAGTGAGCACACGTGACAGTAACACCTCCCCGATGCGCGGCTCCAGGCGCAGGACGCCAACCAAATGTACGATCCCGAGGATCAGGAGCGGACTGGTCACCTCTGCTGATGCGCTGGAACATGTCACCGGCTGGAAAGCAGGAAACTGACAGTCCTGCTGAGGAGGGGGAGCATGGCGATCCGGCTGAGGCATGAGAGCCTGATGAGCCAGTGGAAGCAGGGGAGCCTGGCGATCCGGTGAAGGCATGAAAGCCTGATGAGCCGGCTGTAGCAGGGGAGCCTGGCGATCCAGCTGAAGCATGAGAGCCTGACGAACCGGCGGAGGCAGGGGAGTTTGTTGATCTGTCTGAGGCATGAGAGCCTGTAGCGGCTCCCGGACCCAAGGTCATTCCCACCGAAACAAAAAAACACTCCCTGATGTTTCCCTTAGGTGAGGCGTCATTCTGTAATGTGCGCTGAGAGTCAGGAAGCAAGTTCAGGGAGAGTGATTTAATCAATAAATGAAACAAACCAAGAAACACGAACAAAGCACAGACATGAAACTGAAACAGAAACAATGACGCCTGGGGAAGGAACAAAAGGGACATGTATAAGGAAGGTAATCAGGGAAGTGATGGAGTCCAGGTGAGTCTGATGACGTGCAGGTGCGTGCCATAACGAGCAGCCTGGTGACCTAGAGGCCCGAGAGGGAGCACACGTGACAATATCGTGTTGTCATTTCTATTGTACAGTATGTATGTATGGAGCATAAGGTATTTACAGTTGTAGTCACAAGTTTTCAAGTACTGGTGACATAATGCATTCCGATTATTGCATATGTTGTAATGGACACCTATGATGTGTGTAACATTTTTGAAGGTTGTACTGATTATAATGAGCAAAGCTATTTGCCAGCTATGTGTGGCACCAATGCATTCTGGGTGTCACATAATCTGTCAGACCAAAGATGTCATAATGAGGTGAAGGAATGGTTCACTCATCTTTCAGGCAAACTTTCGGAAGTGAATGAAGGGCAGTGGATGATTGTAGACAATACACCCCCTTCAAAATGTATACTATAAACAGACCAAACTCATCTGGTCTCCTCTTATTATCTTTGGTAATAAGAACCATTAAATTCTTGTCTGACCAATCGGAATCCTCGCTTCAAGATTTGTTTTTATCACGCGGTCTGGGATATGTTCCGGTCAGCCTCAGAGAACATCATCGATCTATATGCTGACTCTGTGAGTAAGTTTATAAGGAAATGCACTGGAGAGGTTGTAACCACCGTGATTATAAAAATCGACCCTATACAGAAACCGTAAATGGATGGCGGCATTTGTGCAAAACTGAAAGCGAGAAACACCGCATTTAATCATGGAAAGAAGTCTGGGAATACGGCTGAATATAAACAGTGTAGTTATTCCCTCCGCAAGGCAATCAAACAAGCGAAATGCCGGTACAAGGACAAAGTGGAGTTCCAATTCAATGGCTCAGACACGAGACGTACTGTACGTGGGAGGGTCTTCAGGACATCAGACTACAAAAAGAAAACCAGCCACGTCAAGCTTCCAGACAAACTAAACACCTTCTTTGCCAGCTTTGAGGGTAATACAGTGCCACCGTCGCAGCCCGCTAAAAAGGGCTGCCCTCCCCCTCTCCCTCTCTGTGGCAGAGTAAAACGTTTAAACGTGTTAACCCTCGCAAGGCTGCTGGCCCAGACGGCATCCCTAGCCGCGTCCCCAAAGCATGCGCAGACCAGCTGGCTAGTGTATTTACGGACATATTCAATTGCTCCCTATCCCAGTCTGCTGTCCCCACATCCTTCAAGATGGCCACCATTGTTCCTGTTCCCAAGAAGGCAAAGGTAACTGAACTAAATGACTACCGCCCCGTAGCACTCACTTCTGTCATCATGAAGTGCTTTGAGAGACTAGTCAAGGATCCTATCACCTCCACCTTACCGGCCACCCTAGACCCACTTCTGTTTGCATACCGCCCCAACAGGTCCACAGACGATGCAATCGCCATCACACTGCCCTATCCCATCTGGACAAGGAATACCTATGTAAGAATGCTGTTCATTGACTACACCTCAGCATTGAACACCATAGTACCCTCCAAACTCATCATCAAGCTGGGGGCCCTGGAGGCCCTCAACCCCACCCTGTGCAATTGGGTCCTGGACTTTGATGGGCCTCTCCCAGGTGGTGAAGGTAGGAACCAACATTCCACACTGACCCTCAACACTGGGGCCCCACAAGGGTGCCTGCCCAGCCCCCTCCTGTACTCCCTGTTCACCTACGACTGCTTGGCCATGCATGCCTTCAACTGAATCATCAAGTTTGCAGATGACACAACAGTAGTGTGTCATCGTTGATTCCCAACAATGACGAGACAGCCTACAGGGAAGACGTGAGGGCACTCGGATTGTGGTGTCAGGAAAACAACCTCTCACTCAACGTCAACAAAACAAAGGAGATCATTGTGGACTTCGTGAAACGGCAAAGGGAGCACCCCCTAGCCACATCGAAGGGAAGGTAGATAGTTTTAAGTTCTTCGGCGTACACATCACAGACAAACTGAAATGGTCCACCCACACAGACAGTGTGGTGAAGAATGCGCAACAGTGCCTCCTCAAACTCAGGAGGATGAAGAAATTGTCACCCATAACCCTGACAAACTTTTACAGATCAAGAGCATCCTGTTGGGCTGTATCACTGCCTGGAACGGCAACTGCTCCGCCCACAACCGCAAGGCTCTCCAGAGGGTGTTGCAGTCTGCACAATGAGAGAAGCTGTTTTTTGGTCTATCTCAAGGCCATCAGACTCCTAAACAGCAATCACTAACCCAGAGAGGCTGCTGCCTACATTGAGACCAAATCAAATGTTTATAGATGGCCCTGCTGGTCATCTATAAACATGTGAACATCTTGGCCATGTACTGTTATAATCTCCACCCGGCAGAGCCTGAAGAGGACTGGCCACCCCTTATAGCCTGGTTCCTCTCTAGGTCTCTTCCTAGGTTTCTGCCTTTCTGGGGAGTTTTTCCTAGCCACCGTGCTCTACATCTGGGTTTCTGTATAGCACTTTGTGACATCGGCAGATATAAAAAGGTGTTTATAAATACATTTGATTGATTGATTTTAAGTGTGGGTGTGGGCTGCGGGGTTGAAGCTACGAACCAGCTGTATGGTGCTATTGCAAAAAACAAAACGTGCACCCCTTGTGGAGTTTGGGAAACCCTGTGATAGAGGTCCAATAAAGCATTAAGTAGCAGGCCATTAGCGACCTAACGGCCGTTAGTGAGTTGGGTACTACCAACGTACGTCCAAAGTGCATAAAAAGAGAATACCATGACTCAATGGTCACGTGGAAATTAACTGCGGTCATGACTCATGACTGCTGGTGTGGGTCAGTTCGTAATGTAATGAACATTTTATTAATTTGCCCAAGTTTATCATAATACATGAACATAATGCATCAATGATTCGTATTTCCAGAAACTTTCTGAAGAGGCAACAGGAATTCCCCGTCTGTTTATGCGCAGTGCGCGTGTCTACCACTTTGTGTAGCCGTTAGAAGATTTTTCATTAGCATCATCACTATCTTTCCTAGAAACCTTCTCAATTAAATATTAAAGAGTGACTGCCTCTAAATACCAACTAATCCTTTTAAAACGGCCTGAGGCATAATTTATTCAAGTGCCAAAGATAATTAGTAAAAATCAAAATAACTTTCGATATCTTCATTGTAAAGGGTTTAAACACTGTTTCCCATTCTTCTTCAATGAACCATAAAAACTTACAGACGGTAGGCAATTAAGGTCACAGTTATGAAAACTTAGGACACTAAAGAGACCTTTCTACTGACTCTGAAAAACACAAAAGAAAGATGCCCAGGGTCCCTGCTCATCTGCATGAACATGCCTTAGGCATGCTGCAAGGAGGCATGAAGACTGCAGATGTGGCCAGGGCAATATATTGCAATGTCCATACTGTGAGACGCCTAAGACAGCGCTACAGGGAGACAGGACGGACAGCTGATCGTCCTTGCAGTGGCAGACCATGTGTAACAACACCTGCACAGGATCGGTACATCCGAACATCACACCTGTGGGACAGGTACAGGATTGCAACAACAGCTGCCCGAGTTACACCAGGAACGCAAAATCCCTCCATCCGTGTTCAGACTGTTTTCAATAGGCTGAGAGAGTACGGACTGAGGGCTTGTAGGCTTGTTGTAAGGCAGGTCCTCATCAGACATCACCGGCAACAACGTCGCCTATGGGCACAAACCCACTGTCGATGGACCAGACAGGACTGGCAAAATGTGCTCTTTACTGACGAATCACGGTTTTGTCTCTACAAGGGTGATGGTCAGATTCGTGTTTATCGTCGAAGGAATGAGTGTTACACCAAGGCCTGAACTCTGGAACGGGATTGATTTGGAGGGTCCATCATGGTCTGGGGCGGTGTGTCACAGCATCATTGGACTGAGCTTGTTGTCATTGCAGGCAATCTCAACACAGTGCGTTACAGGGATTACATCCTCCTCCCTCATGTGGTACCCTTCCTGTAGGCTCATCCTGACATGACCCTCCAGCATGACAATGCCACCAGCCATACTGCTCATTCTGTGCGTGATTTCCTTCATGACAGGAATGTCAGTGTTCTGCCATGGCCAATGAAGAGCCCGGACCTCAATCCCATTGAGCACGTCTGGGACCTGTTGGATCGGAGGGCTAGGGCCTTTCCCCGCAGAAATGTCTGGAAACTTGCAGGTGCCTTGGTGGAAGAGTGGGGTAACAAGAACTGGCAAATATGGTGCAATCCATTAGGAGATGCACTGCAGTACTTAATGCAGCTGATGGCCACACCAGATACTGACTGTTACTTTTGATTTTGACCCCCCCTTTGTTCAGGGACACATTATTCAATTTCTGTTAGTCACAAGTCTGTGTAACTTGTTCAGTTTATGTCTCAGTTGTTGAATCTTATGTTCATACAAATATTTACACGTTAAAACATACACAATTATGGTCTCCCCATAAAAAGACTGAGGCTG
The DNA here is from genome assembly GCF_013265735.2 of Oncorhynchus mykiss. Lineage (NCBI taxonomy): Eukaryota > Metazoa > Chordata > Actinopteri > Salmoniformes > Salmonidae > Oncorhynchus > Oncorhynchus mykiss. The sequence goes on along the minus strand of NC_048587.1, from coordinate 10,689,881 downwards.
CCGTCTGGCAAAATTCCATCTGTAGAAGTAAGGTCTGCCTCAACTGCCTATCAGTGACACATGTAATGAAAAGGGTGTTGCGATTACTGGACATTTGTATTATTAGTAATCACCTCATTGTGTTGAGTGCCAGGTCTCTGCATCTCATGCATCTGTTAACACACACACAGTCACTGTTCTATTACCAATGACCGTAAGGGATAGGTCATATCTGACACACAAAATGTCCCCTCACTGTCAACTGCGTTTATTTTCAGCAAACTTAAGGGAACACTTTTTACATATTTAGGATGTATACTTAGTAAAAAGTAATTAAAGAGTTTAATGATTTATAAATGACCCTGTGAATCCAGGAAGTGACATTTGAGGATGTGTCTCATACCTGGCTGCTGATGCTGTTACTTGCCATGCTTAATTTGGACATTTTGGAAAACTATTCTTCGTTTAGAAAACGTTCTACAGTCAACAATCGTACTTCACAACCTTAAAAAACCTCTTGAAACTAGGGGGCACTATTTTTATTTTGGGAAAAATAACATTCCCAAAGTAAACCGCCTATTTCTCAGGACCAGATGCTAGAATATGCATATAATTAGGATAGCTTAGGATAGAAAACACTCTAAAGTTTCCAAAACTGTCAAAATATTGTCTGTGAGTATAACAGAACTGACATTGCAGGCGAAACCCTGAGGAAAATCCAATCAGGAAGTGCCTCTTATTTTGAAACCGTTGTGTTCCTATGCACCCCTATTGGCCATTGAAAGGGATATCAACTAGATTCCTTTTTCTGCGTATTCCCTAAGGTGTCTCCAGCATTTTGTAGTTTCACGCCTTTATGTTGAAGAATGAGCGTAAACGACTACATTGCGTAAGTGGCCACTTGAAGGCTCTTAGAGTGAATCATTTTTCCTCTCGCTCCTACTTAAAAGCCAATTGTCCCGGTTAATATTTTATCGAATAGATATTTGAAAAACACCTTGAGGATGGATTATAAAAAACATTTGCCATGTTTCTGTCGATATTATGGATATAATTTGGAATGTTTTTCGGCGTGGTTGTGACCTCTATTTCCGGTCGATTTCTCAAAATAACGTGACAAACAAACTGAGGTATTTTGGGTATAAAAATAATCTTTATGGAACAAAAGGAACATTTGCTGTCTAACTGGGAGTCTCGTCAGTGAAAACATCCAAAGATCATCAAAGGTAAACGGTTAATTTGATTGATTTTCGTGACCAAGCTTCCTGGTGCTAGCTGGACATAATGCTATGCTAGGCTATCGATAAACTTACACAAACGCTTGTCTTGCTTTGTCTGTAAAACATAATTTCAAAATCTGAGATGGCAGGGTGATTAAAGGCTAAGCTGTGTTTCACTATATTTCACTTGTGATTTCATGAATATGAATATTTTCTAGTAATATTTTTTGACCGTTGCGCTATACTAATTAGTGTAGTTGATGACAATTCTCCCGGATCCGGGATGGGTAGTTCCAAGAGGTTGTTTAAAGGCAAAGGTAGGTTGTTGTAAAGAGATGTGCATTAAAGTTGTATTTTTAATGTTATGTGATATTATTTGCCGGAATATGTATCTTGTGAACTTTCAGTGAAAGTTTTCAGTTTGGACAGGCTCAGCTACATTTGTCATAATGTCCCATTATGTCAGTCATACCCACTGACAACTCACTGGGTTTGAACGTTGATGTTATTATTGAAAAATCAAGTCCTCCTGTGTTGTGTGTGTGTGTGTGCATGCCTTTCTGTGGGGGGAAGAAAAAGTGAATGTGTGTGTGTCCCTGTCTCTCATCCCATTGATATTCTTCAGTGTTATTCAGAAATTAGACACTCGTTACAGTTTGACAGGGGAGGACAAGGGTCCATTGCAGCCTTTTCTCACCCTTCCCTCCACCCTCATCACCCTTTCCACCCCTTCCTCCTCCCTTCTTACCCCTACCCTTCTGTCTATGATGTATAATTGTTTTTGGGAAAGACTGCTCTGATGACTGCATTCTCCTTCCCTCACCCATTAGATAAGAGAGCTGCTTGGTGATTAAACTCTATCTAAAGAGTCAGCTCCCCACCCCTCCATGACCCTTCCCCTCACCCCTCCTCAGATGATGTCTGTGAGGTGATTAGGCTAAACTCTGTCTGTAGTTAATAGTGTCAGGGGTATCTGTCATGCCTGGACGGTCTGCTGTCGTTTGGGGACCGAAGGGGCAGTTGATGGAGAGGAATGGATAGAGGATGCCATCAGAGTGTGTTTGTGTATGTGTTTTACAATGCAATCTTAGGTGAGACCCATTAACAGAAGCATTACAAGGAGGCCATGCAGGGAATCAGGGCTCCAAGCTATAGTTTTGTGATATGGTATTATGATCACCAGAGCTGCTTATTCCATCTTTATGACACTGTTGATGATGGTGAAAATAACAGGCCAGTCTAGTGGATTATGGTGTCTTTAGACATATTTGAAATGGTGAAATCATGGCATGGACTGGCATTATATTTCCATGGCAATTTCATACCGTCCACTAGGGGAAACATGAGCGCCTATTGCCATCTAGTAGGCTCGCAATGAGCTAGGGCGTTGGGGATGGGGTTCAGGATGGGCTTTAACTGCGAGCTACGGCTCAGATGATAGTGAGTACAATCGCAGTGCTAGGCACTCGTTTTGTATTAGTATTTTTTTTTGGTTTAACCCTATCCCAAACATTAACCCTGACCACTCTGAATTATTGTCTAAGGTTAACCCTAATGCCTACATTTGACCAAAATCTCGGAATTAATGCCTAAGCTTAACTATCCAGGTTAGTTTCAGTTCCACTTTCGTGCAGTTTGACTGAAAACGAACATAGAACGATGCAAAATAAGATAAACTTCTGACAAGGAAACAACCAATACCTGAGAGGTGAATACAATAGAGTGCAAGGAGGAGGGCCCCGGGAGTGGGCCAGTCCGGACGGCAAAGGTGGAATTCTCGGATGATGTTGGGATCTAGAATGTCGTCCACCAGAAGTCAGCACCGCACCCCTCCCAGTCCAACAGGTACTGGAGCCGACCCACACAACGTCGGGAGTCCAGGAGTGATCTGACGGCATAGGCGGGACTCCCCTCAATGTCCAAGGGAGGCGCAGGGGTGTCGAGGAGGACGGCATCAGCCAGGGGACCAGGAACCACTGGCCTGAGGAGAATAACATGAAAAGAGGGTGAGATCCGGTAGTTAGTGGGGAGCTGTAATCGGTATGTTACCTCATGACAGGGTTTACTACAGGGTTGACAGCTCACACCCTGTCGTAAATTAAAGGAAAGGCGATCCAGAGAACATCCCTTTCCAAATGAACACAGGAATGTTCCTTTTTCTCCAGATAACTTTTCCCACCGAAACTCTAGCCTATTCTAAAGTGAAGACTGTAGAAATATTCTTAACAGAGAACGTGGGGAATGGTGGTGATCTAAAGAAAAATAATGTCATATGGGATGTTATTTTGTGATGCCATTAAGTGTTATAAAGGAAATACCCTAAGTGGGAAAGTATATACACTACATGGACAGTCTCCATCCTTAACGTTGTATATGAAATATGATGAGAATATTTTGTTACGATATATATTTTAGGAGCCATAAGAGAATTAGTCTCTTAAACAGGAAAACACGCTTGTAAGACCTGACAAGACGAACTGGCAACAGACAAACAGAAAATGCAGTTATAAATAAACGGGATAATGGGGAAAAATAGGCAACATCTGGGTGGGGGTGGAGACAAGCACAAGACAGGTGAAACAAATCAGGGTGTGACAGTTATCATTTAGTTACAGTTGAAGTCAGAAGTTTACATACACAAAAACTATTTTTCAACCACTCCACAAATGTCTTGTTTACAAACTATAGTTTGGACATCTACGTTGTGCATGACACAACTAATTTTTCCAACAATTGTTTACAGACAGATTATTTCACATATAATTCACTGTATCACAATTTGAGTGGGTCAGAAGTTTAGACATTTCACATTCTTAAAATAGTGGTGATCCTAACTGACCTAAGACAGGGAATTTTTACTATGATTAAATGTCAGGAATTGTGAAAAACTGAGTTTAAATGTATTTGGCTAAGGTGTATGTAAACTTCCAACTTCAACTGTATTCTCCAATTCCGGCCTCTAGGTCATCAGGCTGCTGATTATCCCGCACACCTGTCACCATCGTCTCCATCACCTCCTTGATTATCTTCCCTATATCTGTCACTCCCCTTGGTTCTTTCCTTTGGTGTTATTGACTCTGTTTTCATGTCGGTGCGTTGTGTCTGTTTCGTGTTCATTAGTTCTTTAATTTATTAAAACACTCAATCTCCGAACATTCTTCCCGACTGTCACCACACTTATTACACCTAGTTTGTCCTGGTTTGTCCGACTTGCCAAAACTATAGTTTGTTAAAACCTCTTAAAGCTAGAGGGAGCAGAATTTTCACTTTTGGATAAATAATGTGCCCAGTTTCAACTTCCTGCTACTCATGCCAAGAATATAAGATATGCATATTATTCATAGATTTGGAAAGAAAACACTCTGAAGTTCCTAAAACTGTTTGAATCATGTCTGTGAGTATAACAGAACTTATGTAGCAGGCATAACACCAAGGACTAACTGTTCAGAATGTGTCCCCCCCTCTCTGTTCACTATATTGTCTTTGCCATTGGATATTTAATAGGAACCTATTGTCAGTTCCTACCGCTTCCACACGATGTCGCCAGTTTTTGAAATATGGTTGAGGTTATTCCTTTGTGCTATGAAGAAGTAGGCCAACTCGGAACTGGGGACACTTTTGTGAGTTGCGCAAGACGTGAAAAGCAGTGCTGGTTTCTTTTCATTCCTGTATTGAATACAGATTGCCCCGTCTACAATTTGATCGATTATTAAAAATTCCTAACGTTGTATTACAAAAGTAGTTTGAAATATTTTAGCAAAGTTTATAGGCAACTTTTGAAATATTTTTTAGTGACGTTGCTTTTTGTAAGCTGTTTTTTTCTGGTTCAAACGTGCTTCATAAATGGACATTTTCGATTATATATGGACGGAATTAATCGAACAAAAGGACCAATTGTGATGTTTATGGGACATATTGGAGTGCCAACAAAAGAAGCTCTGCAAGTTTTATCATTTATTTCAGCATTTTGTGTAGCGGCTGCTATGCTAGCTCCTTTACTCCTAGTGCAGATGTTCCAGGCTATCAGATAATAGCTTCTTATGCTTTCGCCGAAAAGCATTTTTAAAATCTGACATGTTGGCTGGATTCACGGGTGTAGCTTTAATTGAGTATCTTACATGTGTGATTTAATGAAAGTTAGAACTTTATAGCATTTTATTTGAATCTGGCGCTCTGCATTTCCCCCAGCAATTGGCCAGTACCGTCTCCCCTATTCATAAGAGGTTTTTAACAAGAAATTTGTAGAGTGGTTGAAAACAAGTTTCAATGACTCCAACCTAAGTGTATGTAAACTTCCAATTTCAACTGTAGGTGACACTAGGACATGCAACTTTTTGTTGTTTATAAGTTAGAACAGAAAAGGGAAATAAGGATACTGTTGCTTTCTCACTTTCCAATGAGCAAGTTACTTTAAAAAGGAGAGGAGACATTTGCTTATATGAACACTGCATTAGACTAGAAGACTGTTTATGGTTTGAATTGGACATATACTCAGTTGAGGGTGGTAGTGGATGAGGGAAAGAGTATGTTTACATGCACACTAATAATTAGATATTAAACTGATTATGGCAGTAGGCCGAGTATAGAAATAGTCATGTAAATACCTCACTCTGCTTATCTTAATCAGCAGAAGGTCAAAATCAAAGTAAGCATACGCCGATTAAAACACCTGGTTTTCTGAGAAATTTTGTAAAATTATTAGGACAAGTAAACAGCTTAATCGGCATTCCAGTGGTGTATTTGTTCTGCACATGTGTCAGCACTGGTAGCACAAACCTCCCTCTTTTTCATGAGTGAGGTGAGTTCGGAAATACTGAAAGTATGCAACTTACAAATGGTTTTCACATATAAACTTTATATTGTATGTCCGAATCAAATGGACTTTGCAAAAATAACATGGTCACTGTGATAGAATTTTCTGCATTAACAAAAGTCCCATCAGGTAGCCTGATTTCAGAGGCGTTCATGTAAACAGGATTACTGGGAAATTGTTGTTCTTAAAAAGCATGATAACGTTTTAAACAAACTATTATATTAAATATCCACAATAATAATTTTATTGTGTGCATGTAACCGTGCTCAGTAAGACACATAGAGGGTGTGCGTGTGTCACAGGAGGCTGGTGGCACCTTGATTGGGGAGGACAGGCTCGTAGTAATGTCTGAAAAGGCATAAATGCATTTGATACCATTACATTCACTCCATTCCAGACATTATTATGAGCCATCCTCCCCTCAGCAGCCTCGTGTGTGTGTGTGTGTGTGTGTGTGTGTGTGTGTGTGTGTGTGTGTGTGTGTGTGTGTGTGTGTGTGTGTGTGTGTGTGTGTGTGTCAGTCAAGTTGTCTGGACCCCCTCACTCAACACTCTGTGATCATAAAATGTAAATTGTGACTTTGTAGTCTGGTGCCCTCTGATCTCTCTGATCTTGTCAATGCTCATCATTCAAAGAGCCACACACACACAGGCACTAATCTGCCAGCCAGCCTGATAATGCCCCAGCTAGCAGCTAAACTGCCATAAATACTATAAAAAGACTTGTCCGGATGTGTATGCAATATATATTTTTATGCGTTTCTTACAGCACCATAGAGGATAGATATTCTAGGAACCCAGAACCAAATCTCATCTGCAGTCTGTTGCGAGAGACTTAAAGGATACAAGTATATTCAGGGTTTGTTCAACAATCATAAGAAGTAAGCTGGAGGTACAAGAAGCCACTATGTCCAAAGAATAGTATGTGTATGTGCACGTGTGCATGCAGAAATGCTTGAGAGGTTTGTGTGTGTGCTTCATGTCTCAGTTCTCCCACTCCACTCAGAAAGGCTTTCTAAAGATAGAATGGAACAATGAATAGAATATAAACTCTGCTCTGCTGTTCTGAGTTTCAAATGAACTGGTATTCTCTGCTGTTGCATGACTCTAATTCTCTTCTCACTCACTGACACTGGCATACACTCTTTCCTTTCCTCTCTACCTCCGTCTTTCTTTCTTTCTGGCTCATGTTCTCACTCCCCACATCTCTCTCTTTCTCTCCCTCCCTTTCTTTCTATCTCTCTCCTCTTCTCTCTGTCTTCTTCTCTCTCTTCCTCCCTCTCTAGTCCAGATGCTCTGTGCCATGTCTCTCTGATCTGTCTGAGAGATAAGAGTGAGGAGGCTGGCAGGTTAGTGTTCCTGTGTGTGTGTGTGTGTGTGTGTGTGTGTGTATGGTGTGTGTGTGTGTGGCTGAGTCAAGTCCACAGCAATTTATCAGCCCGTTGGGAGCAAGCTGTGGGTCAGGACCTTTCATATCTTCCCTGCTGTTAGAACCTGCTGGGAGAACACACACAAACAACATCAGCCTAGCTGACTGTGTGTTCATGACAACATAGGATTACTGTAGTTGTTGAATAAATCACAAAGGGTATTTCTGATTAATGTTATAGTAATCTTTCACTTCCTGATCCCTCTCTCACTGTGCTCGTTGACTTATCCTTCTCCACCACTTCTTCTTTCTCCCTGATCCCCCTCTTCCTGTGCATCTCCTCTCCTTGATCCCTTTCTCACTGTTCTCTGTCATCCCTACTCCTCTTAGATGCTGACTAGACCAGGTGTGCAAGTGCGTCCGTGTGCACCATCGTGCGCATGTTGATTTTGTCCACCCAAACCAGGCGCGATCAGGACACACAGGTTGAAATATCAAAATGAACTCTAAACCAACTATATTAATTTGGTGACAGGTTCAAAAGCATTAAGCATGTATGGCAATTTAGCTAGCTAGCTTGCTGCTGCTAGCTAATTTGTCCTGGGGTATAAACATTGGGTTGTTATTTTACCTGAAATGCACAAGGTCCTCTACTCTGACAATTATTAAACAGATAAAATGGTCAACCAAATTTGTTTCTAGTATTCGCTCCTCCTTCTGGCTTCTTATTTGGACTTTATATGGCTGTTGGCAACCCACTTTAAGGTGCATTACCACCACCAAATAGACTGGAGTGTGGACCTCAGTTCATCTTTCAATCACCCACGTGGGTATATGCTCCTAAAAACCAATGAGGAGATTGTAGAGGCGGGACTTGCAGTGCACTAAGCGCCACAAATAGAACCAATTTATATTTTATCGCCTGGCTACGCAGATGCTCGTTGATGCACGCAAGCAGTGTGGGTGCAACGATTGAATAACATGCATGTGTACATTTATTTTGCATCGCTCGCGCACGCGGGCGGTGTGGTCAGTATGTTATTCTCTCTTCCTTAATACCTCCTCTTCTCCTTCCCTTCTCTTTCACCCAAATTCCTCTCTACCTATCCCCCTCTCCTCTCACCTGTCCTCTGCTGTGCTGGGAGGCCTGCCTAATTGTGGCGTTGAAATGAGAGCTGAGACAATAATCCTTACACATCAACTCCTCTCTCATCCTCCTCTTCTCCTCCTCTCTCTCAACCTCTCTCTCTCTGCATTACAAAGGCCATTCTGTGAGATCCAGACAGCTGGCTGTCAGGGAGTCAAAGGAGGGTTTCTGATCTCACTAAATCCTAACTGCTGTATGAACACTGAGACTGACTGGAGGAGGGATGTTTGGTAGGGGACAATTCCATGTTACAGGAATTACGCTTTGACTCAGTTTTTTTGGCTTGGCAATGTATGGCAACAAAAAAAACATTGATTTCAAAGTTGAACAACAAGGACTGTGTTTAACAGTTTCCACTGAAATATTTACAAAAAGTAATTTGGTGGAAGAACTGTGCAGATCCAAACTTTGGTAACGAAATTACAGTAAAATGGCTCTTGGGTTTTCATGATACCACAGTAAATATCAGCTTCGAATTAAGTTTCAAAGATTTCTGCAGAAAGAATGGGATGTTAGCTATGCATTGTTTGTTTGTTATTTAACTACAGCAAGTGATGTGGATTTACTCCCAGAAACGGAATTACGGTAACTGAATTACATAATGGGTCCCTGAACTATACTACACAGAAATGCATAATTATGGATATGAATGTCATTCTCCTCATGTTTCACAAGTTTGGACATCACAGCACAGCAGAGCACAGTAAAGTACAGTGCAGTACAATACAGCACAGCAAAGCAGAGTAGAGTAGAGCTTAGTACAGTGCAGTAGAGTACAGTAGAGAACAGTATAGTAGAGTTCAGTAAAGTAGATTATAGTTCAGTACAGTAGAGGACAGTACAATATACTCTACTTTTCTTTACTGTAGTGTACTGTACTATTGTATTGGACTGTACAGTACTGTACTCTACACCATATTGTATTGTACTCTACTGTGTTCTACTCATTGTACTGTAGGCCATCATTGTAAATAATAATGTGTTCTTAACTGACTTGCCTAGTTAAATAAAAATGGGTACTTTGTGACTACTATGATTTCCCATTGTAGCCAATTTAGTTGCAGTAGTTCCGTTACAGATTTGTTGGTAATTCCATTACAGCAATTGGTTGAAGAGCATGCATTTCTTTTCACTAGCATTTAAGAGCAGTTGGAGTCCACTGAAGGAGTGTTGTATGGCATTGAAGTGTCTTAAGGAGGGCCAGATGTAGAATGGTGTCGTCTGTGTATAGGTGGATCAAAGAATCACTCGCAGCAAGAGCGACATCATTGATATATACAGAGAAAAGAGTCGGCCCGAGAATTTAACCCTGTGGCACCCCTATAGAGACTGCCAGAGGTCCGGACAACAGGCCCTCCGATTTGACACAATGAACTCTATCTGAAAAGTAGTTGGACCAGGCGACGCCGTCATTAGAGAAACCAAGGCTGTTGAGTCTGCCGATAACATTACGGTGATTGACAGAGTCGAAAGCCTTGGCCAGGTCGATGAAGACGGCTGCACAGTACTGTCTTTTATCGATGGCGGTTATGATATCGTTTAGGACCTTGAGCGTGGCTGAGGTGCACCCGTGACCAGCTCAGAAACCGGATTGCATAGTGGAGAAGGTACGGTAGCGGAAAAGGTACACCTGCATGAACCATGAAGAAAAACAAAAGATACAGTGGGGCAAAAAAGTATTTAGTCAGCCACCGATTGTGCAAGTTCTCCCACTTAAAAAGATGAGAGAGGCCTGTCATTTTCATCATAGGTACACTTCAACTATGACAGACAAAATGAGAAAAAAAATCCAGAAAATCACATTGTAGGATTTTTTATGAATTTATTTGCAAATTATGGTGGAAAATAAGTATTTGGTCAATAACAAAAGTTTATCTCAATACTTTGGTATATACCCTTTGTTGGCAATGACAGAAGTCAAATGTTTTCTGTAAGTCTTCACAAGGTTTTCACACACTGTTGCTGGTATTCCTCCATGCAGATCTTCATCTACAGCAGTGATGTTTTGCGGCTGTTGCTGGGCAACACGGACTTTCAACTCCCTCCAAAGATTTTCTATGGGGTTGAGATCTGGAGACTGGCTAGGCCACTCCAGGACCTTGAAATGCTTCTTACGAAGCCACTCCTTCGTTGCCCACTCCTTCGTTGCATCATTGTCATGCTGAAAGACCCAGCCACGTTTCATCTTCAATGCCCTTGCTGATGGAAGGAGGTTTTCACTCAAAATCTCACGATACATGGCCCCATTCATTCTTTCCTTTACACGGATCAGTTGTCCTGGTCCATTTGCAGAAAAACAGCCCCAAAGCATGATGTTTCCACCCCCATGCTTCACAGTAGGTATGGTGTTCTTTGGATGCAACTCAGCATTCTTTGTCCTCCAAACACAACGAGTTGAGTTTTTACCAAAAAGTTATATTTTGGTCTGATCTGACCATATGACATTCTTCCAATCTTCTTCTGGATCATCCAAATGCTCTCTAGCAAACTTCAGACGGGCCTGGACATGTACTGGCTTAAGCAGGGGTACACGTCTGGCACTGCAGGATTTTAGTCCCTGGCGGCGTAGTGTGTTACTGATTGTAGGCTTTGTTACTTTGGTCCCAGCTCTCTGCAGGTCATTCACTAGGCCCCCCCGTGTGGTTCTGGGATTTTTGCTCATCGTTCTTGTGATCATTTTGACCCCACGGGGTGAGATCTTGCGTGGAGTCCCAGATCGAGAGAGATTATCAGTGGTCTTGTATGTTTTCCATTTCCTAATAATTGCTCCCACAGTTGATTTCTTCAAACCAAGCTGCTTACCTATTGCAGATTCAGTCTTCCCAGCCTGGTGCAGGTCTACAATTTTGTTTCTGGTGTCCTTTGACAGCTCTTTGGTCTTGGCCATAGTGGAGTTTGGAGTGTGACTGGTTTGAGGTTGTGGACAGGTGTCTTTTATACTGATAACAAGTTCAAACAGGTGCCATTAATACAGGTAACGAGTGGAGGACAGAGGAGCCTCTTAAAGAAGAAGTTACAGGTCTGTGAGAGCCAGAAATCGTGCTTGTTTGTAGGTGACCAAATACTTATTTTCCACCATAATTTGCAAAGAAATTCATAAAAAATCCTACATTGTGATTTTCTGGATTTTTTTTCTCATTTCGTCTGTCATAGTGAAGTGTACCTATGATGAAAATTACAGGCCTCTCTCATATTTTTAAGTGGGAGAACTTGCACAATTGGTGGCTGACTAAATGCTTTTTTGCCCCACTGTACATACAGTTTATACGATTTAACCCTAAATCTTCATAGACAGTGAAAAGCAAATATTCTTTGCATAATGCAGTGTATGCAACAATGGAGTTTTATAGAAAATAACTTCATTTATAAATCACAGGTTTAGTATTACTCTTAACAGGTGAGCACTCTTTGTCATCATCACCTTCATCATGACAGAAATAGTTAGGCAACTCTTTCAAATTAAGGTCCTCATCCTCTGTTCTATCATACTTTGTTAGCAGAGGCATCATTAAGGATTTGTCAGGGCCTAGAGCAACCCTAACCCATTTCAGCAATACCGCCATCATACATGTTATCATAATAGTACAGGCACAAAACATAAGGCATAGCACAATCGCTACTGGGAGGAGAACTTGTAACATCAGAGTACCCCATGGGCCTAACGTATCATAGAACCACAATGATGCTGAACTACCCACACTATCTGAAGGGGCAAATGAATGAAATAATTCTTCCAAAACGTTCATTAATGCTGTTCAATTATCACGCAGATCTGGTAGCAGAGTACAGCATGCACCACCCGTCAGGTTTAAAGCGCCACATACTCTAGCTTGTCTTGCCAAAATATTGTCTAGTGCCATCTGATTCTGTAACAGCATCATTCTGTGATTTTGCTGGGCATTACCCAAGGTTTTAAACATTTGTACAGTAAGATTAGAAAACTGCCACATAGAGTAGGTTATGTTGTCAATATGCTCAGCTAAAAATACTGTCCCATACCAGGAAAAAATACCTATACCCCACTTCTCTCCTTGTGATGTGCGTCAATGAAAATACTTTTTTTTATTGTACCTTTATTTAACTAGGCAAGTCAGTTCAGAACAAATTATTTTTTTCAATGATGGCCTAGGAACAGTGGGTTAACTACCTTGTTCAGGGGCAGAACGACAGATTTTTACCATGTCAGCTCAGGAATTCGATCTTGCAACCTTTCGGTTACTAGTCCAATGCTCTAACCACTAGGCTACCCTGTCACCCACTGTCCCTTTTATTTCTATGGTTTATTACCCCTCCAGACTTAGTCATAGAGGAATTGAATGGAAACACGGCTAGGTCAGTAGTAAGAGTGGATAAATGGCAACAGCCAACATAATCACGAGGAATAAAACTAGAAGCATTTTTACCGCATACCCAATATTTACCCACCGGGGTACCTATACCTGGTGCCATCAGGACTACAGACATGTTGCGGTCATTGGGGTTTATCATATTCATCTTGAAAGAGTGGTGATGTGGTGGTGTTACATTTAATTGCAGTCTGAGTACTACCCCTGCAGATACATAATTCAGTTTTTTCAACCCTAATGCTCTTTGTACAAATTCCTTTATCAGTGGAATTATCAGGAACTACCCATTCATTATCACACATCTTTTTACATTCCTTCTCATTATGGCCACCAACAGATGAAAACACAACAGTTAAGCTTTGTACTAATTCTAAACAGGAACTTTTGTTTAGTACCCGAGGGTTCTGGCAATCTGCCAGCATCTGTCCAGGATGTCATTAGTAGCACAACACATCTAATATTTGCTTCACTCTCTGGGTTATCATACAGAGTGAACATAGATGTTTAACTAGTAGGGGTGGGAAGTCCCATTGTTCCATTGTCTGACGTGAACCATCAGCATATCATACCATACATTGTCTTTTCCATGGTGTTGAAATGTTCAGTGTTTCTGGGTGATACCAGCAAGGTGCTGAACATTTATTTCTGTTTGAGCGGCTATTTAAGTCCGGCCATGGGACTGCACTGGAATTGGTCAGATTGGTAGCATTCCTGTCATCACCACCTCTGGTCTGCTCTGATCCCTTCAGAGTCCATACCGCAGCTGCAATAAAGACCCTAGCCAGAAAAATATACAAACAGGATATGCAGAGTCTGGTCATAAACCTTCCATGGCCATCTAGGTCCTCTGCATCGATTCATCCTCTGGTACATCCTCTGGTATGGCACCATCCTGCTGGCGTAAACCCACACAGATCTCTCAGCAACCTTTATAGCAGTCTGAGTTTTCAGGAGTACCTGGAATGGTCCAGTGCTTCTGGTGGCACGTCTTTTTGCAAAGGTCTTTGATGACCACCCGAAAGCCTGGTTGTAGTTTGTGGAGAAGTCCACCACTTGGCTCAGGCAAAGCTGCTTTTACCCTGGGAAGAATAGACTTCAGAACATTGTTAAGTGCAGCACAGTAACTTACCATTTGGTTTTCACAGCCCATCAGTGTGAGCCTATTTTGTGGAAATGGGGTATTTAGCATTCTTTTAGGTCTCCCTGTTAGTATCTCACGAGGTGCTAACCCAGTGGTACGATGTGCGCGTCCATGAATGTACATTAGAGCCAAAGGCATTACAATTACCCATGGCAAACTCTGTCTCAGCCATCATTTTCATCAGTTTAATGTTCAGCGATTGGTTGGCTCTCTCAACGAGAACTCCACTGGCTGCATGATAGCTGCAATGTGTCCGCAGGTCAATCTGCAAACTCTCAGAAATATTTTGAATAACACTATTTACAAAATGTGTGCCATTGTCCGATATTGATTTGGATGGCAGACACCACCTAGGAATAATTTCCCTTCGTAGGTTCTTGGCTACAGTCATAGCTGTAGCATGTGTGCAAGAAAATGTATTTATCCATTTAGAAAAAGCATCAACCACAACCAGGCAGTACTTATACCCCTGGCATGGAGTGAGCTCAATAAAATCCATCGCAACGTGCTCAAAAGGTCCTTCAGGCCTTGATTGGGCTGACATGGGCATAGGAATGCCTCTGACTGCATTGTTATTTTACAATCCTCACAACTCCCCCCTTAGACACATGGTCAAAACCATGAGCCAACTTTGCAACATAGGGGAAACGACCGGGCAGAACCGGCAGACCATTAGGTCCTAGCCGGACGGTCTGACCAGCACCAAATTAACACTTATTCATCTAACGTGTGGGCGAGATAGTTGACGCCTTTGCAGCCAGATCAGCAGCAGCATTCCCTTTAGAAATGGGGTTAGAGAAATGAGTGTGAGCTTGACGGTTACAAACTGAAATGGAAGTGGGGAACAAAATAGCCTGCAACAAGTTGTCAACCAATTTACAATGGGAAATTGTCTTACCAGAGGAGGTGAGGAACCCACGCTGCTTCCATAGAGTACCAAAATCATGCACAACCCCAAATGCATATCCTGAGTCTGTGTAAATAGTCACAGTTTTATCCTTTGCCAAAATGCATGCTCTAGTCAAACAAACAGTTCTGCTGCTTGGGTAGATAAATGAGATGGTAGCTTTGCACTTTCTAGGGTAGTGGCAGCAGTAGTTATTGCATATGCCACCAATGGCTCACTTTTTCCTGACCTCTGGACAGAGCCATCAACAAACAGTTCCAAATCAGCATTCATTAATGACACATCAGACAAGTCAGGGCAGCACAATCATGTAGGTCACCATTGTCCTCCGTCGGCAATAGGGTAGCTGGATTAAGAACGGTATAAGAACGGTACAGTGCTATGGGGCGGTATTTTCACTTCCGGATGAAAAGTGTGCCCAAAATAAACTGCCTGCTACTCAGGCACAGAAGCTAGGAGATGCATATAATTGGTAGATATGGATAGAAAACACTCTAACATTTCTAAAACTGGTAAGATCATGTCTGTGAGTATAACAGAACTTATTTGGCAGGCAAAACCCTGAGGACAAACCATCCATTAATTTCTTTTTTTGAGGTAAACAGTGTTTTCAATGGGTTTTCTATGTGGATCTAGCACTTGCTTGCAGTTCCTATCACTTCCACTGGATGTCAACAGTCTTTAGAAATTGGTTGATGTTTTTCCTTTGAGAAATGAAGACGTATCCATTTCCTATCTGGGTGGATAGCCAATTGTACTGTTGTGGTTGGGGTGCGCGACCTGAAAGCTCGCTCCACTTTGTTTTTATCCTCTATTGAACGCAGTTTATCCCGTCTTAAATTTAATCGATTATTTACGTTAAAAAATACCTAAAGTTGTATTAGAAAGTTGTTTGAAATGTTTGGACCAATATTACAGGTAACTTATTAGATATTTTGTAGTCATGTTGCGAGAGTTGGAACCAGTGTTTTTCTGAATCAAACGCGCCAAATAAATTGACATTTTGGAGATATAACGATGGAATTTATCGAACAAAAGGACAATTTATGATGTTTATGGGACATATTGGAGTGCCAACAGAAGAAGATCTTCAAAGGTAAGGCATAAATTATATCGTTATTTCTGAGTTTTGTGTTGCACCTGGCGGGTTGAATTATGATTGTCATGTTTTTGTTTGATGGGGTGCTGTCCTCCAGATAATAGCATGGTTTGCTTTCACAGTAAAGCCTTTTTGAAATGTGACATGGTGGCTAGATTAACAAGAAGTTAAGCATTAATTTGGTGTATTGCACTTGTGAATGTATGAAAGTGAAATATTTCAAATATATATATTTTTATTTCGCGCTCTGCCATTTCACCGGATGTTGTTAAATCGATCCCGGATTTGATCCATAAGAAGTTTTAAGGGTGACATGAGACATAGTTAGAAGCACATTTTGATAATGCAACAGCCTGGCAGGTGTAAGGTGCACAGTCTTAGCCTGAGAGATAAGGGTGTGAACTGTGTGAGTAACATGAACGGTCAATGGGCACATAGCCACAATATCAGCACATGCCAGCACAGCCTCAGTGGCAGAAGCCACTGCTCTCAAACACCATAGTAATAGTAGAATAGTAAGCAACATGTCTTTGTTTCAAATCAAATGTTATTAGTCTCATTCGCCGAATACTTATGAGCGCCTAACCGACAGTGCAGTTTTAAAAAATATGGATAAGTAACAAGTAATTAAGGAGGAGCAGTAATAACAATATATACAGGGGGGTGCTGGTACAAAGTCAATGTGCGGGTGCACCGGTTAGTTGAGGTAGTATGTACATGTAGGTAGAGTTAATTAAAGTGACTATGCATAGATGACAACAGAGAATGGCAGTGGTGTGGAGAGGGGAGGGGGGGGGGGGGGCAATGTGAATAGTCTGGGTACCCATTTGACTAGATGTTCAGGAGTCTTATGGCTTGGGGGTAGAAGCTGTTTAGAAGTATCTTAGACCTAGACTTGGTGCTCCGGTACCGCTTTCCGTGTGGTAGCAAAGAGAACAGTCTATGACTAGGGTGGCTGGAGTCTTTGACAATTTTCAGGGCCTTCCTCTGACACCACCTGATATAGAGGTCCTGGATGGCAGGAACTTGAAGCTCTCAACCTGCTGCACTGCAGCCCCGTTGAAGAGAATGGGTGTGCCCGGTCCTCTTTTTCCTGTAGTCCACAATCATCTCCTTTCATGCCTGGCTGTGCCTGGCCGTGCAGTCATGAGTGAACATGGAGTACAGGAAAGGGCTGAGCACACACCCCTGTGTTGAGGATCAGCATGGCAGATGTGTTGTTACCTACCCTTACCACATGGGGATGGCCCTTCAGGAAGTACAGGATCTAGTTGCAGAGGGAGGTGTTTAGTCCCAGGGTCCCTAGCTTATTGATGAGCTTTGAGGGCACTATGGTGTTGAACGCTAAGCTGTAGTCAATGAACAGCATTCTCACATAGGTGATTATTTTGTCCAGGTGGGAAAGGGCAGTGTGAAGTGCAATAGAGACTGCATCATCTATGGATCTGTTGGGGCGGTATGCAAATTGTAGTGGCTCTAGGGTTTCTGGGATGATGGTGTTGATGTGAGCCATGACCTGCCTTTCAAAGCACTTCATGGCTACGGATGTGAGTGCTATGGGTCGGTCGTCATTTTGGCAGGTTACCTTAGTGTTCTTGGGCACAAGCACTATGGTGGTCTGCTTAAAACATGTAGGTATTACAAACTCGGACAGGGAGAGGTTGAAAATGTCAGTGAAGACAATTGCTATTTGGTCAGCGCATGCTCGCAGTACACGTCCTGGTTGTCTGTCTGGCCCTGCGGCCTTGTGAATGTTAACCTGTCTAAAGGTCTTACTCACATCGGCCGAGAGAGCGTGATCACACAGTCTTCCGGTACAACTGGTGCTCTCATGCATGTTTCAGTGTTATTTGCCTCGAAGCAAGCATAGAACTAGCTTAGCTTGTCCGGTTGGATCGTGCCACTGGGCAGCTCTTGGCTGTGCTTCCCTTTGTAGTCTGTAATGGTTTGCAGGCCCTGCCACATCCGACGAGCGTCAGAGCCGGTGTAGTACGACTCAATCTTAGTCCTGTATTGACGCTTTGCCTGTTGGATGGTTCGTCAGAGGGCATAGCTTATAAGCTTCCGGGTTAGATTCCCGCTCCTTGAAAGCGTCAGCTTTAGCTCAGTGCAGATGCTGCCTGTAATCCATGGTTTCTGCTTGGGGTATGTACATACCCCTGTGGGAACGACATCATCGATGCACTTATTGATGAAGCCAATGACAGATGTGGTGTAGTCCTCAATGCCATTCCAGAATCCCAGAACATATTCCAGTCTGTGCTAGTGAAACAGTCCTGTAGCTTAGCATCTGCTTCATCTGACCACTTTTTTTTATTGATCTAGTCACGGGTGCTCCCTGCTTTAGTTTTAGCTTGTAAGTAGGAATCAAGTGGATAGAACTATGGTCAGATTTGCCAAATGGAGGGCGAGGGAGAGCTTTGTATGGATCTGTGTGTGTGGAGTAAAGGTGGTCCAGAGTTCTTTTCCCTCTGGTTGCACATTTAACATGTTGATAGAATTGAGGTAAACTGATTTAAGTGTCCCTGCATTAAAGTCCCCAGCTTCTAGGTGCGCCACCTCTGGGTGAGCATTGTCTCGTTTTCTTATGGTGGAATACAGCTCATTTAATGCAATCTTGGTGCCAGCCTCTGACTGGGGTAGTATGTAAACAGCTACAAAGAATATAGATGAACATTCTCTGGGTAGGTAATGTGGTCTGCAGCTTATCATGAGAAACTCCACCTCAGGCAAGCAATAGCTTGAGACTTCCTTTGATATCGTGCACTAGCTGTTGTTTACAAAAATACATAGACTGCCGCCCATTGTCTTACCAGACGCCGCTGTTCTATCCTGCCGGTACATCGTATAACCAGCCAACTGTATGTTGATATTGTTGTCGATCAGCCACAACTTCATGATGCATAAGATGTTACAGTTTTTAATGTCCCGTTGATAGTTTAATCATCCCAATAACTCGTCCATTTTATTGTCCAAAGATTGCGATTCTGCGAGCAGATTTGAGGGGAGTGGGGTTTTTTTCAACCGCCTCCTACTCCTCAGAAAGGAGGAGATCATGCAGATCACTGGGGTCGGGGCCTGTTCCCGAGTGAGCTCCATCCTCCACCTCGGGCTCATCTGAGTTGTGAAAGAAGAAAAAACTATTCTGCTAGTCCATGGTGAGTAATCGCAGTCCTGATGTCTAGAAGTTGTTTCCGGTGATAAGAGACGGTAGCGGCAACATTATGTACAAATATGGATATATTTTTTTTAAGTTACAAACAACACAGATAAACGAACAAAAAAGCACAATCGGTTGGGGGCATGTAAAACGTCTGCCTTCTGCTCTGGCGCCATTTTTCAGCCACCATGATCCTGAGTAAGAACTGAGGACATATACCCATCCTTTTCACAAACGAGAAGGTTAAAAACCTTTTCATGATCAGGCAATCCTAGACAAGGAGAAGAGGTAAGAAGCTGTTTCAACCTAGTCAAAGACAACTTAGGCTCAGGAGTCCACTTAATGAGGTAATTCGCCGCCATCTTGTGGCCGTAGATGAGATCAGAAAGTTGTTGAACTACCTGAGCATAATCCGCCTGACTCTGATGCGACAAGAATGCTAAAAAAAGCATTAGCCAAGCTAACAGCAAGCTAACAGCACTCAAAATAGAGAAACTTGTGCGTAAGGGTTTTATCACAGAATTCAACGGGAAGAGGCATCGATAGGCATTCTCTCATATGAACCCCCAACGCCCCCACCATTCTAAGTGTTTCAGTTGACATGGGAGGTGGCTTAGACATATCCTTACAATTGATAACAGACATTGCAGCTCCTGTATCTACTAAAAATGAAATAGTCTCACCATTGACGACAATGCAGATCATAGGTTCGTTTATGGTTATGGAAAAGTTTTTTAACTATTGCAGTTTGATTACGTAATCTGTCTCGTCCTTGCATCAGGTTTGGTCTGGGTTGAACAAAGTGGTGGAATGAGGAGGTCGAGACAGAGGATCTCTGTCAAAATCCTCCAATTTATCTCTACAATCAACTAATTTTGCTTCACTTAAAATGCCCTTCATATGAAAGTCTGATACTTTGTGCCATAGTTGTACCTGATCCACAATATCCCTGCCCCATCTCTCAGCCATTAACTGTACCGGACCGGTCAGTGGATCCGGCAGACACTCCTCCTTGCTGTTCTCTGCTCCCATTGTGACAACTCCCCCTGTTAGATTGTAACACTCAGATAAAACAAAACATATGTTTAGGAACATCTTCCTTTAAATATCAAAGGGGATATTTATTTTCACTCAACATATGTGGTAACTTATTTATGTAATTTTAGGATGTGCACAATTTGGTGCTCTTTCAAGTTCAATTATTGAAAGAAATTAGTCTCACCCTTAATCTAATTCTGTTCTAAATTATGTATCCATTCAGCTGACGCTCCCAGCCAGCTGGGGATCCAATCTCCAATGAATAGCGGAGTGTGGATTTCCCAAGCTGCATCTAATACAACTCCATGCACCGCTAACCAGGGTTTCCTTGAGAACAATTATAAAAAGGAAGATTATCATCTCATCCTCATCGCTATTTGTTGTGGAATTATTCTAATCAAAGGAGAGACTTTTAGATTTCTTCAAAAAAATCTAACTTTATTAGTAATTACTGCCGTAATGGAACATTTAACAATCCCCCAATGGTGTGATGAGTTAAAAGCCAAAATTAACAGGATTCGGTTACAACTCTTTATAGTCTTCCAGAGAACTTGTGAACAGATATGTTGAAATTATATGTGTTCCCATGCAACAGACATCAAGATTTACATGGCGTCAAATATCTGTCTCTAGTTTATTTACTGCTTGCTTATACAAAAAATACTAATGCAACCTAGAATACTAAATCCTTTCCTTAAATAAATGGGTGGTTGGTTCTCCCTGTTACCGACAGACAGGGACACAGACACTAATCATGGATTGGAATGCATTGCAGTCTTTAGGTTATCACCAAGCCATCGTAAATCTACTTGGCAGCGATAAATCTCAGGCTTCTCTCCACACACAGACACATGAAAGTTCTAACAATACTATTCTATTGCCTCGAAGAAAAACAGACAATGTGAGTACTAATATAGAATTACATTCTAATATAAGAGTGATGTGATGAACATAATGTTGTAATTCTACGACACCTTTCAAGGCTTTTTAGATGTTTTCTAATACCCCTTTTCCATCGGCTTACCCAGAAATCAAAGCCTTTACTTATGCCACATTTTTCAGATGGAAAATGGTTGAAAAATGTATCCATGCCTTCATTTCCCCAAAATATACTGTCTTAGCTTTCATTTGACACCCAATTTGATATGCTTCTATGAACTTTCCATGTTTGTGTTCATGGGTCCTTTTTGATGGAAATGCCCAAGGGTGAAATGTGCCATTGTGGGCAGCTAGGTAGATCTGTCTAGGGATTGACAGGAGTGCGTATGTGCATGCGTGCATGCAGGTGGGTGGGCATGTTTGGGTGTGTGTGCATGTGTCTGTGACAATTCAATCTCATCCAATCTCTTCTCCAGTCAATCCCCATTTTATTGTGACAGTCTGAATGACGTTCAGTCGATTTAACAAAACAGTCAACTCTTCACCACTGTCTAAGGCTTATCACCAGTCACATTGTGGGCAGCAGTGAGATTGGGCTTCCTTAACACTGTTTTCTTTCCCAAAGTGACTTTCCTATGACCCTGATGATGCTGCGGTTCAAATAGAGCTTTCAAATAAGTATAAATATGACTGAGAACAAAATAAGTTATGGCTTATGTCCTCAAAAAATCTAAAACTGAAAGTCTGCTACAAAACAAGTAGAAGTGTGAAGGGTAGCCTGGCGCCATATCTGTTTGTGCTGAATACCCAACTTCTTTTGTCATTGTCAGCACATACGTATTTGTAACCAGGCTATGTGTATAGATGGGTGGAGGAGGCTATCCTTAGTTTGGAGGAGGTTATCCTTAGATTAAGGTCACTCTCTCTTTCTTTCTCTTGGTCTCAGAGGAGTGTAGCTATGTGTGTGACTAGGTTTAGCTAGGTTTCCATCCAATTGGCCACAGATTTTCATGCGTATATTCTAAAATATTCTAAAATATATAGAAAATATTCTTATTTTCCAACTAGTGGTGTGTTTCCACCAAACATGTTGAGGATAAAAATCAGTGGGTGATGACATAGTTCATGTACTTTTTTGCTTATGTTTTCATGTACCATGTACCAAATAAAATTCTATAGGTCAATGTGTTTCCATCGCATTTTCAACTTTACCGATAGTTTTGTCATTAGAGTATGATAGCTAAAGAGATGGAGGAAATTATGAGCCTAGTTGGTTTAGCCACAAAAAATGTGAGCAAACTTCACGCTAGCCATGATTGGCTGAGATAATGAGTGGGCTGGACATGCCAAGAGATGAGTTTGGATTGGTCTGCGGTGTAGCATCTTTTTGTCTATAAAATTAGCTGCTCGTAAATGCGTAGATAATTCTTTCTACTGCAGTTTTTTTATAACCTTAGCTATGGAGAACTGCAAATATGTTACTACTGCTCTCAATAACATTGCTGCCCTGAATGTATCAGGCGCTATCAACAAAGGTCAGTGGGAAAAAGTTGTGATGGACTCCTTTCTGGAGGACGATTGTGCCATACTGACTCTCTCTGACTCTGAAAATGAATCAAAGAAAATCCCTGATTTAGGTAAAAACATTTTCATTGAAGAAGACGTTGTAGAGTCTTCTGATGACAGTGACGGAAAAGAAACAGCGACAATCAACAGTGTTGTTGTCACAGAAGAAGTTGACCAAGTTTTGAAATCTGTATGATAAGGAGTGCACAGGGAGTCAAAAAGAGAACACAGAACGCTGTTGTATAAAACATGTCTCCGGATTACATCTTCAAACTAAGGGCAAACATGGCATCGGTGACCGAGAGGAAGAAAGAGCTGATGATTCTTATGGCATTGCACATGGTCAAGGAAACCCGAGTGACTTGCAACAACAGGCCAAACAAGCTGTTCAAACTAAATGGAAACGACACAGGACATCTTATTTAATTAAAGGGGTTGCAGTCTGCAGTGAAGCTTTCATCCATGTATACAGGTAAGAATCTAATATTGAACCTAATTTGGTTAACTTTAGCTAGCTATGACAACCGGTGTGTATTACTAGTTAAAGCTTGCTGTTAGCTAGCCAGCTGGACTTCGATGGCTGACTTGCTAACGTTACTCTATGGATTGGGATTTTAGTTCATTTTTTAGTTAGCCAACGTTAACGTTACATGTCGAAACAAAAGACCCCAAGTTAAACCTTGCTGTTAGCTAGCTAACGTTAGCGGAGGTTAGATGGCTGGCTTGCTAGATAACATTGACTTACATGTATGAAGTGTGTGCAATGTTAGTATCTGTAATTTGTCTTTCAGCATCAGTAGAACACGTCTAACTCTCCTCCACCAGTCATACAAGGAGAATGGTCTTTCGTCTTTGGTCTTTGCGA
The DNA here is from genome assembly GCF_013265735.2 of Oncorhynchus mykiss. Taxonomy (NCBI): domain Eukaryota; kingdom Metazoa; phylum Chordata; class Actinopteri; order Salmoniformes; family Salmonidae; genus Oncorhynchus; species Oncorhynchus mykiss. The sequence continues at coordinate 10,666,353 of NC_048587.1, read as the reverse complement.
CCTTTTGCCATATTTCAGGCTTCAAACATAAAAATATAAAATTGTATTTTTTTGTGAAGAATCAACAACAAGTGGGACACAATCATGAAGTGGAACGACATTTATTGCATATTTCAAACTTTTTTAACAAATCCAAAACTGAAAAATTGGGCGTTCAAAATTATTCAGCCCCCTTAAGTTAATACTTTGTAGCGCCACCTTTTGCTGCGATTACAGCTGTAAGTCGCTTGGGGTATGTCTCTATCAGTTTTGCACATCGAGAGACTGAATTTTTTTCCCATTCCTCCTTGCAAAACAGCTCGAGCTCAGTGAGGTTGGATGGAGAGCATTTGTGAACAGCAGTTTTCAGTTCTTTCCACAGATTCTCGATTGGATTCAGGTCTGGACTTTGACTTGGCCATTCTAACACCTGGATATGTTTATTTTTGAACCATTCCATTGTAGATTTTGCTTTATGTTTTGGATCATTGTCTTGTTGGAAGACAAATCTCCGTCCCAGTCTCAGGTCTTTTGCAGACTCCATCAGGTTTTCTTCCCGAATGGTCCTGTATTTGGCTCCATCCATCTTCCCATCAATTTTAACCATCTTCCCTGTCCCTGCTGAAGAAAAGCAGGCCCAAACCATGATGCTGCCACCACCATGTTTCACAGTGGGGATGGTGGTTTCAGGGTGATGAGCTGTGTTGCTTTTACGCCAAACATAACGTTTTGCATTGTTGCCAAAAAGTTCAATTTTGGTTTCATCTGACCAGAGCACCTTCTTCCACATGTTTGGTGTGTCTCCCAGGTGGCTTGTGGCTAACTTTAAATGACACTTTTTATGGATATCTTTAAGAAATGGCTTTCTTCTTGCCACTCTTCCATAAAGGCCAGATTTGCGCAATATACGACTGATTGTCATCCTATGGACAGAGTCTCCCACCTCAGCTGTAGATCTCTGCAGTTCATCCAGAGTGATCATGGGCCTCTTGGCTGCATCTCTGATCAGTCTTCTCCTTGTATGAGCTGAAAGTTTAGAGGGACGGCCAGGTCTTGGTAGATTTGCAGTGGTCTGATACTCCTTCCATTTCAATATTATCGCTTGCACAGTGCTCCTTGGGATGTTTAAAGCTTGGGAAATCTTTTTGTATCCAAATCCGGCTTTAAACTTCTTCACAACAGTATCTCGGACCTGCCTGGTGTGTTCCTTGTTCTTCATGACGCTCTCTGCGCTTTTAACGGACCTCTGAGACTATCACAGTGCAGGTGCATTTATACGGAGACTTGATTACACACAGGTGGATTGTATTTATCATCATTAGTCATTTAGGTCAACATTGGATCATTCAGAGATCCTCACTGAACTTCTGGAGAGAGTTTGCTGCACTGAAAGTAAAGGGGCTGAATAATTTTGCACGCCCAATTCTTCAGTTTTTGATTTGTTAAAAAAGTTTGAAATATCCAATAAATGTCGTTACACTTCATGATTGTGTCCCACTTGTTGTTGATTCTTCACAAAAAAATACAGTTTTATATCTTTATGTTTGAAGCCTGAAATGTGGCAAAAGGTCGCAAAGTTCAAGGGGGCCGAATACTTTCGCAAGGCACTTTATATATATATACACTACCGTTCAAAAGTTTGGAGTCTCCTAGAAATGTCCTTGTTTTTGAAGGAAAGGCTAATTTATTGTCCATTAAAATAACATCACATTGATCAGAAATACAGTGTAGATATTGTTAATGTTGTAAATGGCTATTGTAGCTGGAAACGGATGATTTTTATGGAATATCTACATAGGCGTACATAGGCCCATTATCAGTAACCATCACTCCTGTGTTCCAATGGCACGTTGTGTTAGCTAATCCAAGTTTAGCATTTTAAAAGGCAAATTGATCATCAGAAATCATTTTAGCACAGCTGAAAACTGTCATACTGATTAAAGAAGCAATAAAACTGGCCTTCTTTAGATTCATTGAGTATCTTGAGCATCAGCATTTGTGGGTTCGATTACAGGCTCAAAATGACCAGCAACCTTTCTTCTGAAACTCGTCAGTCTATTTTTGTTCTGAGAATTGATGGCTGTTCCATGCGAAACATTGCCGAGAAACTGAAGATCTCGTACAACGCTGTGTACTACTTCGTTCACAGAATAGAGCAAACTGTCTCTAACCAGAATAGAAAGAGTAGTGGGAGGCCCCGGTGCACAACTGAGCAAGAGGACAACTACATTAGTGTGTATAGTTTGAGAAACAGACACCTCACAAGTCCTCAACTGACAGCTTCATTGAATAGTACCCGAAAAACACCAGTCTCAACATCAACAGTGAAGAGGCGACTCTGGGATGCTGGACTTCTAGGCAGAGCTCCTCTGTCCAGTGTCTGTTGTCTTTTGCCCATCTTAATCTTTTCTTATTATTGGCCAGTCTGAGAGATGGCTTTTTCTTTGCAACTATGCCTAGAAGGCCAGCATCCTGGAGTCACCTCTTCACTGTTGAACAACAATAACCTTAGTTATCTTTGTTTTCTTTATTATTTTGGTTAGGTCAGGGTGTGACAAGGGTGGTTTGTTTAGTTTTCGTATTGTCTAGGGTTTTTTGTAAGTCTAGGTGTTTATATGTCTATGGTTGCCTAGATTGGTTCTTAATCAGAGGCAGCTGTTTATCGGCTGTCTCTGATTGGGGACCATATTTAGGTAGCCATATTCCTTGGGTAGTTTGTGGGTTCTTATTCTATGTTTAGTTGCCTGTTCTGCACTTCTCATATTAGCTTCACGGTTCGTTTTGTTGTTTTGTATAGTTTGTTCAGTGTTCTTTATTTAATTAAAGAAGAATGTACGCTAACAACGCTGTGCCTTTGTCTCCTCCATATGATGACCGTGACAACACTGTATTTCTGATCAATATGATGTTATTTTAATGGACAAAAAATGAGCTTTTCCTTCAAAAACAAGGATATTTCCAAGTGAACCCAATCTTTTGAATGGTAGTGTTTTATAAACTCAGCAAAAAAATAAACGTCCTCTCACTGTCAATTGCGCTTATTTTCAGCAAACTTAACGTGTACATTTTTGTATGAGATTCAACAACTGAGACATACTGTAAACTGAACAAGTTCCACAGACATGTGACTAACATAAATGGAATAATGTGTCCCTGAGCAAAGGGGGGTCAAAATCAAAAGTAACAGTCAGTATCTGGTGTGGCCACCAGCTGCATTGAGTACTGCAGTGCATCTCCTACCTCATGGACTGCACCAGATTTGTCAGTTACTGCTGCAAGTTCCCGGAAATTTCTGCAGAGAATGGCCCTAGCCTTCACCCTCCGATCCAACAGGTCCCAGGCATGCTCAATGGGATAAGATCCAGGTTCTTCGCTGGTCATGGCAGAACACTGACATTCCTGTCTTGCAGGAAATCACGCACAGAACGAGCAGTATGGCTGGTGGCATTGTCATGCTGGAGGGTCATGTCAGGATGAGCCTGCAGGAAGGGTACCAGGTGGGAGGAGGATGTCTTCCCTGTAACACACTGTGTTGAGACTGCCTGCAATGACAACAAGCTCAGTTTGATGATGCTGTGACACACTGCCCCAGACCATGAGGGACCCTCCACCTCCAAATCGATCCCGCTCCAGAGTACAGGCCTTGGTGTAACGCTCGTTCCTTTGTCGATAAACGCAAATCCGACCATCACCCCTGATGAGACAAAACCGCGACTCGTCAGTGAAGAGCACTTTTTGCCAGTCCTGTCAGAAAATGTCAGTGAAGACACTTGACAGTTGGTCTGCGCATATTTTGAGTACCCGACCTGGTAATTTGTCTGGCCCTGCAGCTTTGCGAATGTTGACCTGTTTAAAGGTTTTGTTCACATCGGCTACCGAGAGCATTATTACACAGTCATCCAGAACAGCTGGTGCTCTCATGCATGCTTCACTGTTGCTTGCTTCGATGCGAGCATAAAAGGCATTTAGCTCGTCTGGTAGGCTCTCGTCACTGGGCAGCTCGCGTCTGGGTTTCCCTTTGTAGTCCGTAATCGTTTTCAAGCCCTGCCACATCCGATGAGCATTAGAGCCGGTGTAGTAGGATTCAATCTTAATCCTGTATTGACGCATTGCTTGTTTGATGGTTCATCTGAGGGCATAGCAGGATAACAGGACCAATCGAGAATCTGTGGAAAGAACTGAAAACTGCTGTTCACAAATGCTCTCCATCCAACCTCACTGAGCTCGAGCTGTTTTGCAAGGAGGAATGGGAAAAAATGTCAGTCTCTCGATGTGCAAAACTGATAGAGACATACCCCAAGCGACTTACAGCTGTAATCGCAGCAAAAGGTGGCGCAACAAAGTATTAACTTAAGGGGGCTGAATAATTTTGCACGCCCAATTTTTCAGTTTTTGATTTGTTAAAAAAGTTTGAAATATCCAATAAATGTCGTTCCACTTCATGATTGTGTCCCACTTGTTGTTGATTCTTCACAAAAAAAATACAGTTTTATATCTTTATGTTTGAAGCCTGAAATGTGGCAAAAGGTCGCAAAGTTCAAGGGGGCCGAATACTTTCGCAAGGCACTGTACCTGCTGGAGCACGTGCTACGAGTGGGTGCTGCTATGGTGAGATAAGGCGGGGCTTTACCTAGCAGAGATTTGTAGATAAGATGTAGCCAGTGGGTTTGGTGACGAGTATGAAGCGAGGGCCAACCAATGAGAGCGTACAGGTCGCAATGGTGGGTAGTGTATGGGGATTTGGTGACAAAACAGATGGCACTGTGATAGACTGCATTCAGTTTGTAGAGTAGAGTGTTGGAGGCTATTTTATAGATGACAGAGTATCGGTAAGATGGTCAGTTTTACGAGGGTATGTTTGGCAGCATGAGTGAAGGATGCTTTGTTGCGATATAGGAAGCTGATTCTAGATTTAATTTTGGATTGGAGATGCTTAATGTGAGTCTGGAAGGAGAGTTTACAGTCTAACCAGACACCCAGGTATTTGTAGTTGTCCATGTATTCTAAGTCAGAGCAGTCCAGGGTAGTGATGCTGGACGGGCGAGCAAGTGCAGGCAGTGATCGATTGAATAGCGTGCATTTAGTTGTACTTGCGTTTAAGAGCAGTTGGAGGCCACGGAAGGAGAGTTGTATGGCATTGAAGCTCGTCTGGAGGTTAGTTAAACACAGTGTCCAAAGAGGGGCCAGAAGTATACAGAATGGTGTCGTCTGCGTAGAGGTGGATCAAAGAATCACCCGCAGCAAGATCATTGATGTATACAGAGGAGAGTCGGCAAGAGAATTTAACCCTGTGGCACACCCATAGAGACTGCCAGAGGTCCGAACAACAGGCCCTCCGATTTGACACACTGAACTCTATCAGAGAAGTAGTTGGTGAACCAGGCGAGGCAATCATTTGAGAAACCAAGGCTGTCGAGTCTGCCGATAAGAATGTCGTGATTGACGGAGTCGAAAGCCTTGGCCAGGTCGATGAATACGGCTGCACAGTAATGTCTCTTATTGATGGCGGTTATGATGTCGTTTAGGACCTTGAGCGTGGCTGAGGTGCACCTATTACCAGCTCTGAAACCAGATTGCATAGCGGAGAAGGTACGGTGGGATTCGAAATGGTCGGTAATAGAAAAAGGAATCTGGTTGATATCCCTTTCAATGGGCAATAGGGGTGCATTAGGAACACAACGGTTTCAAAACATGAGTCACTTCCTGATTGGATTTTTCTCAGGCTTTCACCTGCAATATCAGTTGTGTTATACTCACAGACACTATTTTGACAGTTTTGGAAACTTTAGAGGGTTTTCTATCATAAGCTGTCAATTATATGCATATTCTAGCATCTGGTCCTGAGAAATAGCCTGTTTACTTTGGGAACGTTAGTTTTCCCAGAATAAAAATAGTGCCCCCTAGTTTCAAGAGGTTAAGGCATATCGAGCAGGGCTAGAGGCTCTACAGTGAAATAAGACAGTAATCCCTAACCAAGACAGTAATGGACAAGGCATATTGATATTTAAGAGAGACATGCGTAGCCAAGTGAACATATGGATCCAGTGAGTGGTTGGGCTGACTGGGGACACGGCGATTCAGACAGGTAGCAGGCCGATGCTAACAAGCTAACAGTTAGTAGGCCGGGGCTAAACAAGCTAGCAGTTAGCAGACTGGAGCTGGCAAGCTAGCAGTTAGCAAAATTGGGCCGTCTGGTTTAAGGAATTTTAAATGATTTATACTTTTACTTTTGATACTTAAGTACATTTTAGCATTTCCATTTACTTTTGATACTTAAATATTTTTAAAACCAAATAATACTTTGACTTTTGCTTTTACTTCAGTCATTTTCTATTAAGGTATCTTTACATCTGGAAACTTTCTGTTTACCTGGAATTTTTACTTATTGTAGGCCACTTCCAATTTTAGTCTTAATCTTTACTACACTACTCACTGTTTAGCACATGACCTCACATGTGAATCCTTAAAGAGATGGGTGGTGCTGGCTTAAGAGGGTGTGAACAATGCTGATTGGGTGTAGACAAAGGAGAGCTCTCGAAGGTACCAACACATTCAAAGTCCATTTTCTCAAAAGTGAGTTCACAAGTTCATCAACTTTCAAAGCAGAATTATTTTCACATTGTTCCTCAAAAATGCAGTGTATGATATATCATTTTGTAGCTCTGAGACTCTTCTTGTTACCAATGTAAAAAACCCAATGTCAAATTTTGCTACATAAGCCCGAATCCAGGTTGTGAGTCACAAATGTGTCTACTCTGGTCTTGGCACGTGTGCTCTAGCCAACAGCTCGCAGTTACAGTGCGGGTAGGCTAGTCTACATGATGAGATTATTATGGATAAGAGAGAGAATATTTGTATTTGTCAAACGGCAGTCAAGCATCGATCATCATATCACCAGATTTAGACCCTTCAAAACCTCTCTGGGATAGGCGTCCCACCAGCAAGACACCTGTCGACAGCTTCCGGTGACATTGGAGGGCACGCAATTCAACTAAATAATAATTAAAATTATGGATATTAAACATCTAGGTACATACAAGTGTCTTATATCGGTTAAAATTTAAAATCTTGTTAATCGAACTGCATTGTCCGATTTACAATAGGCTTTACAGAGAAAGCATGCCATGCTTGTTTTTCAACCAGCACAGGCTTCGTAAAATCACAAATAGCGATTAAATATTCACTTACTTTTTGAAAATGTTCCTCTGATTTGCAATCCCAAGGGTCCCAGCTTCAACATGCATGGTCATTGTGTTAGATAAAATCCTTCTAAATATCCCAAAAAGTCGGTTTAGTTGGCGCCATTGATTTGAGTAATCCACTCGTTCAACATGTAGAGAAAGAATCCAAAAAGCTACCGCTAGACTTTAAAACAAGTCCAAATATATTTATATTTAATCCTCAGGTACCCTAAAATGTAATTCAACTATAATATTTCATACGGAAAGAGGTATGTTCAATAGAGATTCTTCCGATGGCATTGAGGGGTATACCATCAGTCACTGGCTTTATCAATAAGTGCATCGAGGATATCGTCCCCACAGTGACTATATGTACATACCCCAACCAGAAGCCAGGCATTACAGGCAACATTCGCACTGAGCTAAAGGGTAGAGCTGCCGCTTTCAAGGTGAGGGACTCTAACCCGGAAGCTTACAAGAAATCCTAGTATGCCCTGCGACAAACCAAACAGGCAAAGCGTCAATACAGGGCTAAGATTGAATCATACTACACT